>NC_064828.1:45734503-46063253 GCF_024166365.1 Elephas maximus indicus | reverse complement strand
ACAAAGAGCTTTGTTTTCCATATTTCTCTAACACTACTTCCCACTGTCTACTGATCCCAAAGTATCTGGGGTGGTTTTTTGCACTTGGTAGGTTTCCATAGCAGCTCATTGAATAAATGGATGAATGATAATCTGCCCTTGATTAGAAGATTAATTTTTCATGATCAATTTACACATAAAATATTATGTTTGGGCTCAAATGGCACTCTAAATATTTTTATAAAATTTTTCCTCTTTGGAACTATTAAATTTGAGAAACTTCTGTATTAATTATGGAAAAAATCAGCACTTTAAACTTTTTTTTTTTTAGATATTCTTTAAACCATGCTGAAAAAAAAATTCTAGGAAATGTTAGAACATAATATGGAGGTGATTACTGCATAGCTTTTGAGTAGATCTTCCAGAAAAATACAATAGGGATGATGTGCTTTACATTTAATGGCTACTAAATCTGGTTGAAGCCCTGGTGGTGCTGTGGTTAAGAGCTACAGCTGTTAACCAATGAAGGGTGGCATTTCGAATCCACCAGCTGCTCCTTGGAAACCCTGTGGGGCACTTCTACTCTGTCCTATAGGGTCGCTATGAGTTGAATTGACTCGATGGCAGAGAGTTTAAATCTGGTCTGCCTGAGTCTCATTGCCATCGAGTCAATTCCAACTCATAGCGACCCTATAGGACAGAGTAGAACTGCTCCAAAGAATTTCCAAGGAGTGGCTGGTGGATTCAAACTGCCGACCTTTTAGTTAGCAGCCAAACATGTAACCACTGTGCCACCAGGGCTCTGAGAGAGGAGTTCAATTGATAATATTTTCCCTGGGGAGCAGGGATGAGGTAAAAAAGAAGAGTCATGTTTGGAAAATTTTTTAGTGATAATTTGAGAATATAATAACTGGCAAGGCAATATAGTGGAAATAATACAATACCAGTGATAGAAAAATATTTGCTTCAGTGTACACTGCACCACTAACTTCCTAAGGGAACTTGGTCAAGTCAGGTAATGTACTCATTCTTCTTTTTTGAAAAATGTCTACTTTGCGGTTGTTTTTGAAGATCACATAAGAGAGCCTATTTGAAAAGGATAATTATTAACATGAAAAAGCTTGATACTCTCACTCCAACACTGATCTGATGGCTGATGGGCAGTATGTAATTGCAGGGCAATTATATTTGGGTACAGCTGACACTGGCTTTCATGTGAAGGGAGACACCAATGTGAAGCAAGACCTCACAAAGGAGGGTCACACTCTTGAACAGGAACTAAGAGGAGAATATATAATTTTCTACCTTTACAGTCTCTAGAATGAACTCCATTCTAGGAGATGTTATGGAAACTACCAGCAAATCCTTAGAAATGGTTTCACGAAAAGCTAAGTAAATTATAACTTTCTTTCGAACAAATCATCTAGACAGCTTTTTCAGGTTGTCTCACACCTGGCAGCATCAGTGATAATGAATATCAGGTTGAAGTAATAGTGTTGAGTAGCACAATCCTTCCTATTTTAAATTTGTCTTCAGCTTGTCTTTCTTGAGATTGACCCATTCAACAATATATACAGTTATATGTATATAAAAAATATAGTATATAGTTATTCACCTTTGCTGATTTCTTGACACACTGGGCCTTTGACCCTGGTACTATTTGCTACATAAGAGAGCTCTTTACGAAGAGGGTCTATCTGAAGCTTAGAGTGGATCTAGTTACCAGGGTTTGGCTATGCCTCACTCTAAGGTGACTTTCCCTAAAAAGGAGTCCTAAGGAATCATGCCATGGCAAAGCTTTTGGTATATTAAACTTGTGATGTATTACATTAGATGGGCCTTGGACACGGGCCTGAGTAAAACAAAACCAAGGTTAAATAGTACAGAGCCTCTTCTAAGTCAAATAACTTCTAAGGAATTTATCAAATATAACTTCTAGAGTGTCACTGGAGAAGTGAAAAATAATACTAGAAGTCATTGTATTCCCTGCTTGAGATTTAGGACAGTTACATTACTTTAAAATATATCTGTGCTCATGGCTGTCAGAAGAAATCCTAACAAAATCCACACATTTGCCACATCCATTACCACTGTAAAGAATTGCTTTGAAATGCTTGCTCTAACAGTTAACACAGCTTCAACTTCCTCATTTGAGGCTGGACATTTCTAGTTCTGGGCTGAAAGTCTTCACCCAAGCAGCCAAGCAATGGTGTTGCACCTTCCAATTGCAAAGTTCTCTCCTGCAATTATAGATAACCATCGCTAACGTTAACCGAGCAATTAGTGTCTATCACGCTTTACATCTGGGTGGTGCAAACAGTTGAAGTACTCGGCTGCTAAGCAAAAGGCTGGCAGTTTGAGTCCATCTGGAGGTGCCTCAGAAGACAGGCCTGGCAATCTACTTCCCCCCAAAATCAGCCATTGACAACCCTAGGGTGCACGGCTCTACTCTGAAACATAGGACTGCCATGGGTCAGAGTTGACAGCAACTGGTTTTTGGTATGTGCACAACATGTATTATGTAGTTAACATTTACATGTTTTATACAGTTGATGGTTTCTCCATTCCACAGATGATGAAATTAAGGACAGAGAGGTTAAGAAATTTACTCAGCATCACACAGACAGTAAGTAGAAGAGCTGGGTTCAAACCCAGTTTCTGACTCCAGAGTGTCCTCTTAGCTCCCACGTTGTCTGCACAGCTCTGCCATGACTGTTGATGGACTGGAAGAAACAGGTGGAGGGCTGACGATACAGACCATTACACATGTTAGGCCGTGACTAAAAAATAATTCTATGTTCAATTATATCTAATATTGGTTGAACACAGAAACGAAATTTTCCAAAACACATAAAAAGGAAACATTTTAAATAGATTGAATTCAAATAGTCAATTGAGAATTGAGCTTGTTATGCTGAAATGTCCAATACTCTTCACTATAAATTCTTTTAGAGGCCATCTCATCAACACAGAAGCATCTCTCAAAAATAAGTCCCCTTAACCTCCTGTCTTTCCTTTCATAAAGCAGCACACTTTTTAAAGAGTGCTCCTTTCAAATAATCCACTAACCCTCCAGGAAACCTCAGCATGGGGGGATCTCTTCAAAGGACAAACACGGCCTGAGAAAAACCAGGGTATGATTTGGGACAGAGCCCAGCTCCTCTGTGGAGCAGACTTTGCAATTTAGGCAATAGGGCAGAAGGTGATGTTTTACAACTGTCACGTTTAGCACAACTTCTAGGTTGTGGGATGTTTCCTTCATGCTCTGCAATCATTCCCTTAAAAAAAAAAATACGGTAATAATGACACCATCATCTTGTTTTGTGTTTAATAATGAGACGGATAAAAACCGTAGCTACTCATGAGTGCAAAAGTGAAAAACAGAAACGGCAAACAAAAAAGGTAAGTCATTTGTTGTAAGAACCTACAAATAAATTAAACCTTGCCTAACATGTATTGATTTTATGTGGCCTTGCCTGTAGAATAATGTCAAGGGTTCCTGACAATCCATTACATTCAATAGGCAAAATCTTCTTATAATTTTTTTTCTGTTTCCTGAACGATGTATAATCTATTTTTTTCCTTGATGAAAAAGCAGTGCTTTATAAGCTCGAAAATTCGTTAAAGTAGTGAACAAGGCTGACACTTTGTGTATGGAAAAGTTTCTTCTTATCACTTCCTCAGCATCATATATGGAGAAAAATCAGTTACAATTGACTCTACAAATGATGTGATAAATCCAAACCCATGTGTACTTTTTAAATACACCAGGTAAGACTAGCAAGCTGGAGATTATTAGGTCATCTTTATTATGAAGTTGGAAATAGCATGCCAGATTTAGTGCTTTGCATTTTTATTAGAGATTTCAGTATTAAGAAAATTCAAAAGTTATATTATAGATTTCTGATTAATTTTTGATGAAAAAGGTTCCCTTCTCAATATCTTATTTGGAACTCATTCATTGTCGCCAGTACTAAAAGTGACTCCAAAGGAAACATTTTAAAAACAGTTTTTTTTTCCACGACTTGGAGAATACGCTTTTCTCATGCCTCTAATAAAAAGATTATTTTACCATGAAAAAAATGAAACATCTGCCTACAGTGATGCTGAAGGAAAACAAATACAGACATAACATTTCTAGTAAAGAAGGAACAGAGAGACCAATCCTGTTCCTCCTTAAAGCTACAATTACTGTGTGTGTCCTGCACGTGTTATCCATGCCTGTCGTCCCCCTGCTGATAGCCAGCTGGGTAGCAGGAGGGAAGGAAGATGCTGGAAACTTTCTGATGAGGAGATTTTCATTTTTAGTGTTTAATAGTGGAGGCTGGCTTTGAAATCGGCAATTTAGGGGCTTGGTGTGTCAGGCAATGGGGTTCTGGAATTTCACAATTGTGCAGGTCTGAAGAAGGCCGCTGGATTGGTGAAGTTTGGGGTCTTACATCTAATGGCCAGGCTGCCTTGGTGAAAATATCCATGCTCTAGGTTCTCTTGGCATTGGCTACTTGATTCCTAAGATTTAACCAGATCTCCTTAGAAGCTCTCCTAGGCCACCAAGATATCATTAAATGAGGTGGTTATCTCAGCAAATGAACTAGAAGAAAGGGAAACCGTACTTATGGAAATTTCCTAATATGCTACTGGAAGTAGGCTGGACAATGGGAAATCCAAAATAGGCTGGGCTTAGTCCTGTTGATGGTGCATGAGACAGATACATGAAAACATAAAATTACAATGCAGTGTGAGACATGTCAGAAAGGAATGTATGCACAGGTGGCTAAGGGCTGAAAGAAGCAACAAATACTGCCTAGATGGTGTTATGGATTGAATTGCATCCCCTAATAACATGTGTTGTAAATCCCAACCCATACAGTGGCTATAATCCCATTTGGGAATGGGTTTTCTTTGTTACATTAACGAGGCAATATTAGTGTAGGGTACGTCTTAAGTTAAACTCCTTTTAAAATACAAGAGAGCAAAACTAAGCAAGAAGAGATGGGGAAAATAGACACCAAGCCACATGAATATCTCTGAGGAGATAAGGACCTTCCTCCAGAGCCAACAGAGAAAGTCTTCCCTTAGATCTGGTGCCCTGAATTCAGACTTCTAGCCTCCTAAACTCTGAGAAAACCATTTGTTTGTTAAAACCACCCACTTGTGGTATTTTTGTTATAGCAGCACTAGAAAACTAAGACAGATGGGGAGAGAAAGTTTCACAGAGAAGATGGGTCTTTAAGGATCAGAAAAAATTCTCCAAGTTGATTGCAGGGAGCAGGTAGAAGATAGAATATATGCACAGACAGAGGGGCCTAAAGACTCAGGCAAATTCAGGGAAGGAGGATGGCTGGAGGGTACAATGACAGCCCACCTAAACAAAAAAATAAACCCATTGCTATCAAGCTGATTCTGACTCACGGTGACCCCATGTGTTACACAGTAGAGCTGTTCCTAGGGTTTTCTTGGCTGTAATCTTTATGGAAGGTCCCGAAAGCTTTACTCCATCCACGTCATTAAGATCGACTCTGCTTTGAGGAGGCAGCTCTTCCCCAGTCATCTTTTGAGTGCCTTCCAACCTGTGGGCCTCATCTTCCAGCACTATATCAGACAATGTTCTGCTGCTGTTCATAAGGTTTTCAGTGGCTAATGCTTTTCAGAAGTAGACTGCCAGGTCCTTCTTCCTAGTCTATCTTAGTCTGGAAGCTCAGCTGAAACCTGTCCTCCATGGGTGACACTGCTGGTATCTGAATACTGGTGGTATACCTGCCAGCACCACAGCAACATGCAAGCCCCTACGGTATGACAAATTGACAGACATGTGAGTAGAGCTTTTGCGGCCTTCATTTGCTGATGTGGCGTGACTCAAAATGAAAAGAAACAGCTGCAAAGATCCATTAATAACTGGAACCTGGAATGTACGAAGTATGAGTCTAGGAAAATTGGAGAAAATAGGAAATTGTCAAAAATGAAATGGAATGCATAAACATCGATATCCTAGGCATTAGTGAGCTGAAATGGACTGGTATTGGCCATTTTGAATCAATCATATAGTCTACTATGCTGGGAATGACAACTTGAAGAGGAATGGTGTTGCATTCAACATCAAAAAGACCGTTTCAAGATCTATCCTGAAGTACAATGCTGCCAGTGATAGGATAATATCCATACGCTTACAAGGAAGACCAGTTAATACGACTATTATTCAAATTTATACACCAACACTAGGGCCAAAGATGAAGAAATACAAGATTTTTATCAGTTGCTGCAGTTTGAAATTGATCGAACGTGCAATCAAGATGCATTGATAATTACTGGCGATTGGAATGTGAAAGTTGGAAGCAGAGAAGAAGGATCAGTAGTTAGAAAATATGGCCTTGGTGACTGAAACAATGCCAGAGATAGAATGATAGAATTTTGCAAGACTAACGACTTCTCATTGCAAATACCTTCTTTCATCAACATAACGGCAACTATACACATGGACCTTGCCAGATGGAACACACAGAAATCAAATTGACTACATCTGTGGAGAGACAATGGAAAAGCTCAATATCATCAGTCAGAACAAAGCCAGGGGCCAACATTGGAACAGACCATCAATTGCTTATATGAAAGTTCAAGCTGAAACTGTAGAAAATCAGAGCAAGTCCACGAGAGCCAAAATATGACCTTGAGTATACCCCACCTGAATTTAGAGACCATCTGAAGAATAGATTTGATGCACTGAACACTTGTGACCGAAGACCAGACGAGTTGTGCAATGATATCAAGGACATCTTCCATGAAGAAAGCAAGAGGTCACTGAAAAGACAGGAAAGAAAGAAAAGACCAAGATGGATGTCAGAGGAGACTCTGAAGCTTGCTCTTTGAACGTCGAACAGCTAAAGCAAAAGGAAGAATTGATGAAGTAAAGAACTGAAGATTTCAAAGGGCATCTCGAAAAGACAAAGTAAAGTATTATAACGACATGTGCAAAGAGCTGGAGATGGAAAACCAAAAGGGAAGAACATGATCAGCTTTTCTCAAGCTGAAGGAACTGAAGAAAGAATTCAAGCCTCAAGTTGCAATAGTGAAGGATTCTATGGGGAAAATATTAAATGACACAGGAAACATCAAAAAAAGATGGGAGGAAGACACAGAGTCATTATGCCAGGAAGAATTAGTCGATGTTCAACCATTTCAAGAGGTGGCATATGATCAGGAACTGATGGTACTGAAGGAAGAAGTCCAAGCTGCTCTGAAGGCACTGGCAAAAAACAAGGCTCTAGGAATTGATGGAATATCAATTGAGATGTTTCAACAAACAGATGCAGCTCTGGAGGTGTTCACTCATCTATGCCAAGAAATATGGAAGACAGCTTCCTGGCCAACTGACTGGAAGAGATCCATATTTATGCCTATTCCCAAGAAAGGTGATCCAACTGAATGTGGAAATTATAGAGCTATATTTTATCATTAATACCACACGCAAGCAAACTTTTGCTGAAGATCATTCAAAAACAGCTGCAGCAGTATATTGACAGGGAACTGCCAGAAATTCAGGCCAGTTTCAGAAGAGGACATGGAACCAGGGATATCATTGCTGATGTCAGATGGATCCTGGCTGAAAGCTGAGACTACCAGAAGGATGTTTACCTGTGTTTTATTGACTATGCAAAGACATTCGACTGTGTAGATCATAACAAATTATGGATAACATTGCGAAGAATGGGAATTCCAGAATGCTTAACTGTGCTCATGAGGAACCTCTACATAAATCAGAGGCAGTTGTTTGACAGAACAAGGGGATACTGATTGGTTTAAAGTCAGGAAAGGTGTGCATCAGGGTTGTATTCTTTCACCATACCTATTCAATCTGTATGCTGAGCAAATAATCTGAGAAGCAGGACTATATGAAGAAGAACGGGGCATCAGGATTGGAGGAAGACTCATTAACAACCTGTATTATGCGGATGACACAACCTTGCTTGCTGAAAGTAAAGAAGACATGAAGCACTTACTAATGAAGATCAAAGACCACAGCCTTCAGTATGGATTGTACCTCAACATAGAGAAAACAAAAATCCTCACAACTGGACCAATGAGCAACATTATGATAAACAGAGAAAAGATTGAAGTTGTCAAGGGTTTCATTTTACTTGGATCCACGATCAACAGCCATGGAAGCAGCAGCCAAGAAATCAAAAGACGCATTGCATTGGGTAAATCTGCTGCAAAGGACCTCTTTAAAGTGTTGAAGAGCAAAGATGTCACCTTGAAGACTAAGGTGCGCCTGACCCAAGCCATGGTATTTTCAATCCCCCCTTATGCACGTGAAAGCCAGACAATGAATAAGGAAGACCAAAGAAGAATTGACTCCTTTGAATTGTGGTGCAGGTGAAGAATACTGAATATACCATGGACTTCCAAAAGAACGAACAAATCTGTCTTAGAAAAGTACAGCCAGAATGCTCCTTAGAGGCAAGGATGGCAAGACTGCGTCTTACATACTTTGGACATGTTGTCAGGAGGGATCAGTCCCTGGAGAAGGACATCATGCTTGGCAGAGTACAGGGTCAGCGGAAAAGAGGAAGACCCTCAGCGAGGTGGGTTGACACAGTGTCTGGAACAATGAGCTCAAGCATAACAACGATTGTAAGGATGGCTCAGGACCGGGCAGTGTTTCGTTCTGTTGTGCACAGGGTCACTATGAGTTGGAACCGACTTGACGGCACCTAACAATAACAACAACACAATCTTTATGGAAACAGATTTCCAGGTCTTTCTGCCTCAGTGCCTCTGGATGGGTTCAAACTGGCAACCTTTCAGTTCTAGTCGAACACAATCCATTTGTGCCATCCAGGATAACTAATCTGGGCTATGTCCGGTGTTAGGTGATGGTTTTACTGTTGAACAATTAGAGGAAGGTATGATTAAACTTCTACATTAGGCCTGAGGGCGATGGGGAAGGAGAAACCAGTTGAGAGGTCACCACAATTGCTCAAGGTGAGGCTCGGCTCTGTAACCTCTTCTCTTCTTGGCTCCTTCCCTTTGGCGTATAAACAAACCCAAGGCTTTTTATATGTTGAAAAGATATATTCCCTGCAGTTTAAAATTCCCTCTATCTTTCTTCCTGTCTTTCCCTTTTCCCTTCCCAGTTAAGATTCTTAAAAAAGGTGGTCTATTATCTCTACTTCCTCACATCTGGTTCTATCAGCAGCCACCTGTAATCCGGCCTCCATAGGCCTCACTCCTTAGAAATTGCTCTAGTCAAAGCCTCTAACAATCTACTATTTGTCAGATCCAATGGGCCTCTTCCTACCTGACTCTGTAGCATTCAACACTACTGACCCCCCACTTTCTTCTCAACTCTCATCCCTTTCAATGACATTACATTCCCTTCTGCTTGCTTTTCTATTTCTATATCTACATTAAAAAAAAAAAATCTTACATGGGCCCCCTTTTCTGACCAAAGCTGAAACTGTTCTCATGCAAAGCTTTCCTTAAACTAATGCTTCCCAATCTTGAGCGTGCATCAAAATCACCTGGAGGGCTTGTCAAAAATGCAAATGGCTGGGTCCCACCCCCAGATATGGATTCAGTAGAGAAATTTCATTAGAAAAATAAGTTTCCAGGTGCCACTTATGCTGCTGGCTTGGGGACCACTTTGGGAACTCCAGCTCATGGCTTCAGCCACTAGCTACACTGAAGACTCACAAACTTGGATACTTCCCTAGCCTCAGACTTGTAAATTCCTTTCCTGAATTTCTACCACAGTGTTCCCCAGAAATCTGAAACCCAAAGGAGTTAATCATATCTCCGTTTCTACTTTCCTCTCCACATCACTAAACCTGCTCCTCCATCTGTATTCACTAGTTTGGAGAGGGCATCTCATACCTGGGCCCTATTTCTTTTTTAACATGGACTTACTAGTCTCACTGCTTCCAGTATCACCCTTTTTCAAATCTACCTTTCACGTCTCTATTAGAGATAAGTTTTCTAAAACGCTGCTTGAGCCTTCACTTGTAGCCAACATCATTTTCCATCATGTCCTCACAGGATCCCTCATCTCCAGGCTAATACGGATTTACCCACAGCAATCTTGTTCCTTTTGCTGGAACTTTCTTGGTAGGGTTAGTTGCTCCCTAATGCCCATAGATAGTTCCCTTCTGCTTGCTTATGATGTGCCCTGGGTGACATTTTAGAAACACGGTGTATTTAATTTTAGTAGCTCTAAACTAAGAGCTAAACTAAACTTGAGAACGACTTCATGCATGGTGAGGTAGAGGGGTCAGCAAAAAAGGGGAAGACCCTCAACAAGATGGACTGACATAGTGGCTGCAACAGTGGGCATAACAACGATTGCAAGGATGACACAGGACTGGGCAGTGTCTCGTTCTGCTGTACACAGGGCCTCCACGAGTTGGAACCATCTCGACGGCACCTAACAACAAACCAAAAAAAAAAAAACAAACCCATTGCCATCAAGTTGATTCCAACTCATACCGACCCTATAGAACTGCCCCATAGGGTTTCCAAGGAGTGCCTAGTGGACTCAAACTGCCGACCTTTTGGTTAGCAGCTGAATGCTTAACCAATGCACCACCAGGGATTCTTAGTAGCACTGGTGCCTAGCAAAGTATAAGTCACCCTGTAAGGACCAATATATTTTGCTATTTTGACCTAACTTAAGAGTTTCCTGAAAAGAAATAAGCCACTTGTGAAATGTCAGATGTTGTTATCTTTTCTAAATTTCTCTGGCAACTGAGCTGGTTCTGGGGGAAGACTGTGGATTATATACTTTGTCTCTGGATGAGTTTAGTTAGTTAAAAAAAAAAGTAGTTTACTAACAAATAATTCCAGTTACTCTGTATTGTAGTGAAAGAGGTGGTTAGCACTGGATTTATTTCAAATAAGTTTGCATTCAAGACAATAAACTACATATTCTTCAGCAAGTTTAAACTGTAGGGATGGGATTACAGAGATTTGGGCTCTAGTCTGGCTTGGATACAAATCACCCAGTCTCTATGGACTCATTATCTTTGGCTATAAGAGATACTTAGTTTACCTAGGTCATATCTCTAGGGCAGTTTTTGGTACATTAGTTCAGCATGGAACAGTTATTTCAGCTCTGAGTAATCAAGTATCCCCAAGTACGAGTTGCTGGAAAAAAACAGTGCTTTTCTTTCTGCATGAATGCATGAAAAGTTAAGAAGCAACGGAGAAATGTGGAGATGAAGGGCTACAGCAGTTAGCGCAGACGCCTTTATGTATCAGGAACCAGATCTGTGGAGAGACCAGATGGAGGCCAAAACTGTAGACTCTGTGGGAACGGTGACAAAGGGAGCACAGCTCCAGGGCTGTGAGTTAGTCTCCAATTACCCATAGATAGAGTTCACAGAAGTGAAATTCATGTAATGAAAACTGCAATATCCTACATATATGTTTAGGTTAACTTTTTAGCAATTTACATATTTGTTTTACACAATGTCCTGTGAGCTCCTCTTCGGTCAACATTTAAAAAAAAAATTATAGTCTGCAGACCACCTGCATCACAACTAAAAATCCAGTTGCTGCTGAGGCAATTCTGGCTCATGGCAAGCCCACGTGTGTCAGAGTAGAACTGTGCTCCACAGGGACTTCAGTGGCTGATTTTTCAAAAGTAGCTTGCCAGGCCTTTCTTCCAAGTGTCTCTAGGTAGACTCAAACCTCCAACCTTTTGGTTACAGCCAAGGGTTTGAACTATTTGCACCACCCAGACATCACAACTATTTCAGTATTAAAATGTTAATGCCCAGGTCCCATCCAGACCTACTGAAGCACAAGCTCCCCAGGTGATTCATATGAATATTAAATCTTGAGAGTTACTGGTAAGTGAAAAGGACCAGTCCAAGTATTATACTAAGGTGACATACTTAAATGCAGATGGACTAGGTCAACACCTATTTGATCACAATCTGGTTCTTTACAGGGGTTACCCTTGCTTACTTCTGCTAGCCTTATACTATTTTGAAACCAGTTTTCATTGTGCTAATATGAGAAGAGGTAAGAGTCTATGCCAAGGTCTAAAATCATATTCAACAGATTCATTGTTGCTAGCTGGGGTAGCAAGGAAACATATTCAGTAGCCCAGAAAAGAACTCTTTGATACAACACACGCAAAAGAAGGATGCAATTAATTAAATATTTCATCAGCAGTGTCCAAACTCAAATGCATCCTGCTGAACCCTCAGCTTGTTATCCTAGCCATCAAATACAAAGGCAGTGAAGGGAAGGGCCACTGTAATATGCAATACAATAAATATATCAATTGAAGACCAACATTAAAAGAGTTATTTGTAATGGGCACCATGCCAGGGTTACTCAGGCAATGCTGCCTGCAGAATTCCTAAGCTGAGTTCACAAGATACAGATCGATGCACCTCCAAAGAGAGTCTATATCAATCTCCATTTCATTCATTAGCTCCCACTTCGAGCTGGTTGGTTGCTAGTTAACTCTTTAATGTGGGAGAAACTGTCAGTGTAAAGGCCACTGGGACACGTGCTCTTCCCAGCTGTACTTGACCTGTCAATATTTCTTGCAGCAGACTGTTTAAACTGGTATGGCTAATGGCAAAATGGAGACCTATGGGGTTTTGAAGGCTTTCATAGCTTTAGCATGGCTTACCATTGAACAGCAAACATTAGTAAATTTATCCCGTTGCTGTATTTCTGCCCGTGTCTTACTATCCAGGTGCACAGAAACTGGGATAAAATGATTTTCCATAGTTCTACTCTTGAACTCAAAAGTATTTTAGCCTACACATTATGCAAATGTGGGCTCCACTACAATGAGATACTATCACACCAAGGACTTGGCTGCGGTGGAGATCATTAGTTTGTGTTTCAGCTCTAAAGAAGCTGCAAAACAATGAGGCAAGAAAAGCAGCACTTTCTATAAAGTTAGGATTCATTTTCAATTTGTTTTGGTCCAGGGACAACTTTATCGTAGCACAATGGTAGAACCTGGATGCTCCAGGGGATACTTGGTGCATGAACTATTTCAAGCCCTTCTGAAAATGTAAATAAGAGCCCTAAAACATAAAGGCATAATTACCAAAACAAAGAACAGTCTCAGACCACCAGGAATAGCTGGTTTCGCTTATTTTCTTTCTACAAATATTGAATTTACTAATTTCCCTTGCCTTACTGTTGAATAAAATCAATTTTCTCAGTAGAGCTGATCTCTGCTTTGTTTGAGGTTAGATGTGAAGTTGATATGCATCCTTAGATATACTGTTGGGGAGAAAGCCTTGAATATTTAACTGTACGTCACAGAGAGCCCTCCCTTCTTCATCCTGTGGGGCGTATATTGATTCATTATTTGACAATCAGGACTCTCCATAGGTTAATTGACATGTTTGGAATTCCTGGCAAGAAAATCTGTGCATTATTTTAAAACTCCCGTCAAATTGTTTGTAGATATGGTTTGATAACAACACCTGTTTTTTCCTCTCTTGGCCAATACAATCCACTGAGAATCCTGGCTTAAAAAATTTCCCCACAGAATTGTCAAACATATGTATTTGTATTTCATTACTTGCGTAATAGCTGATTTGCCAAGTTCATTTACTACTAGTTGCTTCTCAAACATCTCAGTGGGATAATTAAGGAATACTAAGAAGTGAAAGTGTACTAAGTTAGGAGGGGGATGGAGCCATTGCCCAAATCCCAGTCCTGATTAAACTGCTGTCCAGAATTAAATATTCAAGAACTGAAATTCTCTTTTCTTCCTTTACTTTTAGCAACTTATCATCAAGGAGACAGAGCTACTCCCCGAGTTGTGTAAAAGAGATCCTCCTCTAATTCTGCGCACCGAGCAAACAGATCAAGATCCTGCAGACTTTCAAGTGAAAGGTATTTAAACTCAAAATTAATGTGGTAATGGTCTAAATGGCGCCTTCTCTCAATGGATATAGATGCAGGGAGAGAAAATAAATAGTAACTCCAGGAGTATGCCCTGGGGAGAAGAAAACGAAAGACCAGACATAGTTCAAGGTTATGGGTGAACACAAAGGCACCAATGAGAATCTGGACACTAATATCCTCTCCTGAGAAATTGTGAGTGTGAAGGATTCTGGAGAAGAATGTTGAAGTATGATAGCATTATAGTTTAAATGCTCTCAAAGAATCTTGCTGGCTCACTGCACAAAGAAAAGAGAGATATTTTAATCATGAGCTATCTATCATCACTTGAGTTTGAATGGCTGTTGTTTGAAGTCACAAGCTACTGACTCCTGTGATGTAGGTTTTCAGGTCTAGCGCTGGAAAAAAAAGATGAAACCTAAGTGCACACACACACAAATGGCCATAGAGCAGGCTGATAGAATATATTGTATCTGAAATGCTATCTCTTTTAAATTTGGGGCAAGTAAGAACAATTAAATGGTGGTTTGAGTTTCTCAGAATCTTCCCTCTGGAGAAAATGAGAATATATTATGAGAGACTAGAGAAAATCTGTTTAAAAATAAACTATTGAGGAGTACATGCCCCACTGCTATCATAAGACAAATGCATTAGATTTTTCAGTCCATAAGTTTTCCAAGTTCATATACACACTATAGGAAAGGATATCCAGGGACCCAAAATAAAACTCTGTTTTAAGTGTAGGCACCAAAGTAGTAATTGATGGTGAGCTCTGTATCAGAAAAAGACTGAAAACTGAAAGGGCAATTCTGATAATGACCGTCATTTATTTCTCATTTTATTCTATTTCAGTGTATATTTCTTTTTGGCATACCATAGCTACTGGATTCCAGGTGGCCATTAACAATTCCTTAGAGAGGTATACATGGTTTTCCATCAGCTGTGCACTGGGTGTTCAGAGGGGAGGGATTATTGATTTTCCAAAAGTGAAAAAGTTACCCAACTTAGTGCTGACATGTCTTGTTTTATCCTCTTTCATTACATGAGAAAATTTTAGTTTTTTCCTCGCTCAATGCCCTGGAGCCTAGGCTTAAGGAGGGGAAACAGTTCGCACTCTTCAAATAAAATAAATGTAAGACAGAAGAGCTAGGGAGTTTCTCTTGTCCCATTTCCACAATTTCCAGCTTTCAAGCCGCCACTTACAAGTCACTTCTTGACATAATCTTTAGGCTTAAGCATGTGGAACAGAGGGCCAACCAGCTTAATAAAAAGACAAAAATGATATGCAAGTAATGGACAGGGCATCGCAACTAGCTGTTAACACATCATTCATTGAACTAAATGCTCTTTCAAACTCTGCAGTGGAAACAATTAAAGTACTGACGGCAGTCTTAAGTTGCTTCAAATTGTCTAGCACAATTGATCCACAATTATCTTTGTACTCCCTGAAGTCCCCGAATACTACCTTCTTCATTGACTTTAAATTTCCTTCACAGTTCTCCAACCTATGTTCTGGAATACTGAATATCTGACAAACCAAGTATCCATTGGAGGAGGCCATTTTGATCTAGGCATCTTAAATATCCTATTAAAAATCTGAGCTGCATGGCTCTTGAATACTTATAACCAGCTCTTCAAAACAAACAAGAAATCGTCTTACTGAAAATTTAAGAGTGAGAGTTAAACTTTAAGACAAAAGAGATGGCAAATTGTTGTTTTATTAGTTTCATAACATGATTCGATAGAGAAATTCTATAAGACTTATGGCAAAGAGGCAAAATTCTACTTCCAAAGTTTGAACTTTAAAACCACTCATGTCTGATATGATCAGGGAATTTTGATCACCTTTTTTCACATCCTTGGGCCAAGACTCTGATGGCCAACAGAAGGACTGTCAATAAAATATTTTCTTAAACACTCATTTTACAAGATCATTTGGACATTTCTTTCTTGAAAAGAAACATAATAAGTGAGTGATGTGTCAGGATCTCTGTGAGCATCTTACACAACATGAGCAGATATGCTTTGCTTTGAAAGCACTGTGAAGAGGAATTTATTTTGGAATGTAGGTGTAGATATGCTCATTAACACTGTCTTATATAAGTATCTTCCCAATAATTTTTACCTTAACGCCCCCTTCTTTTGTTGCTAATGTCTGGCAAGAAACTGTGCAAAAGTTATGAGAGAAAAACCTCGAGGACAGAGAGAATCAGCCACCCACCTTTAACAAGACTGACCTTGCCTAAGGGCAACAATAGTTGTTTTGAGCTGTTACATGAGAACCTGCACTTTGGTATATGCAGTGGACTCAAGATCACTGATATAATTTATTTATATGAACGAGATAATCCATGGATTATCTCTTTGTCTAAGTTGTGTATGTGACTTTTCTCAGTTAGAAGCATCTTGATACAGAAATGGTAAGTGCCATGGATTGAATTGTATCCCCCCAAAATATTTATCAACTTGGCTAGGCCATGGTTCCTGTATTGTGTGATTGTCCATTATTTTGTCATCTGATGTGATTTTCCTATGTGTTGTAAATCCTATCTCTATGATGTTAATGAGATGGGACTAGAGGCAGTTATATTAATGAGGCAGGACTCAGCTACAAGATTGGGTTATGCCTTAAGCCAATCTCTTTTGAAATATAGAGAAGTGACCAGAGAGACAGGTAGACCTCCAACCACTAAGAAAGCAGCGTGGGAACAGAGCAAGTCCTTTGGACGCAAGGTTCCTGCATTGAGAAGCTCCTAGATGAGGGGAAGAGTGATGACAAGGACCTTCTCCCAGAGCCCACAGTGAGCAAGCCTTTCCCTGGAGCTGGCACCCTGAATTCGTACTTCTAGCCTCCTAGACTGTGAGAGAATAAATTTCTCTTTGTTAAAGACATCCACTTGTGGTATTTCTGTTATAGCAGCACTAGATAACTAAGACAGTGAGGAATATTATAACTGAGAACCCGAACTTGCAAAGGTTCTTGAAACTTCTTAAAGGTAAAAACTGTATCTGATGAGGATATCAGAATATATCTTTATTCAGTATTATGGAATAAAAAAGAACACTATTATTTGTGTAGTATGTTAGAAATCTTCATCATGATCTAATGTTTACTAGCTTGGTTTATTAGTTTTCCCAATAATGCTGTGATGAAGTGGCATGAAATCCCATGGATCGTATTTAAGATGTTCATTAAAACTGCTACTCGACACAAACTTAATATTATTTTATACTGTTTAATTTCTCTCCTTCCTCTCTGAATAATAAAAATTAGCATGGTCTATTGACATATGACAAAATGTGTATACATATCATGCATACTCAAATTCCTTGATGCTTTATTTGTGGCTGGGGAAATTTTAATATTGTGGAAGATATAAGTGTAGGAAATTAGTATAATATTTTACTGTTAATACTACAAGCCCTACTTCCATTCCAAAGCATGCCTGATCCCTCTTCTCTGTTGTATTTTGTTTTTGTTGTTGTTGTTCTGTATTTTTCCTTTTTGTTTTTTACACTTATAAGTGGAAGTATCATATGACTGACTTATTTGATGGTACTTGCTGTTTACTGTCTGCTTTCACTGAAATAAATTCCATGAAGGCAGGAAGCTTTGCTTTGTTCACTATCGTATCCTCAACACCTAGACTGGTGCTTGTCACATAGTAGGTGTTCAATAAATATTAGTTGAATGAATAAATAGTCCTAATAAAAGGTAGTATAAACACTGAATGCAGCTGTCTTTCTGTACCGCCTTGATTCTATGTTTCCCAATAAGTCAATAAAAACCCAGTAATCTATGTTTAGTGATTACCCTAGGGAATATTGCTAAAGGTGTTAAGTATTAATTACCTCATACGCAGTGGGAAGTATGCATCTCTGGAGAATGTATTAAGTCTTGTACAAGATGTTGTACAAGAAGCACTGCTTTTCCTGTGTTCAGCATTTGGATATTTACTTATCATCTGAAAAAGGAAGGCAAATTTTGGGAAATGTAGTGACTACTTCTAGAACACAATATTGTAACTAAAAATAGTTTAATAAGATCCCCTCCAAATATAAGAAATTCTATACAAATATTATTTTCAATAAGGTAAATAAAATTTTTTAATATACCTAGATGATTTTGGAGCCCTGGTGGTGCAAGTGCTTAAGAGCTTGGCTGCTAACAAAAGGTTGGCAGCTCAAATCCACCAGCCACTTCTTGGAAACCCTATAGGGTAGTTCTACTCTGTCTTGTAGGGTCTCTATGAGTCGAAATCGACTCGACAGCAGTGGGTTTGGTATGTTTTGGTTTAGATGATTATATTCTGTCTCTTACACACACACATGAAGGACCTGGGAGAAAGAACTGCTAGAGAGGCTCTGATAAAAATGTATAAATGAAAAGAGGAAAGGGCTAGGAGTTTCCTCCTAGACTGCAGTTCTGTTTCTCCTGGCACCCAGCTAAGTGATCTTGGCCAGTTAATTTCTATTTGAAAATTGTTTTATCATCTATTTAAGAATACTTAAGATTCTTTAATTCCAAATGGAAGATAGAAAAAATGAAAGAAAAAATTATTTACACAAATAATAACAGCCTTTCAAATTTTTGATGGATTATAAAATCACTGATTTCTTCATTGTTTTATACCCAAAACATTATTACTATTATTTGGAGACAATAAGGGTTAATGTCTGGTTTCCCAACTAAGAGTGTTGCCTTTGGTGAGGAACTCTACTATCTCTATAATTAATCAGGAAATTTCAAAATAGTTTATGCCATCAATCTCTTTGACAGCATATCTAACAGCTTATTTCATTTTGCATTTGGAATATGCCAGATCTCAAGATCTACATACCTTTGGGCAAAGCTTGTCCTAACACCTGGTTTGCCACCTACCCTGCTAGATAGAGGTTGTTTGTTCACCAGAAGCAAGCCAGTATGGAGAATTTCATTAATGTATCTACGTATCTTCAATCAGCCCAAACCCTCCCACAACTTCTTCAAAGAGATTCATCCCTATTGGTCAAAGCAAACCAAGGTAGCAGCTCCCCTGCTGTGACAGTAAAAGAAAGCCCTTTCCTACTTTTAGCTGAATCTCTATGTTGGCTACTCTGAAAATGTTTTGGCTCTCATGCTCATGCCTATGCTTTTATGCTCAGAATTTAAAACAATCTGGTGATGATTAGGACAACTTAGGCCAATTTATATTTTTAATTAGTCAAGACAAACAAGATAATTATATTATTCCCAATTTACAATCTAAGTAATCAAGGCACAATAGGTACCAAGGTTGCCTGTTTAGGTTAAGACCAAGATCACAACACCAGAGTTCTTGGCGCATTATTTATTTTTCTAATTATATAGTTTTCTAACTATATAAAAGGTCATCTTGCACCAGAATGGATTCTATACAGCCAAACAAAAAATCAAACAATACAGATTTTACCACTAATTTAATATAACACCACAGGTAATTATCCAAGTTATGACTTTATCCATTCAATATTAATTTATTTAATAAACAATTAAATTCCCACGTACATGCATGAAGGAGGCAGAAAGTAGTTCCAAGGCAACAAACTGACAAGAGTGTGTATAAGCCACATACACAAGCGCTAAGGGAATTATAAAAAATTGATCACGTGGGGCTGTGCTAGGCTGACGGGTTTCGACTTAACTAACATGTGGTCCTTTCAATCAAACTGAGGCCGACCTAATTTACCAAATTATAAGGATGTTTTGGATTTGTAAAAAACACAACTTCAAACTTTTTTTGGAGTGTCAATTCTCCTATGTTTAAAATAAGATGATTAATACCCTCCTGTAATTAATAAAAGGAAAAATCATTTAGTTTTTCTCAACTACTTTGGGATTCTCTAAATTAGTGATTCTCTTTATTTTCTATGGAAGGACCCTTTCAGAATTCCATAAGAAGCCATAAAACCTTGTCCTGCATCATAAAAAATAGAAGAATGCAATTAAAAAAAAAAATCAATTTCAGTGATTCACAAGTCCCCCAAATGCTATCTGTGAATCCCAGGTGAAAAACCTGTGCCCTAAACAAAAAGGCAACACGACTTCTGGAGAATATCCTCGGTTGACCTGATAATCTTGATTATAGCTCCACAAGGGATAATCCATTTATTCCACAAACATTATCGAGCATATGCTGATAAGATGGACTGACACAATAGCCAGAAAAACAGACTCAAACCCACCCACACTTACGAAGATGGCACTGGACTGGGCAACATTTTGTTGTTACACAAAAGGTCTCCACAAGTTGGAACTGACTCTTTGACCACTAACAACAACAACAACATGTGTCAGATGTTTTTCCAGGTGATAGGGCTGTCTCAGGGAACAAAATAGACAAACTTCCTGAACTCAGTATCATGGGAGACAGACAATACACAAAAGCAATAAGTAAATTATATGGTAAGTCAGTAGGTGATGAGTTGGGATGGGGCTTGGGTTTGCCAGGAAGTATAAGGGAAGAAGTTTTCAATTTTAAATATGGTAGTCAGGGAAGCCCGTGAGTATGTGACATTTAAACAAAGACTTGAAGGAAGTAAAGGAACAAGCACATAGGTATTTGGGAAGAGTGTTCCAGGCAGAGGAAACAGAAGTGAAAGAGTTCTGAGAGGTGGTGCCTGGAGGGGAACCAGGAGGGCTAGCGTGGAGTGACAGATGGGGAATAGTGGGAGAGAAAATCAGAAATAAAAGGGAGGGAGGTGTGTGTGTGTGGTGGGGGAAGTGGCAGGTCACAAAGGGCCTCAAATGCCTTGTAACAACTTTGGCTTTCACTGATTAAGATAGGAGGTCCTTGGAGAGTTTGATGCAAAGAAGTGACATGACCTGATTTATGTGTGAACAGGATCATTCTGGTCATTGGGATGGAAGACATGAGTGAAAGCAGGGGGACCAGTTAGGAGGTTAGTGCAGACATCCAGATAGCCATGAGGTGGCTTGGAGAAGGGTGGAAGCTGGGACAGGGTGAGAAGTGGTCACATTCTGGATACGTTTTGAAGCAATATGTGGAGTATAGGAAAAAAAACCTTTTCCGTTGAGTCGATTCTGACTCATAGTGACCCTATAAGGCAGGGTAGAACTGCCTCACAGGGTTTCCAAGGAGCAGCTGGTAGATTTAACTGCCAACCTTTTGGTTAGAAGCCTGAGCTCTTAACCACTCTGCTAGGTTGAATATGCCTCCAAGGTTCTTTTGGCCTGAGTTGCCATTAACAGAATGTGGGGGCTGTGTGTGCACCATGATGATACAGCATTTGAAATGTTACTGGAAAGACATGGTCCATCATCTACTCCACTTTGTGGGCCGATCTGAATTTCCCTACTGTTATGGATTGAATTGTGACCCCCTAAAATGTTTGTCAACTTGGCTTGGCTGTGATTCCCAGAATTGTGTGACTGTCCACCATTATGTCATCTGATGTGATTTTTCTATGTGTTATAAATCTACCTCTATGATGTTAATGAGGCAGGATTAGAGGCAGTTATGTTAATGCAGCAGGACTTGATCTATAAGATTAGGTTTTGTCTCAAGTCAATCTCTTTTTAGATATAAAAGAGAAGCAAGCAGAGAGACAAGTGGACCACATACCACCAAGAAACAAGAACCAGAGTAGTGTGTCCTTTGCACCTGCAGTCCCTGCGCTGAGAAGCTCCTCGACCAGGGAAGACTGATAACAAGGACCTTCCCCCAGAGCTGAGGAAGAGAACAAGCCTTCCCCTTGGGCTGGCACCCTGAATTTGTACTTCTAGCCTGCTAGACTGTGAGAGAATAAATTTCTCTTTGTTAAAGCCAACCACTTGTGGTATTTCTGTTATAACAGCACCAGATAACTAAGACACCCACTTTTACTTATGACCAGTATTTTTAGCAGAGAATTGAGCTTAATATTTTTAGTCTTATTTAGTTTGCAGTGGGATAGATCAGACTCTCCCATAAAGACTTCCTTGACTATCTTGATCTCTTCTCTGAGTTCACAGCTTAGTTTGGTCTTCCATTTGTTGTTTATGAAATTGTTCTGTTTATAAACTTGTTCTTGATGTTTTATCTCCCTAATTGGATCTTAAGTTCCTAAGTACAGCAGCTATCTCCAATCCCTCTTTTGTACTCACTAAGTGTACCTAGCATGATGGTACTGGGTGCTGGGCAAATAGAATTACTTAAAATATTCTTGGCTGAATAAAAAAAATCTCTGAAGAGCTCTTTCTCACAACCACTTCCTTTCTTTTTCATTTTTACCCTCAACTCTGATAATGGAACAGCTTGAGACTTCAAAGCCTTTTGCATTTTGACAAAGTTTGTATAATCAGTGAAAAGATAAACCACAGGCAACGCATTGACGTCTCAACACATTTCCTGAGCTGGATGTAAATAATGAAGGGTCAACACTTGAGCAAACTCAATGGAATCTGAAATTTTGATTAATGCTATAGCCACATTCAGATTATTTGTGTCTTTGAGGGAGGATCAATGTTTAAGATCTATCAAATCTGTTCTGTAGAATTTGATCCTTTTAGTGGTTCTTTTTGATTGTCTTACAAATGAAACATTAGGTTCATTGTCAATTGATTAAATCGGCAGACAGCCAAGTGAAGAACAAAATCATATATGGTTGCCTGAATTATTAAGGTGCTAGTAACTTCATCACGTTGGCACAGTAGAGGGATATTAAAGAGTATGGTAAATGTTTCTAGCACTTTCAATGAAATGGCTTTTTTTTTTTTTTTTGAGAGTTCATCTTTCCTGTTAGCTCTAAAGAAAGCTTCTATCTTATGGTTCCACTTTATTGGTACATCCCAAGTCTGGACCCAGTAGACTTTATTTAATCTGTTATATCTGACTAGTGTTCATTTCTATGCAACTGGAACCCACTGGTAAGCAGGAGACTTCTGAGGCTGAGAACAGTGGTCCTAAAGGTCAAGAGCAACACACTTGAGGAGAGAGATGGTGGAAAGCAGACAGATTGCCATTTCACATAATTTCTGACTCAAGTTAGTGGTTACTGGTCATTGTGCCTTTTGGAGTCATTAAAATCCACCTATTTTAAATTCTGACACTGGACCTCTCTGGCTCTCTGTTTCCTTTCTCTCTCATTATGGGCTCTGCTCAGGAGTTTATTTCAAATTACCTCCATTACAGACGTGGCATTTTGCACTGTGTCTTCTAAGTGACCTTTCCCCTGCCAGAGTTTCTTCATTTCTAAAACTTGACCACTTCAGAGGAGGGAATGTGTGTGTTGGAGGGCAGGCAAATGCATTTACTTTAGTCTTCTTTCAATTTTTGTTTATTCATTTATCTATTTTTGGTTAGTTAGGTTTTGATAAGACTAGGGATATTTCTCAAATTTGTGAATCATTCAGGTCCTTCATTTCCTACTCTTTTTGACTGCTCAATGCTCACTTTTAGGTAATCTACCACTTGCTATTACATCCATCAGAAGGAAAAGGGAATTAGAAAAAAATGCATTGCAGCCAGTTTTGCAACTTACTAGCTATTTATACAAGAGATTGTATGAGGGGGTATGAAGCTGACTCAATAAAATTAGAAAGTAATCTATTATATAAAAATCTAATATAGGAAATTTATTATAAGATTTAAATACATTGATATTCTTTCTGTTATTATCATGAATAACCCATTTTTTTAAAAAAATTGTATTCAATAATTCAAGTATGTGGACTATTATCCACTAGAGTGGAAAAGAAATCCTAGACTTCAGACTCAAGTGTTGTGATTGTACACATTCTGATGCCCCTGTTTTAAATGCAGTGGGGAAAGAGCATTTGTTCAGAGCATTGTAATATCACATCTAAGTCCTTTTTGGAGCTCTAATTTAGGTTTCATTCCATTTCCAGTTCCATGTCCCCTGTAACACCTCTCCTAAATTCCAGGCATCTTTCAAGGTGTCTGTAAGTCTGGCTTCTTTCTTATAGTTCCAAATCTGCTTCTATTTTATCTTTAGCACACAACGTGTTACTTAGTGCAACTCTATTCCACATAGAGAGTTCTTAAGGGCAGCAAGCATGTCTTAAACAACTTTAACATAGGCCATTTGTTGTTACTGTTGTTATAGTTGCCACTGAGTCAGCCACTGACTCATGGTGACCCCATGCATTTGTTTTAGTCTGGAAGCTCTCCTGAAACTTGTTCAGCATCATAGCAAAGTGCAAGCCTCCACTCACAAATGGGTGGTGGTGGTGCATGACATACATTGGCTGCAAATCGAACCCAGGTGTCCTGAATGGAAGGTGAGAATTCTACCACTGAACCACTGATGCTGTCAATATAGTCCATAGTCACTAGTATGGTTTCAGTTACCATAATCAGCTAAATGACTAGTCTGTTATAAAGTCATACATATGTGCAAACTTTTTGCTACTGGTAAAGCATTCTTGTATCTGGTCAGACTTACTAATTATTTAACAGCTAGTTGGATGAGATATCACCTCACGTTAGCTTTGGATTACTCAGAAAAACAGGAAAACTCACTCTGTTAACTAAGATTGCTTGTAGCAAGTATTTGCTGCACCCTACTTTGTTAGACAGTTGACACTCTAAGAATGATAGCCTGTTTATCTCTCAAGGTGAAACAGAGTAAATAAAAAAGGCCCACCTGCAGGGGTAAATTTTTAGTCCAAGTCAAAAGATGAACACTCATAGAAAAAAAAAAAAAAAACATTCGGGACATAATAACTAAGTTACGTACCTATAATGATGTTGATTTCTTTTCATCGATCTTGAAATAAAAGTTAATATGGGGAAGACTCTTAGTTTTATTCACATACTCTATATTTTACTGAAGTCAATTTATTCTACAAAAATAGTTAACGTTCATCTATGTCATTTCTTTGAGGTCATTCTTTCTGTATTCGCGGATTTTGGTCCACATGCACACATATCCACAGCCCATATACCTCTATCTTCTTGCTCTCACAGAAACACACCTTTATTTTCAAAGAGAGAGTTTTACTTTTCACGGGTGTGAGAACAAAAGCAAAAGAGCAAAAGACCTCTACGATTCTATTTTCATAATAGAATTCTGTTGTTCTGGAATGATGTATCTTTGACTAAGAAAAAAATGTAAGGAACTTGGAACACAGACAAAAGTACCTTCTCATCAAAGGTTGTCTATTGTTTCATGAATCACATGTGATGGATGAGATTTATGAATTGGAATCTGTGTCAAAAGATTTACAACATACTAAATTAGTTATGACATCTTCTCGTCGGTGCACATAAACTTTCTACAAAATATCTATATCATCACCGCAGGAGCATGGCCAGCCCAATTCTTTCATTCCACTGCAACACATGCAGACCCTGTCACGGTAGTTGATGAATTCTTGAAGGAATGGGCCTCAGATCAATTAAAATAAACACCCCAAGCTGATTTATCAAATCTTTTCTGAATGCTCTCAGAAAATGTCAAAAATCTGATCCATTGACAGAGAAAAGTCAGAGAATCGTGGCAGCCTATGGGATCACAAGACCTTTTCAAAACCATCATAAATCACCACAGAAAACAAATGGGGCACCATGTGATAAGATTTCTTCTGACAGCTTTGCCTCAACAAGACATATATGAGATAAATGGACACCTTCGTCTATATCCAATTGCCAGTTTACAAAGTTCCAAGTTGTCAAATTGTAAAATATACCAGTATAAAACTCCTTCCAAATAAGACACCTTTTTGGGTATACAAGAGTGGATTTAAAACAGCACCCCTTTCAGTTCTGTTTCATTGTTGCAAACTACATAATATCCCTGCTGGCATGTGGGCTTTCTAAAAGGAAGTGCGTGCAAGCACGTGCATGTGTGTACACACAGAGCTCCAAATTTACCTTCAGATACATCCTCGTCTCAAGTAATGAAACTTTCTTCACTTTCCATTATTAAAAGAAAATTGTTTTATAGTGCTAAAGTGCACCTAATTAAGGCATCTTTTTTTTTTTTTTTAAATCATCTCAGTCTTGTCTCATTTCATATAGGTTAAGAACTTATTCAGAGCCAAGCAATAACAAGCTAACCTATTCTTCCAATCTACTTCAGGATCAGAGAAATGTTTACATCAATGAGTTTTTGCAAATACAACCAAAACCTACCACTGATGCTCTCGATATTATCCATATTTACTAGCCTAGTTCCGGATACCATAATCAGCTACTTAACTATCAGGATGTAACAGGCCTTGAATTTCATAGTAAATTTCAATTATACATTACAACTCATATATTCCTGTATAGGTGGTGAATAAAAAGTCACATAAACTTTAGCAATTCCACATGATATATGGAGCTGGTTTTCCCGATGCAAAGAGGCCAAAGGGCCTATTTCTTGAAGTAAGTCTGAAACCTGAATTAAAGGAATGACATCGATCAATTAAAGTTGATTATGAACATTTGGAAATAGTTAAAAAAAAAAAGAAAAAAAAAGACTTGAGCTTAGTCTTAAAAGTTTCAGATACTACCTTACTTTTCAAAGAGCAGGCAATCCAGTGAAATAGAGAACCAGTTCACTGTGCTGCTTCCCCAACCTAGAGCATTGCTCTGCATCTTTAAGGCCTTATTCAAAACCCATTTCTTCATAGAAGCTTCCTTGACTCTGAAGAGTCTGACATATTTGCTTATTAATCCAAGCTATTTTTACTACTAGAAAAGTAACCTTGCACTTTCAGGCCCTGCCACTTACCAGCTTCTAGGACCTGTGGTAAATTACCCAATTTTAAAAGTAGGAAAATGTCTCATTATGATAAAACATCTGGGATAGGGTTCTAGGATAGGCTAGATATCCTGAAACATAGTCAGAACAAGACTTGATATCTCTCTGTTCAGGGTGGTTTAAAGAGAAAATACACTGTTGAAATTGTTAAATTTAGTTTCTGGAATTCATCTAATCATTTCATTTGTTCCACAAACATTGTGTGTGCTGTGTCTGATATACTGGACTAGACCCCATAGTAACCATGCTCAACAGCTACCACTAAGTAACATAACTTAAAATCGTATAGTTATTAATAAATACAGAGTTGGTAGTATCACCCCTTTTTTTTTTTTTTTTTCCTAACTGCTCAGTAATCTTGAAGATATTGCTAAGGATGTGAAATGGCAAAGAATTTTAGAGACCTTTCTTTACCAGTTAATTCATCAAAAAATGGTGTTTGCCTTTTAAGTAATAGCCAAGAGAGAACAAACAGAAGACACTGTAAAAATCATTCTTACAGGGTGTCTGTTACGGATTGAATTGTGTCCCCCTATGCATCTGTCAGTTTGTCGTATTGTGGTGGCTTGCGTGCTGCTGTGATGCTGGAAACTATGCCACTGATATTCAGATACCAGCAGGGTCACCCATGGCAGACAGATTTCAGCTGAGCTTCCAGACTAAAACAGACTAGGAAGAAGGCCACAACAGTCTACTTCTGAAAAGAACTAGCCAGTGAAGACCTTATGAATAGCAGCAGAACTCTGATATCAAAAAAAAAAAAACAAAAAAAAACAAACCCAGTGCCGTCGAGTTGATTCCAACTCATAGCGACCCTATAGGACAGAGTAGAACTGCTCCACAGAGTTTCCAAGGAGCGCCTGGAGGATTTAAACTGCCAACCCTTTGGTTAGCAGCTGTAGCACTTAAGCCACGAGGGTTTCCTTGTCTGATATAGTGCCTGAGATAAGCCCTCTGGGTTGAAGGCACTCAAAAGACAACTGGGGAAAACCTGCTTCCTCAAAGTAGAGTTGACCTAATGATGTGGATGGAGTCAACCTTTCAGGGCCTTCATTTGCTGATGTAGCACCACTCAAAATGAGAGGAAACATCTGGAAACATCCATTAATAATCGGAACCTGGAATGTACGAAGTACAAACCTAGGAAAATTGGAAATAATCAAAAAATGAAATGGAACACATAAACATCCATATCCTAGGCATTAGTGAGCTGAAATGGACTGATGGTAGCCATTTTGAATCAGACAAATCATATGGTCCAATGGAAAAGCTCAATACCATCAGTAAGAACAAGGCAAGGTGCCGACTGCGGAACAGACCATCAATTGCTCATATGCAAATTCAACTTGAAACTGAAGAAAATTAGAACAAGTCGACAAGAGCCAAAGTATGATCTTGAATATATCCCACCTAAATTTAGAGCCAATCTCAAGAACAGATTTGACGTATCCAACACTAATGACTGACCAGACAAGTTGTGGAATGACATTAAGGACATCATACATGAAGGAAGCAAGAGGTCATTAAAAAGACAGGAAAGAAAGAAAAGACCAAAACGGATGTCAGAAGAGACTCTGAAACTTGCTCTTGAATGTTGAGTTGCTAAAGCGAAAGGAAGAAATGATGAAAAGAATTGAACAAAAGATTTCAAAGAGTGGCTTGAGAAGATAAAGTATTATAATGACGTGTGCAAAGACCTGGAGAAGGAAAACCAAAAGGGAAGAACATGCTCTGCATTTCTCAAGCTGAAAGAACTGAAAATTCAAGCCTCGAGTTGCAGTATTGAAGGATTTATGGTCAAAATATTAAATGTCAACCCAAACCAACCAAACCCCCTGCCACTGAGTCGATTCATTAAATGACAAAGGAAGCATCAAAAGAAGATGGAAGGAATACACAGAGTCATTACACCAAAAAGAACTGACCAATGTTCAAACTTTTCAAGAGGCAGCATATGATCAGGAACCGAAGGTGCTAAATGAAGAAGTCCAAGCTGCACTGAAGGCATTGGTTAAAATAAGGATCCAGGAATTGAAAGAATATCAATTGAGATGTTTCAACAAACGGATGCAGTGCTAGAAGTGCTCTCTCGTCTATTCCAAGAAATTTGGAAGACAGCTACCTGGCCAACTGGCTGGAAGAGGTCCATATTTATGCCTATACCCCCCAAAAAGTGATCCAAATGAATGCAGAAGTTATCAAACAATATCATTAATATCACACGCAAGCAAAATTTTGCTGAAGGTCATTCAAAAATGGCTGCAGCAGTACATCCACAGGGAACTGCCAGAAATTGCAGCTGGATTCAGAAGAGGATGTGGAACCAGGGACAACACAGCTGATGTCAGATGGATCCTGACTGAAAGCAGAGAATACCAGAAGGATGTTTACCTGTGTTTTATTGGCTATGCAAAAGCATTCGACTGTGTGGATCATAACAAATTATGGATAACATTGTGATGAATGGGAATTCCAGAACACCTAGTTGTGCTCATGAGGAACCTGTACATAGATCAAGAGGCAGTTGTTCCGACAGAACAAGGGGATACTGCGTGGTTTAAAGTCAGGAAAGGTACGTATCAGGGTTGTATTTTTTCACCATACCTACTCAATCTGTATGCTGAGCAAATAACTCAAGAAAAGCTGGACTATATGAAGAAGAACAGGGCATCAGGATTGGAGGAAGACTTATTAAGAACCTGCATTATGCACATGACACAACCTTGCTTGCTGAAAGTGAAGAGGACTTGAAGCACTTACGGATGAAGATCAAAGACCACAGCCTTCAG
Source organism: Elephas maximus indicus (assembly GCF_024166365.1). Lineage (NCBI taxonomy): Eukaryota > Metazoa > Chordata > Mammalia > Proboscidea > Elephantidae > Elephas > Elephas maximus. The sequence continues at coordinate 46,033,875 of NC_064828.1, read as the reverse complement.
TATGGATTACACCTCAACATAAAGAAAACAAAAATCCTCACAACTGGACCAACAAGAGACGTCATGATAGACGGAGAAAAGATTGAAGTTGTCAAGGATTTCATTTTATTTGGATCCACAATGATGGAAGCAGCAGTCAAGAAATCAAAAGACAAATTGCATTGTGCAAATCTCCTGCAAAAGACCTCTTTAAAGTGTGGAAAAGCAAAGATGTCACCTTGAAGGCTAAGGTGTGCTGACCGAAGCCATGGTATTTTCAATCACACCATATGCATGTGAAAGCTGGACAATGAATAAGGAAGACTGAAGAAGAATTGATGTCTTTGAATTATGGTGTTGGTGAAGAATATTGAATATACCATGGACTGCCAAAAGAACGAACAAAACTGTCTTGGAAGAAGTACAACCAGAATGCTTCTTAGAAGTAAGGATGGTGAGACTGTGTCTTACATACTTTGGACATGTTGTCAGGAGGGATCAGTCCCTGGAAAAGGACATCATGCTAGGTAAAGTACTGGGTCAGCAGAAAAGAGTAAGACCCTCAATGAGATGGGCTAACACAATGGCTGCAACAATGGGCTCAAGAATAACAATGATTGTGAGCACGGTACAGGACTGGGTAGTGTTCTGTGGTACATAGGGTGGATACGAGTCAGAACTGACTCAGTAGCACCTGACAACAACAACAACAGCAACAACAAAATGTGTTAGAGTCCTTATCTCCACACTTGTTGATGTAGTCTTGTTTGTAAAGAAGGTTTTGTTATGTTAATGTTAAGGGTGTGTCCTAAACCTAATCACTTCTGAGCTGTAAAAAGAGCAGACTAGACACAGAAGCAAGTACACATGGGAAGATAGATGACATGTGAAGATCGCCAAGGAACCGGGGAACTCTAAGGCTACAGAAGCTGAAAGAGACAAGGATCTTCCCCCAGAGCTGATAGAGAGGGAGCTTTCCCCTAAAGCCACTGCCCTGAATTCAGATTTCTAGCCTCTTAAACTGTGAGAAACTAAATTTCTGTTCTTTAAAGCCACTAACTTGTGGTATTTCCATTATAGCAGCAATAGGCAATTAAGACGTCTAATTTGATGCCAACCCTTTATCCAAATGATTTCATACACTTTAGGTCCATGTACATGAGTTTCCACTCATTCATTTAGAGCCACTCTCTGGTCATCAGCGGCGACTCTAAAATGTCCATTAATTTTGAAAAAGAGCAGGCCATGTGCATTACTTCTAAAGGGCGCGAAGCAAATGCACCATTTAATTTGGAAGCAGGAGAGGTAAAACAAAGATTATAGGTGGTGAAAACTGTTCTGATCTTCACAGGTATTAATCCCAGCAAATGCTTTCAGCTACGACAGCATCTCTGTGACAATGTGAGTGTGTAGACCCTTCCTGAATTTTCTCCCATCTGGGAATTTTCTCTTCCGAGGAGCAAGCAATGAGTTCATTTCATGGCCTTCGATTGCTCTTGTACCTTGCTAATTGCAAAATCCAAACTAAAAATAAGTACTTTGCTATATGAGTCAGTAAATGGAATGCATTAATAAAGCTTGAGTGTTTGGCCCTTTTCCAGACTTGACAACTTGATCATGCCGGCTGCAATGGTGGCTTTGATTTTTTGTTTAGTGTAAAGGAAAATTACCCTGTGCAGCTTTTAACTCCCCAAGGCTATCCCTAAAAGCCTTGCTCAAACTTCTGAGGTGCCTGGGCTAGTATTTGAGCTAACAAAAGCTGCTGGCAAATCCCAGTGAAATTTTTTGACAGATTCATCTTTTAGCCTTTGGGAAAGTGAAGGTGCTGCAGGCAAGCTATTTGATTAATGCCATGAAAAATAGTTTTGCTGGCACAGCTGGTATGTTGGGAGAAAAATTCATCACTACCTCTAAAACTGCCATGTAATTTTCTCCCCACAGTCCTTTCCCTCACTTGACAGGAGATTTGCACAGGACAAACTAGGCTGACAGAGGACAAGTCAGCCAGATGTTGAGGTATCTCTAAACATGACAGATCACTATGTTTTAGCTCAGATTAATTCGCTTATTACAGGTAGACCTAAATCACTGGTCATTGTCAAATCGGTTGTCACCACGTGCAAATCTTGTCACACTTCCGAACAAAAATAGTTCCGGTTTTAAAGAGTTGCTCTAACCTCGGCCCCTCCGTCCTGAAAGAGAGATTCCAACAAAAAGCACTGGACCTTCCTCCTCACCAAGGAAAGCATTTTAAAATGCTCAGTTCTACCCTAGCAGATATTCAACCAGGTGCTTTTTTTTTTGATGAAGCCAGGAAAAACAGGGAAAGTGTGATTTCAGAGTCCCACAACTGTCAAACTCGGAATAGCTCTGGAGTCGTGATCTGACCTTCTCCCCTCATCCCCTTCTTTGCCTTCCCATGGTGCTCTACAGGGTGTTACCACAATCCCATCATCAGCCAGTGGCCAAAGGTAAACACACATTCATTCACCAATAAAGAAAATGTCAAGAATGTCTTTTGGAACGAGTAGGTAGTACATAATTGTGTTCCATAAGTTCATACAACACACATCGCATCTTATCCTGTGAGGGCTTGGTGGCTTCTACAAAATGTATTTACTTTTCCTAGCTTAAATCCCAACAGACCGGTTGTCCATCTTACAAGTCAAGACCACAGCTGGCCCCAGACTTGGCAGACTCAAGAAAAGTGTCAAGAAGTAAATAAGACATAAGGAAAAAAGCTAATCTCTTCATCCCAGAAGGCTGAGTTCAGGGATAGGAAACACTGGCAAAAAGAGCAGTGGAAAAATTGACACCAACTGTGCTTGTACTATGCCTGCCTTGTGAAGGGAGAATGGGCCTTCTATTGGGCTCATCAGGAACCAGTGCTCCTGAGAGCAAAATTCTCTTTAAAAGTGCAGTAAATCAAGGAAAAGTACCTCCGTGAAAGAGCAACACTTCTGCCTCTAATATTTTTCTTCTAAAGACCACAATTTAGTAAATCAAACTAGGTTGGTATTTAGGGCAGACACTGACTGTATGGAAAGGAATGTATGGTTACTGGGGTACTCGACATGTGTCCTGGATTCTTAGTTCTTGTTTTGCTTGTTCAAGATCTAAATATGGCACTTGAGACCCATCTTATAAGCAAGCTGGTTTGTGCTACTTTTTCAGCATTACTCAAAAACTATAGCAAAAAACATTGTGGACAGAAAAGAACAGAAATCAACTGATAAAATTAGAATGAAAATCATCTTTCTGCCCATATTTCTGTTCATAGTACCTCTATTTTCCTAGTCAGTCACCAGGATTGACACGTGGCAGTGACCTTCAACTTCTCCCTTTCTCTTTCCTCTCTCAATATCAAATCAGCACCGAAGTCCTCAATTACTCCTTCTTAATCCCTTTCCAAGCCCATGTCCTCACTGCAGTTCTGACCTTCCACCTCTACAAGCACTACCATAACAGCTTCTTTTTTTTTTTTTCAAAATCTTCAGGATTTTATTTATATTTCTGACTTTTTAGAAGTGATGGGAAATAAATTTTAAGGAGAGCTAAAGTAACGATAACACAGACTTTAGACAAGAGCATAATAAACACAAATCATGGTATAAATTGATCCTTTTTTGACCCTGTTATTGTTAAAATTGATTTTTTGTTTGAATATCAATATATCCAAGCCAGGAGTGGTGGATGGCTAACATTCACGTATTTCTGACAAAACCTTCTGACTATACTAATATTCTTTTAATGTGTGAAGAGACAAATTCTAAAGAAAAAGGACATAAAATTTCCAAAATTAAACCTAATAGGGAGACAAGGCAGAAAAACACATTCTGTGTACTTTTTAGCTCTCAGCTAAGATCATCCTAGCTACTATCTGCCACTCCTCATTACTAAAGACCACTGACCTCTCAATTATCCAGATGGTTGCGTAATGGTATTACGTTTTAATTTATAAATGAATATCCCTAAACCTAATCGTGTACTTTTTAATGTGCATGTTGGCCAGTCATATATTGTATAGATTCTTTTGTGAAGTGTCTGTTTGTATCATTTCCCCATTTTATTGGGTTTGTCTCTTTATTGCTAATTGTAGGAGTTCTTGATATGCTTTTCATACCAATTTCTCTTAAGTGTAATTTTTTTTTTCTCTTAAGTGTATGTATTGCATGTATTTTCTACCATCTATGCTTTGTCTATTCATTTTCTTTTTTTTTTTTAATTTTTATTAAGCTTCAAGTGAACATTTACCATTCCAATCAGTCTGTCACATGTAGGTTTACATACATCTTACTCCCTTCTCCCACTTGCTCTCCCCCTATTGAGTCAGCCCTTACAGTCTCTCGTTTCGTGCCAATTTTGCCATCTTCCCTCTCTCTCTATCTTCCCATTCCCCCTCCAGTCAAGAGTTGCCAACACACTCTTCTGTGTCCACCTGATTTAACTAGCTCACTCTTCATCAGCATCTCTCTCCCCCTCACTGACCAGTCCTTTTCATGCCTGATGATTTGTCTTCGGGGATGGTTCCTGTCCTGTGCCATCAGAAGTTCTGGGGAGCATTGTCTCTGGGATTCCTCTAGTCTCAATCATACCATTAGGTGTGGTCTTTTAATGAGAACTTGGGGTCTGTATCCCATTGGTCTCCTGCTCCCTCAGGAGTTGTCTGTTGTGCTCCCTGACAGGACAGACATCGATTATGGCCGGGCACCCACTAGTTCTTCTGGTCTCAGGATAATGTAGGTCTCTGGTTCATGTGGCCCTTTCTGTCTCTTGGGTTCTTAGTTGTCGTGTGACCTTGGTGTTCTTCCTTTGCCTTTGCTCCAGGTGGGTTGAGACCAATTAATGTATTTTAGATGGCCGCTTGTTGGCATTTAGGACCCCAGGTGCCACAATTCAAAGTGGGATGCAGAGTGTTTTCATAATAGAATTGTTTTGCCCATTGACTTAGAAGTCCCCTCAAACCAAGTTCCCCAGACCCCAGCCCCTGCTTCGCTGACCTTTGAAGCTTTCATTTTATCCTGGAAACCTCTTTACTTTTAATCCAGTCCAATTAGGCTGACCTTCCTTGTTTTGAGTGTTGTCTTTCCCTTCACCCAAAGCAGTTCTTATCTACAGATTGATCAATAAAAAGCCCTCTCCCTCCCTCCCCCCTTTGTAACCACATAAGTATGTGTTCTTTTCCGTTTTTTCTATTTCTCAAGATCTTATAATAGTGGTCTTACACAGTATTTGTCCTTTTGCAACTGACTCATTTCGCTCAGCATAATGCCTTCCAGATTCCTCCATGTTATGAAATGTTTCAGAGATTCGTCACTGTTCTTTATCGATGCGTAGTATTCCATTGTGTGAATATACCACAATTTATTTACCCATTCGTCCGTTGATGGACATCTTGGTTGCTTCCAGCTTTTTGCTATTGTAAACAGAGCTGCAATAAACATGGGTGTGCATATATCTGTTTGTGTGAAGGCTCTTGTATAAAAAAAAAAAAAAAAAACTTGTATCTTTAGGGTATATTCCGAGGAGTGGGATTTCTGGGTTGTATGGTAGTTCTATTTCTAACTGTTTAAGATAACGCCAGATAGATTTCCAAAGTGGTTGTACCATTTTACAATCCCACCAGCAGTGTATGAGAGTTCCAATCTCTCTGCAGCCTCTCCAACATTTATTATTTTGTGTTTTTTGAATTAATGCCAGTCTAGTTGGTGTGAGACGGAATCTCATCGTAGTTTTAATTTGCATTTCTCTAATGGCTAATGATCAAGAGCATTTTCTCATGTATCTGTTGGCTGCCTGAATATCTTCCTTAGTGAAATGTGTGTTCATATCCTTTGCCCACTTCTTGATTGGGTTGTTTGTCTTTTTGTGGTTGAGTTTTGACAGAATCATGTAGATTTTAGAGATCAGGCGCTGGTCTGAGATGTTATAGCTGAATATTCTTTCCCAGTCTGCAGGTGGTCTTTTTACTCTTTTGGTGAAGTCTTTAGATGAGCATAGGTGTTTGATTTTTAGGAGCTCCCAGTTATCTGGTTTCTCTTCATCATTTTTGGTAATGTTTTGTATTCTGTTTATGCCCTGTATTAGGGCTCCTAGGGTAGATCCTATTTTTTCTTCCATGATTTTTATCGTTTTAGTCTTTATGTTTAGGTCTTTGATCCACTTGGAGTTAGTTTTTGTGCATGGTGTGAAGTATGGGTCCTGTTTCATTCTTTTGCAAATGGATATCCAGGTATGCCAACACCATTTGTTAAAAAGACTGTTATTTCCCCAATTGACTGACACTGGTCCTTTGTCAAATATCAGCTGCTCATACGTGGATGGATTTATATCTGGATTCTCAATTCTGTTCCATTGGTCTATGTGCCTGTTGTTGTACCAGTACCAGGCTGTTTTGACTACTGTAGCTATATAATAGGTTCTGAAATCAGGTAGGGTGAGGCCTCCCACTTTCTTCTTCTTTTTCAGTAATGTTTTGCTTATCCGGGGGTTCTTTCCTTTCCATATGAAATTAGTGATTTGTTTCTCTACCCCCTTAAAGTATGACGTTGGTATTTGGATTGGAAGTGCGTTATATGTATAAATGGCTTTTGGTAGAATAGACATTTTTACTATGTTAAGTCTTCCTATCCATGAGCAGGGTATGTTTTTCCACTTAAGTATGTCCTTTTGAATTTTTTGTAGCAGAGTTTTATAGTTTTCTTTGTATAGGTCTTTTACATCCTTGATAAGATTTATTCCTAAGTATTTTATCTTCTTGGGGGCTACTGTGAATGGTATTGATTTGGTTATTTCCTCTTCGGTGTTCTTTTTGTTGATGTAGAGGAATCCAAGTGATTTTTGTATGTTTATTTTATATCCTGAGACTCTTCCAAACTCTTCTATTAGTTTCAGTAGTTTTCTGGAGGATTCCTTAGGGTTTTCCATGTATACGATCATGTCATCTGCAAATAGTGATAGCTTTACTTCCTCCTTACCAATCTGGATACCCTTTATTTCTTTGTCTAGCCTAATTGCCCTGGCTAGGACTTCAAGTACGATGTTGAATAAGAGCGGTGATAAAGGGCATCCTTGTCTGGTTCCCGTTCTCAAGGGAAATGCTTTCAGGTTCTCTACATTTAGAGTGATATTGGCCGTTGGCTTTGCATATATGCCCTTTATTATGTTGAGGAATTTTCCTTCAATTCCTATTTTGGTTAGAGTTTTTATCATAAATGGGTATTGAGCTTTGTCAAATGCCTTTTCTGCATCTATTGATAAGATCATGTGGTTTTTATCTTTTGTTTTATTTATGTGATGGATTACATTAAGGGTTTTTCTGATATTAAACCAGCCTTGCATACCTGGTATAAATCCCACTTGATCAGGGTGTATTATTTTTTTGATGTGTTGTTGGAGTCTATTGGCTAGAATTTTGTTGAGGATTTTTGCATCTATGTTCATGAGGGATATAGGTCTAAAATTTTCTTTTTTTGTAATGTCTTTACCTGGTTTTGGTATCAGGGAGATGGTAGCTTCATAGAATGAGTTGGGTAGTATTCCATCTTTTTCTATACTTTGAAATACCTTCAATAGTAATGGTGTTAAGTCTTCTCTGAAGGTTTGGTAGAACTCTGCAGTGAAGCCATCTGGGCCAGGACTTTTTTTTGTTGGAAGTTTTTTGATTACCGTTTCAATCTCTTTTTTTGTTATGGGTCTATTTAGTTGTTCTACTTCTGAATGTGTTAGTTTAGGTAGGTAGTATTGTTCCAAGAATTTATCCATTTCTTCTAGGTTTTCAAATTTGTTAGAGTACAATTTTATGTAGTAATCTGATAAGATTCTTTTGATTTCATTTGGTTCTGTTGTGATGTGGTCCTTCTCGTTTCTTATTCGGGTTATTTGTTTCCTTTCCTGTTTTTCTTTAGTCAGTCTAGCCAGTGGTTTATCAATTTTGTTAAATTTTTTCAAAGAACCAGCTTTTGGCTTTGTTAATTCTTTCGATTGTTTTTCTGTTCTCTAATTCATTTAGTTCAGCTCTAATTTTTATTATTTGTTTTCTTCTGGTGGCTGATGGGTTCTTTTGTTGCTCACTTTCTATTTGTTCAGGTTGTCGGGACAGTTCTCTGATTTTGGCTCTTTCTTCTTTTTGTATGTGTGCATTTATCGATATAAATTGGCCTCTGAGCACTGCTTTTGCTGTGTCCCAGAGGTTTTGATAGGAAGTATTTTCATTCTCGTTGCTTTCTAAAAATTTCCTTATTCCCTCCTTGATGTCTTCTATAACCCAGTCTTTTTTCAGGAAGGTATTGTTCATTTTCCAAGTATTTGATTTCTTTTCCCTAGTTTTTCTGTTATTGATTTCTAGCTTCATTGCCTTGTGGTCTGAGAAGATGCTTTGTAATATTTCGACGTTTTGGATTCTGGAAAGATTTGTTTTATGACCTAATATGTGGTCTATTCTAGAGAATGTTCCATGTGCACTAGAAAAAAAAGTATATTTTGCAGCAGTTGGGTGGAGGGTTCTGTATAAGTCAATGAGGTCAAGTTGGTTGATTGTTGTAAGTAGGTCTTCCGTGTCTCTATTGAGCTTCTTACTGGATGTCCTGTCCTTCTCCGAAAGTGGTGTGTTGAAGTCTCCTACTATATATGTGGAGGTGTCTATCTCACTATTCAATTCTGTTAAAATTTGATTTATGTATCTTGCAGCCCTGTCATTAGGTGCGTAAATATTTAATATGGTTATGTCTTCCTGATCAATTGTCCCTTTTATCATTATATAGTGTCCTTCTTTATCCTTTGTGGCGGATTTAAGTCTAAAGTCTATTTTGTCAGAAATTAATATTGCTACTCCTCTTCTTTTTTGCTTATTGTTTGCTTGATATATTTTTTCCATCCTTTGAGTTTTAGTTTGTTTGTGTCTCTAAGTCTAAGGTGTGTCTCTTGTAGGCAGCATATAGATGGATCGTGTTTTTTTATCCAGTCCGTGACTCTCTGTCTCTTTATTGGTGCATTTAGTCCATTTACATTCAGCGTAATTATAGATAATTAAGTTTTTAGTGCTGTCATTTTGATGCCTTTTCATGTGTGTTGTTGTCCATTTCATTTTTCCACATGCTTTTTTGTGCTGAGACGTTTTTCTTAGTAGCTTGTGAGATCCTCATTTTCATAAGGTTTAACTTTGCGTTTATTGAGTCGTTACGTTTTTCTTGGCTTTTTTCTTGAGTTATGGAATTGATATTCCTTTTTGTGGTTACCTTTTTATTTACCCCTATTTTTCTAAGTAAAAACCTAGCTTGTATCCTTCTATATCGCCTTGTATCACTCTCCACCTGGCAGTTCAATGCCTCCTATATTTAGTCCCTCTTTTTGATTATTGTGATCGTTTATCTATTGATTTCCATGATTTCCTGTTGTGTGTATTATTTTGTTTATTTATTTATTTTTTAGAATTCGTCTTAATTTGTTTGTTTTTGTGCTTTCCCTATTTGAGTTGCGTTGATATCAGGACGTTCTGTTTTGTGACCTTGTATTGTGCTGGTACCTGATATTATTGGTCATCAGGCCAAACAATCTCCTTTAGCATTTCTTGCAGTCTTGGTTTAGTTTTTGCAAATTCTCTAAACTTGTGTTTATCTGTAAATATCTTAATTTCTCCTTCATATTTCAGAGAGAGTTTTGCTGGATATATGATCCTTGGTTGGCAGTTTTTCTCGTTCAGTGCTCTGTATACGTCGTCCCATTCCCTTCTTGCCTGCATGGTTTCTGCTGAGTAGTCTGAACTTATTCTTATTGATTCTCCCTTGAAGGAAACCTTTCTTTTCTCCCTGGCTGCTTTTAAAATTTTCTGTTTGTCTTTGGTTTTGGCAAGTTTGATGATAATATGTCTTGGTGTTTTTCTTTTTGGATCAATCTTAAATGGGGTTTGATGAGCATCTTGGATAGATATCCTTTCGCCTTTCATGATGTCAGGGAAGTTTTGTGTCAGGATTTCTTCAACTATTTTCTCTGTGTTTTCTGTCCCCCCTCCCTGTTCTGGGACTCCAATCACTCGCAAGTTATCCTTCTTGATAGAGTCCCACATGATTCTTAGGGTTTCTTCATTTTTTTTTAATTCTTTTATCTGATTTTTTTTCAGCTATGTTGGTGTTGTTTCCCTGGTCCTCCAGAAGTCCCAGTCTACATTCTAATTGCTCGAGTCTGCTCCTCTGACTTTCTATTGCGTTGTCTAATTCTGTAATTTTATTGTTAATCTTTTGGATTTCTACATGCTGTCTCTCTATGGATTCTTGCAACTTGTTAATTTTTCCACTATGTTCTTGAATAATCTTTTTGAGTTCTTCAACAGTTTTATCAGTGTGTTCCTTGGCTTTTTCTGCATTTATCCTAATTTCATTTGTGATATCTTTAAGCATTCTGTAAATTAGTTTTTTATATTCTGTATCTGATAATTCCAGGATTGTATCTTCATTTGGGAAAGATTTTGATTCTTTTGTTTGGGGGGTTGGAGAAGCTGTCATGGTCTGTTTTTTTATGTGGTTTGATATGGACTGCTGTCTCCGAGCCATCACTGGGAAACTAGATTTTCCAAGTAGTCAGCTGGTACGCTGGCTCCTGGTTCTGAAAACGGTTGCTGTCTGCCCGTATTTGTTCGTTTTCCGTCTCTAAGTCTGTGCTTGTTGTTCAGAGTTCGTAGATTGTTATGTATGTGATCGATTCCCTTGTTTTTCCGAGTCTTTGTTGCAAGAGGGATCCGCGGTAGCGTCCACCTAGTCCGCCATCTTGGCCCCGCTCCTCCCCATAACAGCTTCTTAATCTTCCTGCTTCTCATCTTGCTCCTATAATTCCTCCTCTGTACCAAAGTCAAATTGAACTTCTGTTAGTACTACTTAGTTTATGCCCTTCCCCAACTTAAAATATCCAGCAGCTTCCTGTTGCCTGTTGGTTAAAGTTTCAACTTCTTAGCCAGTAATCAATAAATCAGGTGCCAACATATACTTGACCATAGTGGATTATTTACTGTCCACTCTACTGCCCTCTGCCATCTCAGAATGCATTTCCTCTAATGGTCCCTTTACCTAGAATCACCTCTTTCCCACATCTGCTTACTGAATCCTATTCATCCTTCAAGGCCCAGTCTTAATGCATCCTCATCTAGGAATTCTTCTTTGCAGCCCATGTTCTCTTGTTCGTCTTTCCCTACAACTCTCTTGTCTCTTCTCACATTCTGCTTTGCACTTAATAATTTATACTTAAATGGTAAATTCTTTGTATTCCTATAAGTTGTAACTGAACAGGTGCTCCAAGTATATCTGAACGAATCTGAAAAAGGCTCAGATGTTTTAAATAAGCTGGGTTCTAAAAGCCTCTGTTCTTTAAATTGAAAATTGGGGTGTGGGGGCTGAATAACTAGATAATGGCCTGAATTCTTTATTCTTATTTTGTTCTGACCTTCAAACAGTTGGCAAACACATTGCTCTTAACCACCTAGGGTTATTTATTTATTTATTTATAGACCTTAGCTTTAAAACCGCTACGGTCTATATAACTCCAGGTGGTTAAGAATATGGTTTCTGAACCAGGCTGTATTCCTGCTTGAAATACAAGTGGGATTGAATGGCCTGCACTGGCCTAACCTCTCACCCCTGCCATCCTTACCTCTCTGTTGTTCTTTCTTTCTTCTCTCCATGTTGCCACTCAGGGTATTAACAAAAAAGTTAGGGCAGTGCTGAGGTTGTTCATCTCTACCCATCAACATACTAACTAAACACAATTTTCGGTAGCTTTATCATGCCTATTCAGCAATTAATTACATCTGTAAATACTTGGTGTTCCTATGAGGTAACAGGAACTATAACTCAGTAAGAGACCTAACTTGGAGATGTTTAACAACTGCCCTTCAACCAGGTCATGAAGTTTTTAGTGGTTGAAGAAGCTTCCAATGACATGCATAATATGGGTCAGAATTCCATAGATAAGTCCCTATGTCAAAAACTTAGGTTTTCCAGACTTTTCTTTTTTAGAGCTTACCATATTTTTAGTTTTCTGATGGGCACCATGAAAGTATGAGAGACAATGAGGGAGAACTTACAAAGTGATGACAATTATGGGGGAAAGAGCAAGTTTCCAGCCTTAAGGAGTTTATAATCTGGCAGGAAGAGGTGAAGAACACACATGCAATTACCATATAAGGAAGAAGATAATGTCATAATAAACACACACACAAAACAGCATTGAGGGTTACAAGATATATGTGCAAGGCTTGAGCTCAAAGAAGGCATTATAGAGCTGGTAGATTTAATTGGAACTTGGAGGATGGATAGATTTTTGACAGACAAGGAGGTAAACAATGAATTCTGGCTCTAGGGGTTGGAAGGGCTTCGTGGCGGGGGATGTAAAGGACGAATAGTAGCGATCTGATGAAGGGGAGAAGGCTGGTCCAGGCAGAGGCCTGGCTAGTCAAAGCCATGGGGTATGGAACATTCTGCTGGCCACATGGAAATGATGGGACTGAAGCACTGGATTGGGGGGAGGTGGAGCACCTGGAGACGATGTGAAACATGAATTGAATGTGGAACTGTTATAGATTGAATTGGGTCCCCTAAAAAAGATGTGTCATAATCTTGAACCCTGGTACCTGCGAACATGATCTTGTTTGGAAATACGGTCTTTGAAGATGTTATCAGTTAACATTTGGTCATACCAGAGTAGAGTGAGTCCTAATTCAATCTGAGTGATGCCATTATGAAAGAGAAAAGAGACAGACAGAGGAAAGATAGCCATGTAACTGTGCGATTATGCTGTAGCTCTAAGCCAAGGAACTGGGGCTACCAGAAGCTGGTAGAGACAAGAAAAGATCTTCCCCCGAGCCTCTGGAAAGAGCATGTACATGAGGACACATGAATTCAGACCACTGGCCTCCAGTTCTGAGAGACAGTAGATTCCTCTTCTTAAAAGCCACTCATTTTGTAGTACTCTGTTATGACAGCCCTAGGAATCTGATAGAGACACCAACAAAGGCAGGGTCCGGGTGTGGTCAGGGGGCAACAAACTGTCCAGCAGAGAATGCATATTAGAATCATGGTACAAAAGGTTAGAAAGTTCAATGTGGAGGCACAGGAGAAAGTTGAAAAACTCATTAATTAGGACCTCAATCTTCTCAACAATGAAGGAATAGGGAGAAAGGTCACCTTCTGATCCCAGCACGTACTTGCTCACAAGACTCCAGAGGATCTCTGCTTCCTATGGAGTCAGACCCAGTTCCAGAAATTCAAACTCTTCCATAAGATGATCTCATATGATGACTTCTTTTCTGAGAGACAGGATATACAGGATCAGGAGCCTGTGCCCCGGAGTCAGCCTGCCTGATTGGGTCCCTGTTCTCCCACCTATGAGCTGTGTAGATTCGGACAAGTTGCTTAACTTCTCTGCCTTTTATTTTATTCATATTTGTATTCTTACTGATTTGAGCATAGTAGTCACTCATTAAAATATATGTTGAATTAAAATTTCAATTACCTTATGTTACAGCTTGATCATTACCAAAACATAAAATATGAACCAAATAAAAACAGCAAATTCTAAGAAACCCATTTTTGTAGGTTGATGGGGATTTTCATACCCCTTGTTTCTCTTCCAGGTATAGTAAAAAGAAAAAAGAAGGGAAAAGGAAAGTGAAGAAACCATGATGCTTCTTTCTCCAGTGATTCTACTTTGTTAAAAATTGACATAGAAAGAAATTTCAGATTTCTCATCCTGGGACGCAAATGTTTTTATGGGAAAAACAGAAGTATCCACATCATTTACTTTGAGGGGAGGAGGTCATCGAATACAGGCAGATACATGTTCTAACTTTTAAGTCCTTTTTCAAAAATATAAAGGTTGTCCTTAAATAAGAAAACTAAAACAAAATCTGTTGCTGTCATGTCGGTTCCAAATCATGGCAGCCCATGTGTTTCAGAATAGAATTGCACTCTATAGGGTTTTCAGTGGCTGTGATCTTTTGGAAGCAGATCACCAGGTCTTTCTTCTGAGGTACCTATAGGTAGATTCAACCCGAAGACCTTTCAGTTTGTAGCCAAGTGCTTAAATGTTTATAACACCCAGAAATTATTTAAATGTGAGTCCATACTTAAAGACCCCTACCCCCTTGCCCTGAACACACAAATGCCATACAAACCAAAGATCTTTAAAAATAAATACATTTCTATTTCAGCTAGTATATCTTTTAATGCCAGATGAAGTAAAATCCATCTAAGGGAGAATTTGATTAATTAAAAAAAATGACGTAAGTACTTTGTAACTTTGCCATGGACCATCTGCTTGGAAGCGGACGTAATTGGGGAGGTGAAATGGTGTCTGTGCCAGTGGAAGGTAGTACAGACAGCAGGTTTCAGGAATAGAGAAGGCAGAATGTGGGTGGCCATAAAGAAGAGGCTTTGCTGGATGTGTTGGGCCACTTCTGAGCACAGAGTTAAGCGCAGGGACAGAGATCAGCCGATAGTGGGAAATTGCTGTTCTCCAGATTCAGCAAGAGATGGTTTTTCCCTTTTGTCATTCACTCCAGCAAGGGCCTTCTGACCAATCTCTACTCTTTCTCCCTGCCAGCCTCCTGACTTTCAGAGCTAGCAGACACATCTGAAGAGGACAGCAGCACACTGGGGCACAATGACTGTGGATACAGGTACCCCCAGACCCCACTCAACACATGGAACACATTTCTAGCGGCTCCACCAAAGCCTCTTTGCCCAGCAGCATCCAGCCATTTTCCCCCAGAGGCTGCAGGACCCGGCTGCCCAGTTTCACATTTCCGTCAGGGTAATTGAATTAATTTCACTCAATAATTCGAAATTAATTTTTTAAAGATATGATTTCATTTATTTTTAATTGATTTCATCTCTCTTAAAGCTTTTTTTATGGATTACATTAAGCTAAATTAACTAATTTAAATAAATTTTCACCAAAAGTAAAATAATCATCTCGTTTATCATTTTTTTAAAAAAAGCAATACAAAGTGGCCAATTTTATGTGAACACTAAAACATTGATGATGAAGCAAATTTTACAAGCAAAAAATCAGCCTTAATTCATCTTTAACACAGAGACATCTATTTTCACAGACAACTACTTCTAGTTCACACAAAAGACTGGAAAATATGCACTCAAGGAAAATGAGTGATGTTGCATTTAAATAACCAATTCCTTCCCAAGGCAGTAAGAGTGTTAAAGTTAGAATTTCTGAGAGTTCACAAGTTCTGGAGGTATGACCACACTTCTTATTCTACATTTAATTCCTCTCATCTAAGAGTGCCTCTAAGTCCTCCTCCAAAGTAAGCATCTTATCTTTTCTTCGCCTGTAGTTTCTCTCCTTGTGAAATATGCAAAACTCAGGTGTTGTAGTGACAATAAACAAACACAAAAAATAATCACACAACCATGGAATGGCCTATTTGGCTCATAGTATTCTTAATATCAAGTAACAACCACCCTACTTTTACTACTACGGCTCCATCTTGCTATTGATAGTTTGCAAAACATTTTCATGTATGTTATGTCATTTTTCACAACAATCTTGGCACTGGGGGGCAACCACACCTTTGTGTTCTTAGGGAGGTCTACAGGCTTCTTTAAATTATTAAGATGCCATTTAGTCAAATGCACAATTGACTTAGGAAGGAAAGAGTCCAATGTGTGATACTGGATGGCTCACTTCATCTCTCATGAACAGAATCAGGAGACATACATGGTTCCTCCATGTAAAGAGTTTCTTGCATACATCTGAGTCCTGGTTTTGGGAACATACAGGATGAGGGTAAAAATAGTAGTCATCTGCTGGAAGAAAATTGTAAGCTACTCCTGTAATCTGTTGCCCTGAATCTTTGGGTAAAATCTTTAGAAAAAATCCAGATCTAAACTAAAAAATGCTCACTAAAATTCAGAACTGCCTCCAAGCACCTTTCTTTGGTTCTTGCTAATCAATGACCTAATATTTGGAGAACATGTTATTCAGCTGCAGAGTTGTTAACGCTGGTAATCAAATGAAGCTAAGCAACTGGCGTTGAGATAGAAACATGCCTAGATGTTAAGTTTCATGTTTCAGCAAGGTGTTGAAAAGTTATGGATGTAGGAAATGAGATTTCTTTCCAGTCACATTGCTCTTGTGAGTTTTATTCCATTGCAATAAACATGAACAGTCAATGATTTCATTTTAAACCTTGTTTTCAAATATTGGTGATAGAACTGTAGATTATTGGAGGATAGAACCATAAAGATATGGTTTTGTTGTCATTCAGGAGCATCTCTGTAGATCTTGGCAAAGACCCTCCTCTTTACAAAATAAAGTCTCTGGGTGGTACAAATGGTTTTCACTAAACTACTAATCTCAAAGTTTGTGATTTGAAGCCACCTGTGGAAGAAAGCCCTGGCAATTAACTTTGGTAAAGATTTCAGCCAAGAAAACCCTATGGAGCTGTTCTACTCTGTAACACATGGAGTCTCCATGAGTAGGAACTGACTCGACAGCAAAAGCTTTTCAAAAACTTAGGAAGCAAAAGAGAGGAAATTTGTATTTTGTGAGCTTTTGAGAGGTAATTTGCCAAGTAAACTCGGGCAATGAGAGGAGGTGATGAAGAGGAATATCACCAAAGATCATCTTCCAAACAAGCCAAAAGGAATTATCTAGTGACTTTATACATTGGGGGAGGGGGGAGTGGACGTGACTTTCTAAGCAGACATATGTTTCCTGGGAAGACAAATTTGGGGTTGGCAGATAAAAGTAGTTTAAGATACCATTTTCCTTTTTACTACTAAATTTATATTCTTAAAACTCAGAGAGTCTTGAACTCATTTCTTTCTCTTCCTGGGTTCCCAGACTCATTTCAAATTTTGGTTTAGGAAGGACCCTTATGACCTATGGCTAAAATAGGAAAAGAAAAGTGAATGGCTGTCCCTATTGTGGTAGTCAGAACATGATTTAAAGGTTATACAACAACTCTTCTGTTGCACTGAGGCCTCTATGACATTTTTTCTCTGGGTAACACTACATTTGGTTAAGGGCATAAAGACTTAAATAAACAAATGAACAAACTGAAACTCCAGATCCCAACCATGTTTTCCCCACCTGGCACTAGGACATCTGGGGGATGATGCTTGCAAACTCCTGATTGGGCCAGACAGAGTCAGAGAGGAGGTGCTGCAGAATGAAAAGAACAGTGTGTAATGAGGCATCAGTGCTCAGTGAAGAAAGGGGAAAGATGAAAAAGAATAAGAATCAGCCCTTGGTGCTGAGGAACACATGAGACTCACAAAGGCTAATTTCTTTTGGCTGGAACTCTTACATCTTAGGGATGCACTCCTAACTCCCATTAATGTTAATGCTGCTAAGCCCACTGAGAAGAGAATATAGTTCCTTAGTTTGCTTTCATCAATTCACATCCTTTTTTTTTTTTGGGAAAAAGATCTGGTTACATTTATGAATTAAGACAGGAACCTATAATAATATACAAATACTTCTGGATTGAAAAAGAAAAAGAGAATAAACCATGAGCCATAAATTTTACCCAAACTACATACAGGAGATGGCAGACCATGGAGAACAGTAGCAAGCATCCTCAGTCAACATCTATCCGATAGTCTTTCATAATGATGAGTTCAGAACAATTGTAACATTTTTGTATTTGTTACCATTCACATTCCTCCCCCTTGCCTTCCCCACCCTCGTGCCCCCCCCCAAAAAATCATGCCAAAATGCCACTAATGATTCCACAGCAAATATTTGTTCAAAACTATTAGTGTTTCTTATAAAGAGGGAAATTGGGGCAGAAATAACTCAACTTTTTTTTTGTTTAATAATGATTAGAATAATTCAATTAGAGTAAGGAGGATTAATTTCCAGCCATGTCCATGGTGAAATAATATCAAATAGATATAAAGTTCCAGAAGATGAACAATGCAAAAATGAATACAATTTGTAAAACATTCATACTGTTGTCTCAGACAAGTCTGGATTAATCTCGGGATGGATCTTGTGGGATGCTGTGGGTGTGGATCTTGGGGACTTTTCTCCTGGTTCCATTATGTGTTCTATGTCCAGGTGATTTCAACTGCTGTCTTTGAGACAGTTGATGACTGAGTATAGCCATACTTTTGAAATTACCAAGGGGACAGAACATCTATAGCAGAATTATAATCTTTTCATCTTTTCAATAGGTTCTCACCAACTGGCTTCACTAAAGCTTACTCTGAGCATAGCCAGGAACGGGTAGCCTGATTGTACTGGAAGGCAATATTGTCTTTACTTCTGAATTTAGGGACACATTTTTCAAAGATAGCTTTTTTCAACCTTGGATCCTCATTCTAAAGTAGAAGTTGTCCATCTTTTGTTCACTAAAATTTTTATAAATGACATTCAAAGTCAGAAGAATAAATAGCCACATATTTGAGCATTTAACATCTCCATTTTAGAGACTTGTCCCCATATTTGTGCACAGGTAGTTCCTGACTTACAACATATTCAAGTTATGACAAACCACACTTAGGCCATCTTTTTTTTTTTTTTGTACACCTCATCATTAGTAACACGTAGTATATACAGAAAATGTTTCATTCAGCACGTAACTTGGGGATGTTAACATTCTCAGATGTTCACTTGCAGATGTTCAAAGATTGGATTTATAAAGATACTGATAATAAAAGGCAATGATAATGAAAATTAAAAAAAAAAATGAGGTATTCCACTTACAGCAGAACCAACTTATGACGGAGTCATTGGAACAGACACCTGTTGTAAGCTGGGGACTACCTGTACTCTAAAACTACCCTCTTCAGTTCTTCAGTGTTCTTTAACTCAAGGTGTGTCTGTGCATGTGTGTATATATAAAGAGAGAAATTGAGGGAGGTTCTGATATTAGTGGGGACAGTATTTAGTCATACTTTTTTTAAGTATTACGTTGAGTCCTGGTGGGGCAGTTACAGTGACTGACTGCTAACCAAAACGCTAGTGGTTCGAAACCACCAGTGGCTCCACGGGTGAAAGCTGTGGTTGTCTGCTTCCGTAGATATTTATAGCTTTGGAAACCCTATGATGTCACTATGAGTCAGAATCGACTGGACGGCAGTGGGTTCTTTTGGTATTATGTTAGCTATAAATTTTTTGTAAGTGTCCTTTATCAGGTTAAGGAAATTTCATTTTATTCCTACTTTGCTGAGAGTTATTATTGGTAGTTTCAAATAAGTTTTTTTTCCCAATTATTTTCTATTTCATTGATTTGCACTTTGATCTTTATTATTTTCTTCCTTCTGCTTATTTTGGATTTAAGTTCTTCCCTTTTCTAGTTTCTTAGTATGGAAGCTGACATCATTAATTTGAAATTTTTGTTTTCTAATAAAGATGTTTAATGATATAAATTCCTCTACCGACTGCTTTAGTGGAGCCCTGACGGTACAGTGGTTAAAGCTTGGCTGCTGACCAAAAGGCTAGCAGTTAGAGTCCACCAGCTGCTCCTTAGAAACCCTATGGGATAGTTCTCTCTGTCCTACAGGATTGGTATAAGTTGGAATCTACTCGATGGTGATGGGTTTGGTTGTGGTTTTGACTACTTTAGTGGAACCCTGAAAATTCTGATATATTTTCATTTTTGTTTCTTTCATAATACATTCAAATTTCCCTTTTAATCTCTTTTGACCCATGAGGTACTCTAAAGTGCATTATTCAATTTCCAAATATTTGGGGCTTTTCCAGAGGTCTTTCTGTTAACGACTTACTTGTGGTCAGAGAACATACTTTATATGATCTGAATCCTTTTCAATTTATTGAGACCTGTTTTATGGTCCTGATATTGTTAATTTGGTAAATGCTCTATGTGTACTTGAAAGGCATGCATGTTCTGTTGTTGAGTATAGTTTCATAAAAATGTCAATTAGGCCAAGCTGTTTGATAGTGTCATTTAAATCTCCTATATCCTCACTGATTTTCTGTCTACTTGTTCTGTCAATTAATGAGAAAGGGGATTTGAAATCTCCAACTATAATTGGGAATTTGTTGACTTCTTGCAATTCTATCAGTTTTTGCTTCATATTTTCTTTTCTGAAGCTCAATAATTGAGTGTACAATAGCAAAAAGATGGAAACAAACAAGGCGCCCATCAAAGAATGAATGGATAAACAAATTATAGCACATTCGCACAACGGAATACTATGCAACAATAAAGAACGACGACAAATCTGGGAAACATAACATGGATGAATCTGGAAGGCATTATGCTGAGTGAAATTAGTCTCAAAAGGACAAATACTATATGAGACCACTATTATAAGAACTCAAGAAAAGGTTTAAACACAGAAGAGAACACTTTTTGATGGTTACGAGAGTGGGGAAGGAGGGAGTGGGGTATTCGCTAACTAGATAGTAGACAAGAACTATTTTAGGTGAGGGGAAGGACGACACACAATACAGGGGAAATCAGCACAACTGGACTAAACCAAAAGCTAAGAAATTTCCTGAATATAACCAAACACTTTGAGGAACAGAGTAGCAGGGGTGGGGGCCTAGGGAGCATGGTTTCAGGGAACATCTAGGTCAATTGGCATAATAAAGTATATTAAGAAAACGTTCTGCACATCCCACTTTGGTGAGTGGTGTCTGGGGTATTAAACGCTAGCAAGCGGCCATCTGAGATACATCAATTAGTCTTAACTGTCCTGGAGAAAAGGAGAATGGAGAATACCAAAAACACAAGGAAAATATGAGCCTAAGAGACAGAAAAGACCACATAAACCAGAGACTCCATCAGCCTGAGACAGGAAGAACTAGATGGTGCCTGGCTACCACCAATGACTGCCCTGACAGGGAACACAACAGAGAATTCCCCATGGAGCAAGAGGAAAGTGGGATGCAGTCTCAAATTCTAGTAAAAAGACCAGACTTAAAAGTCTGACTGAGACTGTAGGGACCCCAGAGGACATGGCCCCTTGACTCTCTGTTAACCCCAAACTAAAACCATTCCTGAAGCCAATTCTTCAAACAAAGATTAGACTGGACTATAAGACATAAAATGATACCTGGAGAGGGGTGTGCTTCTTAGTTCAAGTAGACCCATGAGGCTATGTGGGAAGCTCCTGTCTGGAGGCGAGATGAGAAGGCAGACGGGGAAAGGAGCTGGTTGAATGGACATGGAAAATATAGGGTGGAGAAGAGGAGTGTGAACAACTAGGCTCATGTAACAATGTGTGTACAAGTTTTTGCATGAGAAACTGACCTGGATTGTAAACTTTCACTTAAAGCACAATAAAAAAAAGAAAAAAAATTAAGTGTACAAACTTTTAGGATTGTTATATTTTCTTGATGAATGGTCCCTTTATGATTATGAAGTGACCTTCTCTATCCATGTTATATTTTTTGCTCTGAAATCTACTTTGATATTACTATAGCCATTGGTGCTTTCTCATTAGTATTAGTGTGGTATATCTTTTCCATGTTTTTAGTTTTAACTTATTTTGCCTTTAAATTTGAAGTGTTTCTTGCTTTTTTATCTAATCTGACAATCTTTATCTTTTAACTGGGGTATTTAATTACTTGCATTTAATGTGAGTATTGATATGACTAGGTTTAAACCTATCATCTGGCTATTTGTTGTTTCTCCTATTCTTTGTTTCTCTTTTTCTACCTTCTTTTGGATTAATTGAATTTTTTATAATTTCATTTAATCTCCTTCGTCGGGTTATTGTTATAACTCTTTGTTATTTTTCTGGCTGTTTTAGGTTCTAGTACATATCTTTAATTTATCATATTATACCTTCACGTGATAATATACAAGCTCATGTAAAAGAGCTTTACAATAAAAAAAATAGTATACTTTAATTTCTTCCCTGCTGGCCTATCTGTTAATTTTATCATGCATTTAATCTTACATATGTTGCCAATCCCACACTACAGTGCTATTTTTTTTTAAACAGTCTATTATGCTTTACAGAGATTTAAAAAATAAGAAGGAAATCTTACATATTTACTTCTGTTGCCATTTCTGGTGTTGTTCATTCTTTTGTGAATATCCATATCTTTTGGACATCATTTCACTACGGATAAAATTCTTGGCTGACAGCTTCTGTCTTTTGCTATTTTAAAGCTGTTGCTTTACAGCTTCCATTGAGAATCTGCTATCATCTTCATCTTTGTTCCTCTGTATGTAGCATGTCTTTTTTCCCCTCCACCTCTGGCTGCTCTTTTTCTAGCTGTTCTTAAGATTTTGTCTCTGGTTTTAATTATGATGTACTTCGGCGTAGTTTTCTTCATGCTTCTTGTGGTTGAAGTTTCTTGCACTTGTTGGACCTGTGGGCCTCTAGGTTTCATCAAATTTGGGAATTTTTTAGTTATCATTTCTTCAAATATTTTTTCTGTTCTTCTCTCCTTCAGGGACTCCAATTACAGGGATATTAGGCTCGTTGAAGCTGTCTCTCGGCTCAATGATTTTAAATCATCTTTTCTCTATATATTTTATTTTGGATAGTTTCTATCGCTATGTCTTCAAGATTATTAAACTTCTCTTCTGCAACGTCTAATTTGCTGTTAATCCCATCCACATTGTAGTTTTTATATGTAGAAATTCTATTTGGGTCTTTTTTATATCGTCCAAGTCTCTTCTCTACTTTTTGAACATACGCAATATAGTAGTAGCAACAATTCCAATGTCCTCCTAATTCTAACATCTGGGTCAGTCCTGGGTAAGTGTTACTTAGCTGATCTATATCTTTATTATGGGCCATATTTTCATGCTTGTTCCATGCCAGGTATTTTTTATTGGGTGTGACATTGTGAATCTTACATTGTTGGATCTTGGATATCTCTGTATTCCTATCAATATTGAGATTTGTTCTGAGATGCAGTTAAGTTACTTGAAAACAGCTTGTTTTGGGTCTTGATTTTAAGATTTGTTAGGTGGGACTGGAGCAGTGCTCAATCTAGAGCTAATTAAGTCCCACTACTGAATCAAGACTCTTTTGTATACTCTGCCCAAAGCTCTCTGATGTGTTCCAGTCTGGGTAGTGGGAAGAGACACTATTTTCAGCCCTGTTTGCATGCTGGGCACTATTAACTCTAATACTTTAAGGTGGTACTCAGCTGAATTTTTAAGGAGCACTCTGAAAATCTCTGGAGTTCTCTCTTTGTGTAGCTCCCTCTTCTCTGGTACTCTGCCTTGTCAGTTCTAGCCATTTATGTTTCCTCATAGTCTCAGCTCTGTTTTCTCAACCCAGGGAGTCCTCCAGGTTCTGCTAGGGACCTCCTCCTTGTAAGTTGGGGCAATTGTAGGGTTAACCTTTATTTCTTGTCTCAGAAATCTCTGTCTTTGTCTTATCTCTAGTAACTTGTAAATAATTCTTTTATTTATTTGGCCCCTTTCTGACTGTTTTTTTTAGGTAGAAAGATAAGTCAAGGCCCTAGTCCTTTTATGACGACTTGACGGCACTGGGTAGTACTTTTAGATGGAAAGAGAAGTCCCCAACTTACTTTAAATGTAACTAGATTAAACTTTCCTTTCTTTTAAGGGGGGATTTCCTTCTAAGAGGCATTTCTGTCTCATCAAAAATGCTTTAAAAATATAGGTATATATTTTAGTATTTTAGCACACTTCTAAGTAGTCCTGAGAAGATGCCCTTATTAAGTATCTAAGACGATAACGTATTTCTGTTAGGTAAATCAATCAATGGGATAATTGTCACTGATAGCCCTGGACGTCTTTATTTCCTCAATACAATTTGAGAGATCATATTAAATGTGATCTCCAAGCTGGTTTTCCAGTTTGAAATAGTTCTGGGAACACCTTTCCTCTTTGAGTTTAAACACTGAAGGAAAAAAGTTTTTGCCAAAAATACATGACAATTCACTTTACAAGGCTGACTTCTGAGCCATGGAAGCTGACACTGAGTCAAAGGCTACATTCAAAATTGCATTCATCAAACTAAGGTTGGTTCTGCCAACCTGGGGCACTGCCCAATTGTCATTTCCAGGAAAATGATGTGAGAAAATACTTTGAAGAAGGAAAATAATTATCCTCCCTGAACAACTTCAAAGGTAGTCCTAGAAAATGAAAATGAATCCATTTCTCCTGACTTCAGGACCATATTATCAACTGTAAACTTACTTTATGACATAAATTCAGAGTGGACAATCTATTACTGTGAACCAGATACATGGAGTAAAGAAAATGTATTCACCTCTCTCTTTGGGTGTCAGCTGACAGGGACAGAAGTGTTGGGTGAGCTAGAAGCAGAGTATGCTTCGCATCTCGCACTGTCCCACTGTTAGAACCCTCTGAAAAGTCAGAGCTTACCTCATAACACAGTTGCCCATGGCCTCACTTCTCTATCCTTCGAAGTCCAGGTAAAATCATACCATTGTGATGAAGTCTTTCCCAGACATGTCAACCTCCACTGCTCTTTTCCTACCCTGTTTAATAGCACAGATGGTCTAACCGCAAAGTATATATTTTGGTGTTCAGTCTTAGGCTGTTTAGAATTATCCTTTTATGTTTCTGTGCTTATATTATTGTCATATGAATAGACTGGTGAGTACTTTCAGGATTATGACTTATTTTTTCTTTATATCTCTTGCTGTGGCCAATATGGTAGTCACCACTTTCTCTGTCATCCTTGGCAGGTAATAATTTATATAACTATGGGCAAAGTCAATTAAACTATCCTTAGTCCATAGTTTCTTAATGTATATAGTTTGGGGTTCAGATTAGCTGTTCTACTTGGTTCTATATGACTCAAAATGTATAATGCTTTGATTCTATATAAAATTCTAATTCAGTTTGTATTTGTTGATCTCAAATTTGTGCCAGGCACTAATGATAGCTGCTGTAGAAACAAGAGTGACTAAGACAGAGAAGTCATAATTTAGTGGAGGAAAATTGGTTAAGGGGCAGAGAAATGTGCATCTACAAAAATCCAGTACAAGTGGATAAAATACATTAAGGGAATATTTAATCAGCTTTGATGTGGACTTACAAATTCCACAGGTGATGTGACCTAAGCAATTACCTTGGGAGAGTGGAGCTTGATTTGGTTATTTAACAAGGATGGTCATGAAGTGAGCTAGTGGCACTGGTCAAACAATTCTTCCAAATATTTAATGTTTAGTTATTCTGTGGATAACATGACACTCCACAGAAGAAATATCCCATGAAAATATTCAGAATGGAGCTTTTAATCACAAAAATATAGGCACATAAATATCTAGGTTTGCTCTGTACAAATGTCTAGGAGGAGATATTAAGCTATTTGGAGGAACTCTAGTTCTTGGGACCCCTGGTGGTGCAGTGGTTAAGAGCTACAGCTGCTAAACAAAAGGTTGGCAGTTCAAACCCTCCAGCAGCTCCTTGGAAACTCTATGGGGCAGTTCTACTCCGTCCTATAGGGTTGCTGTGAGTTGGAATTGGCTTGATGGCAACAGGTTTGGTTTCGATTTTTCTAGTCTTTGAGCTGGGTATCACTGGAAGACGAGACCTTACAGAGTAATGGATCTTATTAGTCAAGCTTCCTAAAAGCTATTGCTACCCAGATATTCTAGACTACCTCAATGTCATCAACACATTCCTCATGGAGTCTGAACTATACTTTTCAATCATCATCACTCTTCAGTGGCTAACAAAAGGCCTTCTGTTTTGCCCCTGTGTCCTTCATGAATCCCACAAATAACTAATTACCCCCTATACACAAGCCAGCAGGAAAAGACAAGGAAGCCTCTGTGAACAAGCTTCGCAAACCTGATTCAGGATCTCCTGAGTGAGGGCTACAAAGCTTACACTCTCCTCACAGAGTTCTCTCCAGAATTAAATGCGTATTGACTTCACGCTAATATCCATTTAGTAATCTGCCATTTTTGTTTGTTTTAATATAGCACTCAGCTTTACAGTAGAGGGGAATTATGCAGTTTAGAAGTATGAATATTAAAAAAGGATTTAATTAAATCTGTTGCCTGAAACCTCTGTCTAAAGCTATAATGACAAATTTAGTCCATATTTATTATGGTGCACAGGGGACCTTAACCAGATCATTAGTTTATATGCCTTACTCAGTGCTGAAGTTCTAAAACTTTACATTTTGCATATTATTACATTATTCATTTTTCCAACTAGGCATAAAATACGACTTCCCATGAGTACAATACCTAATTCCTCAAAATATACAAAGATAGCAATAAAATGATTAAATTACAACTCTTACATCTGTTCTTCTTGTCTGATTATAAATTAAAATGTTTTAAAACAGGGGAAAACAATTCAGGTAACAAATGGATTTAAACTGTTCAACTTCTCATAGGTTGGGGAGGAAATAAATATAGACACATAAACGTAACATACAGACACACAGGCATGCAAAAATATGGAAAAGTGCCCATGTAAGACTGAGCTTATTTTCATTACCCATGGCTTCCAGTGCCTGCTAAAAACATGTGCATAATTAAAGATTGCAATAAGTTAAATGCACTCTCTTCTGCTGATGACATAAAGTTTGAACTAGCCAATGCAGGTGCCAAAGTCTGAGAAATAACTGAATGAAATTGTAGTGTATATAAAATACTCTTTTATTTTAAAGCCAAACTATAAAATGTTATGTCTGCCAGGAGGAAAATATTTAATGCCATTCTAATCCATTAGCTATCACTGCAAAATGTTGCCTTGTGTTTTCTTTAACAATCACACATTAACTCATGGTTAATTTAATGATGGAAACAGACACGGGCAGAAGACACCCTGAAAGCATCTTTGATATAATCTGTGAAGTTGTCACCCACTTCAGATAATGCAGTCCTCATTCACAAAACACAAACCTGAAAACTTTCATAAACTGTAACCTATGTAACGTTCAGGAGCCCTGGTGGCGCTGAGGTTAAGAGCTCAGCTGTTAACTGAAAGTGGACAGTTGGAATCCACCAGCCACACCTTGGAAGCCCTATGGGGCAGTTCTACTCTGTCCTATAGTGTTGCTATGAATCGGAATCAACTGGACAACAACGAGTTTGGTTTGGGTTTGCTGTAACCTTCAATATGAAGTACCCTTATAATAAAGTTATTTTTTATAAGCACCCCAACATATGCAACTTGATCGTTTGGGAACTCATTCTTTAGGGGCCAATTTGGATATGAACACCTTGAACTAATGGCATTTTCTTTAGAGCCTACTACTTCCCTTAAGAGATTTTCATCTTGATTGTAAGGCACTAGGTTTTAGGCACTTGGTCAGATGAAAATAGCATGTTGACCTGTCAAAACTGTCAACACACACACATTATATAAAGCACACGTTATATTAGGCACAAAGTCAGAGGA
Organism: Elephas maximus indicus; assembly: GCF_024166365.1. Taxonomy (NCBI): domain Eukaryota; kingdom Metazoa; phylum Chordata; class Mammalia; order Proboscidea; family Elephantidae; genus Elephas; species Elephas maximus. The sequence goes on along the minus strand of NC_064828.1, from coordinate 46,006,592 downwards.
AGATAGACATATTTAGAAGGCTGAAGACTCTAGTCTTCACAGAGCACAGATGGATGAGTTAGTTGGACAGCTTTGACAAAAATGGAATGGGAGCATTTATTTGTTCTTCTTTGTAAAAGGCAACTAGGGTGAGGAAATGGGTCATGATAAAGGAAATTTCACTCCAGATGAACGTGTTAGCCTCACAGGAAGATTCCTGGGAGATGGAGGGACAGTGTGTGTCCCACCAAGTTCAGTAGCTATACCTCGCTCTTCAAGAAAAAGGGCTTCAGATCCACTCTGCAAATCACCTTTGAATGAACCTAACCTTTAGTTTGTTTTAGTTTGAAGCATTTTTTAATCCCCAAAGATTGCAACAGAATTAAGAGAAACTAAAGTTCAGTCTTTAGGCAATGTTCTAGACAACTTTGCTGGGAACATGCATATGTTTTTTAAATGAAGAGCTCTATGGATTTTTAGATAATTTTAATATAAAACTTGAAGACAAATCAACAAGAAATTATTTAGTTCCTCAACTTCTAAATGGGTCTACACGAGAAACTCTTATTCAAGGCAACTATGCATCTACCCTTTGAAAGAACAGATGCTTTTGAGGCTTCTCAGAGGAATATCATAAGGAAGAAAGACTAAAGGCAACCAGTTAGTTCAGCTGGAACCCGCAGCTGGAATCCTCCCACCCCTGCCTGTGCCTGGACACAGCTTCTAGCACCACAGGAATCCTAAGCAATTGTCCTCTTCCCGGAGTGGAATTGATAAGGTAGAGTTTGCTCATTTTGTGACTATTTTCATGGGTGGATGCATGAAGAAAGCCAGCATGATAATCCAGAGCTCCCTAAATGTTCCTGAATCAACTGAGTTTTCTTCAAATTGAGATGCCAGGAAACATTTTTAGTTTCCTTCTATCATGAATAGATGTATTTACTGTTGATGAAAATTACTCTTTATGTTCCTGTGACATATGCCTTCCAGAAAAATTTTACAGCGAACATAAAATAAAGAGGGTTTTTTTTTTTTTTTTTAAATTTTGGCTTCTCCAACCGCAAACTGAAACACATGAAATGAACAGCCATACAGGTTTAAACGATTCACACCTCTCCTAGTTACTCAGCTGAATATGGGGAAGCCACAATGCCCTAAAGATTGACCTCACTGCTATGAAAACACAGCTGATAATGTGGAAGAGACAAATCTAAATGCTATTTCCAGGAAAGAATAAGAAGGGAGAGGAAAAGAAGAGGGAGGGAGGGAGAGAGGGGTGGGAAGTGAAGACAGTGATAGAGACAGAAACAGAAAAAGAGAGAAAATGGGAACAAGTGAAATCTGTCAGCTTTCAAAAGGAATATACAGCTGTAGTTTGGTCAAATGGTCCTATTTGGACCACCTTTGATTTATACAATAACTGCAGAAATCTAGTCCCACCCTCCAATCTGTAGGGAACAACACACCAGTACACAGCTTTGGCTTCATTACAGGATGTCCCTCAATAAATAAAATCTAGATCTGGCCTCTGTCCACTGCTGTTCTAAATGAGCCCAGCCAGCCTGGCCCATGTTTTTTCATTTCATTTTCTGGAGCCAAATGACTACCATCTGCTGTCACGAAGCTGTCACACAATCAGTAATGGAAGATTTCTAAGGAATATAATGGCTGAAGAATGAATATATGACAGTCCAGCTCCTATCTAACTGGAAGAGAACAGCAACCCATTTGTAAAGAAACAGCAGTGGTATTCTCCCACTTCTCAGCAAGTGCACTGTAATACAAATCTTTATTTGGACTCAAGACGTTGACAGGTCAATTGAACAGAATAAGTCTACTTTATGATGCTGTTGTCAGAACTGGTTAAAGCAGGAGTCTGTTTACCGACGTACTGAGATATTCCAACAATTCTTCTTGCAAACCAGCACCTTGAGGTTAATTACTTTACCAATTTGAGTAAATGGCAAGCCATATTCCCATCTGTCTCCATTAGTTCCCCACTATTTCTCAATTTATGATGACTGGGGTCAAGGCTGTGGGACAAAAGAAGAAGTAATAAAGCATGAATAGAGTAATTTTCTGTTTATACAAATGTGGTAGCCAAGCATAAATAAGGCAAAGACATTTTGAACGTGCATATTCTTAGCTTTGAAACCTCTGGATGCTAACTATATTTACAGTAACGGTGTCTCCTAATTTGTAAGTGTAAAACAAATACAAGCGACAAACTGCACTTTCCATATTTATGGGCTGCAAGGTAAACTCTGATATCAAAAGCAGCGAGGCTTTGGTGGATCTCAGTGTAGAAGCCAAGTCATAAAAGGATTCTGAAAGGTCTAGAAAAGTTGATCTTAAGCTTCCTTGTTCACTAAAAGCAAGTTCTTTGGGAAGGTGAGACACGTTAGGCTTCTGCTGGTACTGGTGTATGGCATTAATAAATATTTTGCATTTATTGTAACCATTTCTTGCTACCTATATAGGATTTAATGTTGGAATCCCTTAAAATCTATTTAGAAGTATGACTGATGAAAAAAATTTAGATATCAACATTTTTCTTCCTTCTGCCCACCTCTCTCCCTCCTCCCTTACTTACTTCTTTCCTCTCTTTCTCATTCTAATCGCTATCAATAATAAAAATTTTATGTGCATATGTTCTAATCTAAATCATAAATATATAATATACTTTAACACTGAATTTCATAGTGTATTCTGTTAGTATTCAAAACAAAACAGTATTTTTTAGAAGCCCTTAATACATAATTTAAGAAGAAATCACAGTCAATTTCTCTAGTTTGTTAACGGACAGGGCAGATTGATATGTTTTTACCTAATCTGCTTTTCTCAAATGCTGGCAGTTAAAAAAAGAGGCAGAGAAGATAAATTTTTGGCCATTTGCCACACTTGGTCAAAGTGATCATTAATTAAGTACCACAATAAAATAGATTTTACAGCAAATGAGGCATAAGACATACATTTTACAACAAAGAATTTAAAACAGAATGGAGGCAAAACTATTGCTCCAAGATCACTGTAGAGTTCCAAACCCTGACACTGACACTGATCAGGAAAAGATTCAAAGAAAGTCAGTGCTGAGGAAAAAACAGGAGGCAAATATATTTTTTCTTAACTTCTAACTGGGCTGTGTGGAATAACGATTCCTTTCACCTTTCAGGTAGAATTTCAAGCAAATCAAATGGTTTTCTTCCCCTTCACCTCTGGAGTTTCAGTCTATTATTTTAGCCCTTTCAGAGTACCTCTGCTGTACCACCCTTCTTCCCCTCCCACCCCAAAACATCAGCTACCATTTTTCTGGGAACCAAGAGAAGGTCTTCAGAAAATTTGGAATGGCTTTTACCCACTAGTGAGATGAAGAATACAATTAACCTATTTTATAGAACAGAGGTGCTCTGGGAAAGATTATATTTAGGCTGAAAGCCCTCCAACTCTTTCCAAACTGCCAAGAGACAGTCCTGTTGAGGCGAGACCCATCCTGAGTGAGGCTTTCTCAGCGTTTAGTCTTACAGTGGATCCATGCTTCCTCCTGGACAAGATTCTGAGGAAGCAGAGACCTGAGTCTAGGGTCACCCTAATCTCAGGAGAAGAAAAGCAGACAGCAGAGACTTGGGTAGAGGGACCAGTAGAGAGATGCAGAGAGTTATGGAGATGATTCCTCCATCATTCGAGGAAGAACAGAAGAGGAATTAACTGGTAGAAGTAACTTACCCTAAGACCCTTTTTTAAAGTTTATTTACAATTATGTACACTGATCCGTTAATTAGTTTTGACTAGGTGCTAGAAGAATAGCATTCAGAGATGAAAGACAGATTCTTGTCCCTGAGGATACCCTAGTCCAGTTGGTGTAACAGACAAGCAAATCCATCATTATGATGCTGTGTGATGTGTGTTAAAAGAGAAACATGCACAGGATACTATGCATATGATGCTCACGGTTGGGTCACCTAAGTCAGCTTTGGGAGACTCATGTAGTGGACGGCTCCTCCTAGGCAGCTCCTCCATGCACAAATACTCCCATACAGCCCAATATCCTTCCAAAGAAAAAATCACCTCCATTCTTCTTTTTAAGTTTCAAACACTCCCAGGAAAGGTAAAAGTTAGGACTACCAGTGATTTGTGTTTTAGTATGAATTAATTTAAACACACCACTGTCTCAGACCTTACAATAGAATATCAAAGTTAGAAGAAACCTTAGAAATCACCTAGTCCAGTTCCCTCATTGTACTGAAGAACTACAGCTCGGGAGGTTGAAGGTGTGAGGGCTGTGAGGACTCCTATTGGATCCGGCCTACCTATACAGAATGGACTCAGGGCTGGCTGCTGTCTGCAATGTCTCACCCAAATAGGCTCACTAAGGCTCTTTGGGCCTTACATTTTCTACCTATTGAAATATTCCCTAGAGTTTTTTCTTTCAGAAACCCTGGTGGCGTAGTGGTTAAGTGCTACAGCTGCTAACAAAAGGGTTGGCAGTTCGAATCCACCAGGCGCTCCTTGGAAACTCTATGGGGGCACTTCTACTCTGTCCTATAGGGTCGCTATGAGTTGGAATCGACTCGATGGAAGTGGGTTTGGTTTGGATTTGTTTTTTTTCTTTCTTTCATTTAAAAATGTGTGCTGAGCACTTCCCACATATCATACACTGTGATAGTTGCTCTGGGCCTTTAAAAGTTGGAAAAACAGCCAGCAAAAACCAAGAGATTGGCTTTAGAGCCCAACATCACTGCCACTTAATAGCTATGTGGTTTTGGGCAAGTTGCTCCGAATCTTAACATCCTCACCTCCAAAATAGAGTTAATATCTATTTCATTGAATGATTGAGAGGATTAGAGATGATATGTTAAGTAACATCTCTAGTTCTGTGCCCGGTACAGAGCAAACACTTAAACAATAGCTAAGGCTATTTAATTTCCTCCCAAAGGTTCTTAAAATCTGGTGATGATGATCCATCCATGTGCCAGGCCTACAGCTATAAATGGCAAATGCAAGAAGGAAATCACCACAAGCTTTATCTTCTAGGAGATGTGCCTGAAGCATTGTGGCAACTCTGAAGAGAGAGGCGCCAATTCTCCCTGAGTAAAGTCTGCAAAGTTTTCACAAGGCTGATCTAGTTACTAAAGAATACATAAGAATTTTCCTAGAGAAGTGAAGAAATGGGATTTCAGGCAGAAGTTCTTTGTTTCCAAAACCTGGAGGTTTGAGAGAGCATGGAAATTTTAACCCAACCTGTGCATCTCTGTCTTATTATCTTACTCAAAGCACCTTTAAAGGGTTATTATACTCCCAATCAAACTAAGATCCTTAGTTTGGTACCTAAGACTACCCAGTCCACCTGCTTGAAATTAACTATATCTCTATGCAAATTCTCATTTGTATGTCACCTATTTGTGGTCCCCGAAAATACCTTGTCCATGTCCATATCTACAATTTTTTCACATAGTTGTCCCCATCTGGGTGCCCTCTGCCAGCCAGGCCTGATTTTACTCATTTGTCATAGTCTGGTCGAATTATACCTTTTCCTTCCTTGTTTAGCCCACCCCATTTGTTCCATCCTCTGAACTTCCTTAGCACTGAGTCATCCAACACTCAATCACATATGGCACTTCATCACCACTTAAATTTTAATGTGCCCATCTCTTCTTTCTCCAACTAAGTTGTAAGCTTCTCAAGGGCAAGGACCAGATCTGAAACTTCTTATTCCTTTCATCGACTTCCAAAGGGTCTTACACAATTACTACTCTGATTGTTAATGTGATAAAGTTGGTCTCTTTGTTTTGGGGAAAAGAGATTGAAGAGAGGAGAATCCAGAAGAAGATAATTTTTATAGGGGTCAATGGTCTAAGTCAGCCACTCTAAGAGGATGCCATTGATCTAATCCACACAACATATGGGGTGAAGTTGGTATATTAATGTTATTTTACTGCACATATTTCTCAGACTGGTCTCCCAGAGATCAGTCAATATTCTGTCGCTTTCCTTTCTATGTGTCAACAGAAGTGGCCCAAGCCTTAGCGTGATGTCTGCTCCATCCACCTCACAACAGTGTTGTGAGGAAAAAAACGGGAGACACCATTCCCCCGGTGGGAGTTATTAGGGAATAAGAGATTCTCAAGACACACATGGGAGTCTCATAATGCTGATATCCTGAGCTCCCTCCTGGCCAATCAGAGATTGTCCCTTTTGTTACTTGTGGGTTTTCTCCATCTAGGCAGTCACATACTTTCCAGGTTAAAACGTGTGTTATGCATTTCCCCTCAAGAAGAAACTATAAGACTAAAGACCTGAGACTGTGAGAACGATTACTGTGCATAGGTACACTGCAGTGACTCAGGGTTCAAGATTTTGGGGACAGACTTAATTAAATGCTGTAGATGGAAAATTTCCTACAAATGGTTTCTACCAGTGTAATTAACCTGCAAGAGTCAAATGAGATGAGGCTGGTAAGACACAAAAAGGCCTGGAACATGGCAGCTTAAGGCCTCTGACAGGGGTCCTGCTTTCCTTTTGCTCATGTTAGGGATCGGTCTGCAGCTCGCTGGCCTTAGTAGTTGGATGCAGAGCTCTCACCACCCACATATTGCCATAATCTTTGCTTCCCAGGTAAAATAATTTCTCCTTAATGGAGAACTCAGCTTTTCCACTGTCAGCTCCAACCAATGGAGAGAGGATCAGTGTCAATGTTTGTATGGTACTCCTACAGGTTAGGCCTGAATGTTAAGGAGCCACAAAGAAAATTAGCAGCCAACTTTTTTGAAGCTTCCAAAAAGCACAGAATTGAGGTAGGGTGGAGGAGGCAAGGTGACAGACAGTAAAGGAGTTAACAGGTGAAACTGGCCCTGTAGTTCCACACAGGTGAGGACAGCTAGCAAGGACTGATGAACCAGCAGGAGAGCTTCTGCTAAAACAAAGGAAGAAGAGGTACATAGGGGTGTTTTTCAGGAACTTAAGAAGAAGTTGTGCTGAAAAACTAAGTCCCTAAGCTCTCAATGAGCATGTCTCTCCATAACGTATAGTAGGAGCAGAGGTCTGCTCAGGGTGGGATCTCTGCCCAAGCTGTTTCCCCTTCTAATGGAGATGCCAGTTTTACTAAAGATCTCTGGCTCATCAAGTCAGAGGCCTGCCTGTTTTGCACAGGGCTATATCGCCAAAACTAATACAATGTTTGGGCAATGGAGATGCTCAGTAAATATTTTTTGGAATAAATATAAACGAGTAAAAACAATGAACGGGTGGAGGATAATATTCGTGACCCTGCTCCGAGCCACCTGGATTCAGAGCAAGTATGGTAGGATGGTTGCAAATGGCAAAGGCACAGGCTGGTGAAATTTAACATGATCCCTTCTTTATTCTGCTCACATCAGACAGGTGGGGGGCTGGGGTGAAGTAGGGGTTTGGCTCCTCAGGCCTGGTGTTCATAATCTTACAAAAAAAAGATCATTATTCTTACTATTTAATTATTATTGCAGAATAACTGGTACCTGAGTAGTCATAAAACAAACACAGCCCTTTCGAATTATCAGCAACACACGGGTTTGGTCCCAACTCCTTTAATACCCTTCTCTGAAAGCTTCAACTGGCCAGGCTACTTTCACAGGTCCCATTCACCTTGACAGGAGATCAAGAGGAAGTGGCTCACTTGTCAAAAGTCCATGGTGTCCAGCATATCTAACAATAAGCATTATGTACATATGTCTAAGTACTGAAGGCCACTTCAGCCAAGACAAAATGTAGAACTCTGACCTTAGTGACTACAGATTAGTGGATTGAGGTCTTCATTGCTGCTAAATGCTAGAATTGGTAAACTCTGCATGGCCCGAGAGTCTCAAAAACTTCACTTGTTGACCATAACTTCTGTCTCTTTGACACAGCAAATAATATGTTATTTGGGAATTTTCTGTACATAATTTTTTAAGGAGCCTTTTAACTTTTTATAAAAATAATATGCATTTTTTTCAGAGATACCACAAAAACTGATATGAAACCAGATGAACATATTCATGTTGCCTCTTGGAATCTGTTCTGCATCCTGGCACACCTGGGTTTTATTGATGCCTTCTCATCTTTCCTGAACCACCTACATTCCAAAGAATTTCTTTTTCTCTATTAAAACATACTCTTGGCTTCTACAAAGTCAGTGATAAATTTTCATCTTCATCACAACAAAACATTCCATGTAAAACTTCCTTAACAGAATCAAAACACTTATTTCTGGTTTTAAGATTAACTCCTGAAGTTAAAACAGTATGTGTTTCCCATCCTTGGGAACTGGTGCTTTCTGATCAATTGGTTTTTAGCAACTAAACAACAACAACAAAAAAACCCCAAACCCAGTGCTGTCGAGTTGATTCCTACTCATAGCGACCCTATAGGACAGAGTAGAACTGCCCCATAGAGTTTCCAAGGAGCGCCTGGCGGATTCGAACTGCTAACCCTTTGGTTAGCAGCCGTAGCACTTAACCACTATGCCACCAGGGTTTCCTTTTAGCAATTAGCAACCACAAATCATCACAACCTGGCCAAGAGGTCCAGGTCCAGAACCTTATCTGAGACACACCTCGTAATCTCTTTTGTTTGTCTGTTTTTAAGTGCAACAACAACAACAAAAACAAAACACCCAGCTTTAAAGGAGATGGTGATAGAAGAGACTGAATATGGGTTCAGGAACTCATACGAAGCAATGCTTTGATTCAAGGTCCCTGGCCTGGGCTGAGAACAGTTAAATTGTAATCAAAGGCACTAGCTGAACTATGAGTAATTTTAGGCAAGTTTCCCAGGCATATGCTGATGTAACCAAAGAACCTCATCCTGCTTGACCAGCATGGAAATCAGCAGTTAGGATGAAATATTTGAAGGTTGCCGTCTGAAGACGTGCTTTTTACCATGTTCTGGCTGCACTGGCTTCTTACATTGATTGTCCTTCATTTTCATAAGCACTGTTCAGCTGCAAATAGAATTTAATTCCACCCGCCCCCATCCCATCTTTCATGGTCAGGAAGATGGTTCTCATCTAAGTGACTCTACTTAATACAGGATGTACAGAATTCCCCAACCAGACAAAGTCACTAAATTATTTCTACAGAAATGAAAATGAAGAACCTTCAGAACTGGAGAAAAAATAAATACACCAGTAAATTTCCTTTGGATAAACCTGAGGAAGCGTAAAAAGAAATTGAAAGAAGATATTTCAATATTTCTGCTCTTAGTTGAATATTTTTTCAAGGGATGAAGACAAAAGCAAAGTATATCTCTCTACAACAAGCGAGTAGTTTGAGAAAGACGGTATTCTAACCGTAGTTCTTATTAACAAGACAGCCAGTCTGAATATACGGGAAACAAGGCAGGGTTCACTCAGCTACACTGACTCACATTATGAGCTTAATCATCAAAAATCTAGTTATGATAATACTGAATTAGGAAGACAGTCTCTCATAGCTCTCAGAAGACCTATAAGATGTTATCAGCAGAACAGTTCCCAAGATGAACCATCTGACAGGTTGAAAAATTAAGTCCTTATGTCAGGGGGACTTGGGTCTTCAGGAGCCTTGGAAGATCAAGCACCCATAGTTCAATTTTTTGCAAATTCTTTGCTAGCAGGTGGTGCCAACCCAGAACCTGACAGCCAAAGGATATTTGGATCTGCCCTGCATCTGGGGGGATTACAGAGGGAACTTCGGTCTTGGAGACAGTATGTTCACATCACACCTGATTTCAGTTGCCACAGGCTACAGCTGTGGCAAAAGTAGGGGCTATTTTAGAGCCACAGGAATCTTGGACCCAACTTCTAATTTGCAAAATGCATCTGCTTTATATACCTTTTTGACAGCAGCTTCATAATTAGAAAACATGCCTTGTATTTTCTTACCAAACTATATTTAAAAAAAAAAAAAAAACTGGCTTTATTTTTCAATCCCCAATTATGTGATGGAGGAAAACCTTTAATTTCAGAAAGTAATTTGTAAGCAGAGTCACAAAATGTTCCCAGTAGCAGGGAAATCATGTAGTGCAGTAAACCAGATTTCAAACAAACATTTGTGCCCAAGATGCTGAGTTCTATACATTGGGTTTATTTCAGGTTCTGCAGTCAAGTGTCCCTGTTGCATTAGCTGTTGAAGCTGTGGGAGCTATAGTTTTATTGTGTCAATTGATCATCTGGGGAACTCTTTAAAACTGGTTGGGAATAAAGAGACCCCACCCAAAGGAAAGTCTTGGTGTCCTCAAAATCTTTTCTAGAGAAAAGATATACTAGAAACCAAAATTTCAAGGACAATATGCTTGGTGATATTTTCCCAATGGGTTGAGGAATTTGTTGAGCTGATGATAATAATATCTGAGGCACTGTGCTAAGTTTATTGTGTGATTTATCTCATGTAAACACTGCAGCAGTCCTATAAAGTAGCTCTCAAAGCCCATTGCCTTCGAGTCGATTTCGACTTATAGCGACCCTATAGGACAAAGTAGAACTGCTCCATACAGTTTCCAAAGAGCTCCTGGTGGATTTGAACTGCCAGCCTTTTGGTTAGCAGCCGTAGCACTTTACCACTATGCCAGTAGATTCCAATATAATTCCCATTTTACAGATGAGGAACTTAAAACATGTAAAGAATAAGTAATCTCCCAAGGTTACCCACTCATTAAGAGTGAGAACTGGGTATTCAAACTGGGCAGTTGTTTCCAGCATTTGTAATCTAAAATGCGACATTAGATTGCCTTAAGGGATTTCTAGATGATTGTAATTGCTAGTTTTATTCACCTGGGTAAAACATAATACTAAAAAAAATTTATATTTCACAATGATTGGTGTAGAAGCCCTTGTATCTTACATGGGAATTAAATTTGTGTAGAAAATTAAAAATACATGCATACCAATCTTGATCAGTTGACAACTAATGTTATTTCAGGGGAAAATAAAGGGTACAAAGAACAAAACCGGTGTTAAAATTGAAACCATGTGAATTAATATATCTAGGGGAAACACAGATGGGGAAAGCAAGGCAAAAGAAGCATGAAGCTGTTTAAAAGGACAGAAGAGAACAACCATGTCATTATACCCCCTTCCTAGGGACTGCTATACCTTCAAACATAATGAATGTCATAGCCAAAGAAAACAAAAACCAGAAAGTAATTATAGATTTGTATTAGTATAAATTTACATTATGATGTACAATTAGATTATTCTTCCTTATAAACATAATTTTGCTGCCTTTCCTCAACCAGATCTTTTAGAGTTTCTGTATTGCATTTTTTTCTCATGATTATCTGTCGATTCATTTTTGAATAAAAAAAAAAATCTGTTCATAAAATTTATTTTTCAAATTTTCAAATACTTATTTTATATCAAAATTGATTTTCTAAATAAATGTGGGTAAACCAATTCATTCATCTTTTAAGTGTAACACTAAGTTCATACTTGAGAGAGGGGACTTCAGTGAATCCTTCTGGGAAGTAAAGAGCTATTACGTCATGCCAACAATTGGTAAAACTGATCTGATTGCTTTCAAAGTGCAGATAATTGATACTTTTTTTTTTTTTTTTTAATGGAACATATTCGAACAAGAGACAGGATTAGAGAGGTTCTGGTGACAGTATAGCTCATTTTTTCTTCAGAGAACTTCCGGTACGCATTATGAATGGCAGGATTTGGTTGTACTACTGGAAGCTCCATGATAATCCAAAACAAACTTTTCAACAAGAAGTTTACCAGGTTGACTGCTGGAGTCCTTGACTTCCTACAATTTAATTCTCATAAATTATTTTTCCCTTACTTTTTCTATCTCTAAAGAAGAGAAAATGAAGCACCCAAGACTTTATCTCTATGGTGTTTTATTATCACCCCTTAAGAAATATTCCTGAGGTCCCTTGGTAGGTGCTTCATAACCACTCATTCTTGGAAGCTAAATTGACAATAGGAAAATTTACCACTGTTTGATATTTCCAATAATCACAGATATCAGGATGTGATCTTTCCCAGTTTATTTATAACTAAAAACACAGAAAGTGAAAATAAAAAGGTACAATAAACAAATAGAAGCCCAGGGACTAAAAAGAGATCATCAGACTTTTAAGCCCCTGAACATAACATCCTTCAGTAGCCCAGTGAAATTTTTGCCTGATTTTCAAAACCCACATTTTGAGACCTTCGTGCTGTATCTAAATGCATTAAGCACCAGCATGATTCTCAATGGAAAAGTAAAAGAATTTATAAGTAGGTAAACCTTAGGAACAGTGACAGTAGTTCTGATAATGAGTTGACATTTCACAGCTTAAGAGTCCTATAAAAGCAATGTATCTCTGATTTAGTTTGTTTTGTTTTTCACTCACAAGGTAGGTTTTTGCTTTCAACCTACTAAGAAATTATAAAATATATAAAAGATTATAAGGCTATTTCAATCCAAAGGATTGAGCTCCTTGAGATGTTGTTTTGTTTTGTATATTTGTCCCACTTGGCAGATGGAAAAAATGAAGCAGAAAAATGTTACAGGATCTCCTAATGGGTGGTGAAATCCATGACAGGGGCAGGACATGGTACCCACCTTCTCAACTGTTGGCTCATAGTACTGTACTTCTAAGTATCTGAGATTCCAACATTTTGTCTTTATTTGTTGTCAGTAGCTGCTGTTGAGTTGGCCCCCGCTCACAGCAACCCCAGGTACCATGGTACAAAACACTGCCCAGTCTTGTTCCATCTCTATGATCAGTTGCAGACTTTTTAGAAGTAGATCACCAGCCCTTTCTTCCTAGTCAGTCCAGAAGCTCCACTGAAACCTGTTCAGAATGTAACAACACACATACCTCCACTGACATACAAACAGTAGCTGTGCTTGAGGTGCACTGGCCAAGAATCAAACCCAGTCTCCCGCATGGAAAGTGAGCATTCTACCACTGAAGCACCAATGCCACTGAACATTGTCCTCTTCATATCCTCCTTTCCATATATCAGTCAACACTGCCAGTCTACATTTTACCTTCTTAATATCTGTCAGATTTACCTGTTTCTTTGGAGTTTCACAGTTGCCACCTGACTCTAACATCAATCCCTCACCACCTCATGTATAGTTCTACATTAGAGGCTCTCTCATGGTCTCGTAACAGTTCCTTTTTTGCGTTTCATCCTACATCCAGGTGATTTAACAACCTGCCTCCAGTATATTACCTAAACTAAAAACCGAATTTCACTTTTTGCCTAGTATTCAATACATTTCCCCTTCTGAATCTGCCTGCCTCTTCTTTCAACACTTCCATTGTATGTCTATGAAGCATGAACTTCCTGCTGCTGCAGCTCAGCGCTTCAGAACTTCATTCCTTATATCTGGAATGCCTTTATGCTTCCTCCTTCTGCCATTTCACTTTCCCCTACTCATCCACTCTGCCTTCCACGTTATCACAACTCAAGGCTACATACTCAGGTTGTACCCTATTCATTTGTTCATGTTTATAGGTAATCATAAATACTTTCCGTGATTGTTTCCTTTTTCCAAAGAGGCTGTAAACTCCTAGAGGTCAAGGCTGGGCTCTAAAACTATTGTGATTGCATAGGAAGTACTCAACAAAATGCTGTCAAACTCTTTCTAGATAGTTGTTCATTTGGATAGCATCTTATATGGGTATGTTTCATGAAGCACTAAAGTCTCTGAATATTATGAGGACAAATTATTCCTTTTATATATTGCCTTTGGGTGGCTAGAAGTTTCTTTAAGTCTTAGTCTTTGTCCTTCCAGCCTCTCTTTTCTTAGAAATAGGAATTTAAATGTTTGAACTGTAGAATTAAACTGCCTCCTGAGTTCTTTTAAATTTCCAACCTATAAGTTTAAAGCAGATACTGAAATTTAAAAATGTAAAAAGTGCTTCCCTGTAGCTCTCTCTCAACTTTATTGATCCATTTTTTATATACATCCATCTATGAAGAGGGTTCTTAAACTTCTGCTGTGGATTCTTTTGCCAGTATGATGAAGTCCACATACATCTTTGCTTAGAATAATGTATTTATTTTCTGGTAGCTCTTTATTTTTTATTGTACTTTAAATGAAAGTTTACAATTCAAGACAGTTTCTCATAAAAAAAAAAAAAAAACTTAAACACACATTGTTATGTGACCCTAGTTGCTCTCCCCACAATATGACAGCACATTCCTTCTCTCCACCCTGTATTTCCCATGTCCATTCAACCAGCTTCTGCCCCCCTCTGCCTTCTCATTTTGCCTCCACACAGGAGCTACCCACATAGTCTCATGTGTCTACTGGAACTAAGAAGCACACTCCTCACCAGTATCATTTTATGTCTATGGTCCAGTCTAATCTTTGTCTGAAGAGTTGAATTCAGGAATGGTTTTAGTTTTGGGCTAACAGAAAGTCTGGGGGCCATGTCTTCTGGGGTCCCTGCAGTCTCAGTCAGACCATTAAGTCTGATCTTTTTACTAGAACTTGAGATCTGCATCCCACTTTTCTCCTGCTCCATCAGGATTCTCTGCTGTGTACCCTGTCAGGGCGGTCATTGGTGGTAGCTGGGTACCATCTAGTTCTTCCTGTCTCAGGCTGATGGAATCTCTGGTTTAAGTGGCTCTTTCTGTCTCTTGGGCTCTTACTTTCCTTGTGTCTTTGGTGTTCTTCATTTTCCTTTGCTCCAGTCAGGTTGAGAGGATAATGTCTTTAAAGGCATACAATGTTAGAATCTCAAAGGAACTCAATTGTATTGAAATTCTCTTATCAAAATATAAAAAGAATGATGCAGTAATATATATGCCTATTTATTAATGTGTTAAACCACAACATCTAGTATTAGATCTTAGGATCTCAAAGGAACTCAATTGTATTGAAATTCTCTTAACAAAATATAAAAGGAATGACACAGTAATATATATGCCTGTTTATTAATGTGTTAAACCACAACATTTAGTATTAGATCTAATAACTATAATGATTTCAAGTAGTCATATTCCAAGGTAGCTTCAGGAAAAATAACATGACATGAAAATATGTTATGATGTCTGGTGGTGACCAACACAGGCACTGCTAACATTACTGTGGATTTTAGTCTACATTCCTAATTGAATTAAATGCTAAATTTCAGCTACAAATTAGTGAAATTAAAATTGTGATTTTTCTCCTATCCAAAGTTATGAACTTCCGAAATTCTATCCACAGACTCCATGTTGGTCCATAGTCACAAGGTTACGAACACGTGGACTATGAAGAAGGTCTACTTTCCATATTTCCCTAACTATTCTTGACTATGACACAGCTGTCTGGAGTAAGTATAAAGTAATTTCTTTAACTTTAATCCATTACTCTTCTTAAATTGTTTTTTAAATGCTATTTGACATCTGCCCCTTTCTTTATTGACAACATATGTGTAGTCTCTTAAAATCTTAAAGTTTCTCTTAAACAAACCAGGTGTTCTCCTTTCCAATAAAGTCTAACAGACTGGGAAATGAAAAAAAAAAAAAGGACTTTTTTCCTCCACTGTGGAATTGCAAGTTTGTGCTATACCTAAACATCCACTAGAAGAAGTTTTAACGACTGATGTGCCTTTTAGCTCACCTTTTTCCTTCATAGGTCAACTTTTACAGGATTATTTTATAATTTGTTTACTGAAAGATATTCCATATCATTATTAAAAGACCACTAAGCAGGAATGCCTATCAGTACCAAGGGACAATTTTATAGTCACCCCAATTTATTTCCCCATCTTGAGGCACAGTAGATAATTTCTTAACTTTCTCACTCCCAGTGGCAATTCTCTGTTGCCCAAGATGAGAGACACTGTAGATCTGATTGGAACCCTGAAAAGGACAGGTTTATTTGGCTGAATGTCCCGCTAGCCACGTAAGGCATGGCTCTTAACACATTCTTTCTCTTCACTTAAACAAAACTGAGAACGGCCTTTTATAATCTTATAAATTAGAACCCTCCGACACCCAATAGTAGCTGAGACCTAGAGAATGCTTGTTCAATTTCATCCCATCAACTCACATACATGAAGTGAGGTGCCAGAGGACAGGAACTAGAGCCTTCTGTATGGTGTTCAACATCCAGCTAGGTAGGGCTCACTGCAGCGTTCTTTTTTGTCCATTTTGTTGACAAATACGCCATGAGTCAGAGCTGACCTGATGGCAATTTACAGCAGCAACAACATTGACAATGCTAACAACGGCAGGACACAAAGCTACTCCCCATTACTAAAAAAACAAAACAAAACAAAACCCTTCTCACTGAGATGAAGAGAAGCATTTATTTTTCAACTAAAATCAACTAGTACATTTAAATGCTTTAATTCCAATGTTTTACGCCCTTTACGTGCTTTTTTTTAAAGGAACTATTTTTGAAGCTCTGATTTAAGACAGAGATTCCCCCCTCCTGTTAATTACAGAATCTGTGTCTGTGATTTTTTTAAAAATAAAGCCTAATCTTTCTGTCAGATGAAAAATTATCTTAATATCTTAAAGAATTTTTCATTTCTTTCTGAGCAGAATCTTGGAAATTTGAAAGGTGCTGTACAGAAACAGACAAATAAAAAGATACAGTGATTTCAGAGAGCCCAGGTTAGCGTAAAACACTTTACACTGTGCATATTGTTACTCTGTCCTTTCCAGGATTAACTGAAAACCAAACTAGAAGCAGAGACATGGAATGTCATAGATACAGGAGGCTAAACATACTATAACATATTTATGTTGCAAGGACTTTAGGAAAGCCCTGTGCAAATGCTACAGCCACATAAAAATAGCACTGTTCCCTACAAATCAGTGTCCCGGGCAAATAATTCAGTAAGATTTACAGAACATTTTGGGGATCATCCTTATATAAGTTCAGGGTAGATATTATGAAAACCTCTTGTAAAACTAGAGAATGAATGCCATTTCACCTTCAATTTATATATAAAAAAAAAGAAATTAAAAAGTAAAATTCAGCACCAGCAAGCATGTGAGAAAATGGGCAATCTAATAGACAACTTTGAGAAAGTCAATTAATATCACCTCTCTCGAGGTTAATTTGGACAGATGTCTGAAAATCCCTTAAAGTGTGTAGTCCTTTTCATTGAATTTATGGAAATGTATCCTAAGGATATTAAAATGGGTGCATACATAAAAATTTTGCTGCAAGAATATTTAACAAAATAAATACCATTTGCAATAGTAAAAATTGGAGACACCCTAAATATACAATAAAAACACCCTGGTTCTATAAATTATGGCATATCTATAGAAAAAAATGCCACGTAGACAATAATTAGACTTTGTAAGTATATATTTTTTAACATTTTCAAAAGTCCAAAACATTTTGAATAAAAAAATAAAAGGTTCAAAGTAGTAACAAATGAGGCAAATATATGTACATATAAATCTACAGAGAAGTATCTGAGAATACACATCAAAATGTTTACAGTACTTTTATCTGAATGGATGTGTTATTTTTCCCGTCTTTTTGTTTGTCACTACTGTACAATTTTTTTGTTATGCACGTGATTTACTTTTATAATGAGAAAACTTACTGCTAATTAAGAGACTTGTCATGGTATAAATTAATTACTGCATGTGTAAACTCTCACACAAATTTTAACTTCACTAAAACGGGCTCAGGTCCCTTTTCCACCTCTGAAATATCAGCTGCATTCAACAGCTTTGGCTAGGACTCAGAAATGAAGGGAATAACACATTTTTCTTTATTCTGACATGCATTTCCATTAATTATGTGCTTTCTCTTGTGTTCATCAACACTAAACTTCAGGGTAAGTTTTTTCTACCAATTTTAAATAGTTCTGCATGGCCAATTTTCAGGTCTGTCAAGAAAAGCCAAGACTAATATCCCAGTGTCATGTTTATAGCCATCTGTGTAGAAACAAAATCAGGTTTGGACAGTTTTTATCTTGCTAAGGTCTACATATTTTGATGTGTGGGGTGAATACTTGGGTTTAGAAGCACAAATGGACTAACGGGGGCAGGGAACGGACAGCTTCTTTCAAATCAGCTCTTCCAAGTATTGAGGGAAACTAATTAAAACAATGTGAGCAAAATGAAACAAAACACAGTAGTTTTAGGCCTGAGCCTGTTCTTCTTTCAGAGATGAATAAAAACAAGATATTTTAAATAAGAACACTTAAGAGTGAGCTAAGCAATTTTGTCTATCGTTATAAAGATTATTTCCTCAGACCGTAAAGACATGAGGCAGCAAGCAAACTCACCTGGCTCTGTACCACCCTGGGGGATGGAGGGTAAGTGGCAGGCTGAAGTCTGCAGGCCCTGGTGGGTGGGATGCAAAAGGCCCTCACCAGCATTTAAAGCCCACAGGTCACTTGTAGGCCTTTAAAACACGCCCGCCATCTGGCCTCACCCAGTGCCCCTATAATTATTTCTTTCCCTTTTCTGCCCTGGAGTAATCTTAGAAGGAAATTACTAAGCCTAAGATTAGGTTCATAGCAAACAATGACTTTTTATCTAACATGTCTGATATACCAGCTTTTATGTCAGACCTTTGGCAGCTTCATCCTTTTACCCATTTAATAAAGCAGGCCCTTGTTTGTTATCAGCTCTCCATCGAGGGAGATGCCTTCTCTGACCCAGGCCTGCCTTGTCCCTAAGCCCCTTAAGCATTCATGTGGTTTGCCCAATGGCTAGTCTAGGTCCTGGGATATTTTAAATATATGAAAAACTGTTACCAACGGTAACAAGTGGGTTTATAAAGGTTGTGACCTTAGCTTCAAGACTACAAAGTAAAAAAGGTTCAATATTTTATGACTGACAAGAGGATATTAGTAAAATGGTTGGTATACAAAGCACAAAATCATAACTTCAAGTTAATTTTTATAAGCCTGAAATAAAAAAAAAAAAAAAACTTTGTAGGAGAGCCATACGGTAAATCTACAGGACACCAAGCATCCAGATGTTTTGAAACATCTGTATTACTGCTTGAACTCTTCCACTTTCCTCTTGATGTTTGGCTTCATGTAGACATAACAAGCTAACTTTGGCAGCTTTTATAACAAATTCAAGGAAAATATTTCACCACTTTGTTTATTTTTGATACTTCTAGGCTTATAATAACTCATCTTTTTATCCCCCTAGTATTATTGAGTATATGCCTGTCCTAGTTATCTAGTGCTTCTATGACAGAAATACCACAAGGGGATGGCTTTAAGAAACAGAAGTTTATTCTCCCACAGTTTACAAGGCTAGAAGTCTGAATTCAAGCCATCACCTCTAAGGGGAGGGTTTCTTGCTCTCTCAGTTCTGGGGGAAGGACTTTGTCTCCTTTCAACATCTGTAGGCTCAGAGTTCCTTAGAGATCTACATGAGTCTTGGCATCAATCTTCCCCTGGGTCTAGGAGGTTCTCAGCACAGGGACTCTGGGTCCAAAAGATGCCCTCTGCTCCCAGCTCTTCTTTCTTGGTGGTAGTCGGATCCCTCTTTTCTCTCTTGTAAGATAAAAGGTGTGACTCAAACAAGCGTGTGACTTAAGGGTGTGACATAAATAAGGTGGTGTGAAGGCAGTGACTTGAGTAAGGGTGGTGACTTGAGTTACCCCTTCTTGTATGGCTGTGATTTAAGATACACCCCACACTGATCCTCCCTCATCAGCTTACAGAAGCTAGGATTTACAACACACCACAAAATGGAGGATAATTATATCAGATCACAGAACGGATGACAGCCACACAATACTGGGAATCATGACCTAGCCAAGTTCACACATATTCTGGGGGGACACAATTCAATCCATGACAATGCCTAATACATAGTGGCTGAATGAGGGAAAAAGATGACTCATAATTAAATGAAATGATTTCTGAATAGGTCAATTCCATTATTAGTAATCGCATATCTATGAACTCAGGAGTACATTTATTCTGAACCCTTCATTCTATGCATGCATATTTCATCAATCTTTATCATCTCTCATTATAATTTACAGAGAGCCTGAATAATTATTCTTGTTCTACAGGTGAAAATACAGAGGAACTGAGATATAAAATCTGTCAGGTCACATACTGAGATCATTCAACTGCCCATCCCAAATCATCCAATAAAATATGACTCATCCCTGATTGTAAAGGTTTATTATGTGAACTCAGGAGGGATTTATTTCTGCACTATTTATTTATTTTGGAATGCGGTCCGCATTCCTGAGATGTGTGAGTAAGAGGACTTTGATTTGAAGCATGCTCTCCATTTATTTGGTATTGGTTGCTCTGGATAAAATGGGGATGGTAGTAGAATCTACCACATAAGGTTGTTGTGAGGTAGAATCTACCTTACAGGGTTGTTAAGGGGGTTAACTGAGGAATCACATATAGAGGGTTTAGTACAGTGTTTGGGACATAACATCTGTTATGCCAAACAGATATAACTTACTCTTGGTTATTATTGTGAACACTGGTAGCACTGAGCTTGGCAAAGAGACTATTCTCAATAAATATAAGTCCATTTCCACTTCCTGCTTTGTAGATGCTGATGATATTTGATTCTTCCTTTCACAGTATTGTTTTATGAGAAAAGATAACCCTGTGTTGTTTTTTTTTTTTTTCCAAATCTGGCTTTTTTAAGTTGATCAAGTAAAACCAGTCTATTTACTTAGTGCCTGTGATAAGCCAGATCTCAGATGGCTCTTTCTGAATGTAGGCTAGACTACCAGCCCTATTGGCCATACCCCTGTGTGAACAGAGGATAGGTATCAGTGGTCCGTCTGGCTTATGAATTAAGAAGGAGGCAACAGAAAAGTAAGTTTAAAACTGTCAATGTAGCAAAGGGAGCTGTGGGCAGTAACTTCTTTTAGAAAGAACTAAAAAGAACATGCTGACCCAACAGGCTGTGTGAGGCCCTGAAGTGGATTTCAGAATCTAGGTAGTTTGTTTAAAATAAGCACAAACCACCAGAGAGCAAAGATGGGTTGTGTGTGACCATGAAAAGAGTGCTTTTGTTTATCTTTGGAATTGGGGAAAGAATTTATTAGCCAATTCTCCTTATGCAGGTCAGCATATCAACATATAAAAAGAGGTTTGGGATTTTAAGCTATCCTATTGAGCATGGCTCAGGGATCTCCACAGGCATTCTTATCCAACAGTGTTTTAATTCCCTGTATCTCGAACAGGACTAAAGCTATTTGGGAGCCAGGCTGTTGGCAGAAAGGCAGTATTCCCTGAGGCATTATAGGGGAGAGAGAATATCACTGTCACTCTCAGTTTAGCCCTTCCCCTCTGCAGCAGGAGAATAAAAGTTTAAGCATTGCTTGAGGACCTTTGACAAGAGAGGAAGTGGCATGTGAGAGCTGGAGCCAAGAGCTACCTCTTGGTTTACCAAGTCTTAGTTTACCACTTACTTGCACTGTGACCATTGCTGTTCCTACTTGTAATTTTGGTTTCTCTAATCATCAAATGGAAACCCTGGTGGTGTAATGGTTAAGAGCTATGGCTGCTAACCAAAAGGTTGGCAGTTTGAATCCACCAGGAGCTTCTTGGAAACTCTGTGGGGCAGCTCTCCTCTGTCCTATAGGGTCACTATGAGTTAGAATCGACTTGACGGCAACAGGTTTGGTTTTTTGGGGTTCTAATCGCCTTTTTTTTTTATCGTCAAATAGGCATAAAACACTCATGCTTAACTTCACAAGATTACTGTCACCATCCTATGAGGGGTAAAGAATGTGCTCTGAAACCTCTCCATCTCTCTAGAGACAGAAGGGTCTATATTGGTTGGTACCTAGCCGCTATGAAGTAGACAAACATGAAAAATACAAAGTAAGCCTCATAAGGAAACCCTGGTGGCATAGTGGTTAAGTGCTATGTTTGCTAACCAAAGGGTCAGCAGTTCGAATCTGCCAGGCGCTCCTTGGAAACTCTATGGGGCAGTTCTACTCTGTCCTATAGGGTCACTATGAGTCTGAATTGACGGCACTGGGTTTGGGTTAAGCCTCATAAACCTAAGGAAGCAAAGCAAGAGAGTTGGGAAGAAAAGTTTTAGGTTTGCCCTACGGGTGATCTGAGGAGCCTTCGTGGTGCAATGGTTAAAGCGACTGACTGCTAATCGAAAGGTCAGCAGTTTGAAACCACCAGCGACTCTGCAGAAAAAAGATATGGCAGTCTGCTTTTGTAGAGTTTTACAGCATTGGAAACCCTATGGGGTCGCTATGAGTCAGAATTGACTTGACAGCAGTGGGATGCTGGTGATCTGAAGAGAAGTGAGTAATTCCAGTATACCCAAAACTAAACCCAGTGTCAGTATAACTATTTGTAATAGTCACATGTATCAAAGGTGCCTGAGGAAAATCCAAGACCCTGTTTGTCTTCAGAGAATTGCTTCATTTTGGTCATGTTGTAATTCTAGTTGAAGAACACCATTTCCACAATGTTACCTGGCACCAAGTTAGGTTTGAATGTCCTGACCAAAAATTTCAGCACCTTTACTCACGTTGCAACAAGTAAATCTTTACCTGGTGGCTTTAGTCTTGCAAATTATAGAGCTGGGGTCCATGGACGTTTTCTTTTAGGAAAGATTCATTTGAAATTTATTTTCCCCCAACTCTTTGGCTATCTGTCCCCACATCTTTTATAAGGTAAAGACTCAGAAGAGGGGCCATCCAAGGCTTAATTCTTCTGCTGAAATTCCTCTGAATGCCTGCTTTCTGCTCTTTATTCGTATAAATATGTTACAATAACGTACGTGACTTCAAACGAAAGACACCTTGGGACTGGGTAAAAATGCCACACAAATGCAGATGTTAAACGCTGTGCTTCACTCTACATTTGTATCTGGAGAGGGCATTTTAAAGTAGCCCTTTCTGATCATCATGTTAAAAAAAAGATAGATGAATAAAGGCAAACATTTGAAACTTGGACTCAACTCCTGCAGGCAGGGATATTTCAATTTTTTGTTTTATTTATTGAGATCTCCCTCTTCTTTACTGAGGGTACAGAGCCAAGTTATTCTGCACTGCCACCAAGCAGGAGCTTTTTAAATGATTCAGGGAAGTATAGCTTTCATTTAGGTTTGTGCCCTCCAGTCTGTTTATACTGGTCGATACACTTGTCTGAAAAATATAATGGATTAGCACATCATTCAACAAGCTAGTCAGAAGGCAAGCTCAAGGCGACAGACACCAAAAAGTAAATTACAGTCAGTAGTAGGGGTAGGCCATGCCTAGAGCTAGGAAATATCGTATCAGCACAAAACCTGTATTCTCTGAGAATGGTGGTGGAACTGAAAGGGATGAAAAATTTACACTCAAATATAATAAAACAATCAGGTCTACAAATTCATATGGTACTATAACTGTTTGGTTTATGGTATTGGAGGCAAAGGGAATCTGGTGCTCACAACCATCCCACACATTATAACCTCAGCTGGAAACGGACAGGGATGGCATTTGTTTCATTTAATAGGCCCACTTGTGCAAGCAGGCATATATCATACCTTATTTCACACATTCCATTTAAAGATTTGTAAAAAGTCAGTTTGCCACAGGTTTGTACTAGGCAACCCAAAGTTTAAGGTGGGCCAGATACGGGGCAGAGTGCGGCACAGAGGGCTAATAAGAACACGAACATTTTTTCCCTGAGCTTCCTCTCTTTCTCCCTCCTTTCTCCTTTCTCCCTTCCTTCCATTCTCTTTCTCAAGAAACAGAAAGCAGGATGGAGATACATTCTCGAGATCTATAATTTTATTTTCTATATAGTCTACTTTGATGTGAACCAAATTACCATTATGGTAGCTGTAAGTCTAGTCGCAATTATTAAACATTTTTTCTCATAGCCGATAATAAAAATTAGAAATGGATTTTAAAAACCTGAAGACTTTTTTTTTTTTTTTCATATTTACCATTAAAAAACTCCAAAAAACAAACAAACAAATCACTTCCCTTACCAGGAGCTTAATGAAGGGCTACAATGTTTTCAGACATCATACCTCCACAGAATTCTCTTCTTGCCAGTTATGCATGAATTGTGTGGAAAGACAGATGAGGCAGAAAAGGAATATGGGGGTTTCAGTGTTCAGACAGAGCATTAAGGACACTGGCAAGCCTACAAAATTCAAAGACAGACCTGTAAAATTACCCATGATATGGGCTGCTTATTTGTGACTTAGTTTAGCACTAAAGGAAGCAATCACCAGTCGTCTATTTGTTGTACTGATGGGGTTTGCATGTTGCTGTAATGCTAGAAACTATGCCACCAGTATATCAAATACCAGCAGGGTCATCGATTGTAGACAGATTTCAGTGGAGCTTCCAGATTAAAACAGAGTAGGAAGAAAGGTCTGGTAATCTAGTTCTGAAAATTAGCCATTGAAAACCCTACGGATCAATTAAGCATCATGAAGATGGTACAGGACCAAGCATGGATTGAATTGTATTCCCCAAAAATATGTGTTGCAAATCTTAACTTCTATGCCTGTGGTTATAATCTCATTTGTGAATGGGTTGTCTTTGTTATACTAATGAGACAGGATTACTACAGGGTGTGTTTTGAGTCAATGTCTTTTGAGATATAAAAGAGATTATACAAGCAAGGGGAAGAAGCAGAGATGGGGGAAGAGAGATGCCAAACCACATGAAGATCACCCAGGAGCAGACACTCAAAAGAGACAAGGACCTTCCTCCAGAACTGAAAGAGAGAACAAGGCTAAACTGTGAGAGAATAAATTTCTGTTTGGTGAAGCCATCCACTCATGGTATTTCTGCTATGGCAGCACTATGTTACCAAGACAAGTAATCATGAGTCAAAGCTGACTAGACACTGACTAACAACAAAGGAAGCAAGGATAGGATTTCAGAGTTTAAAGCATGACAGAAAATACTTCCACCATTGTTTCCCTTTCTACACAGATTTTCAGATGTTAATAGGGTGATCACTGAACACAATCCTTCATCTTGGATTCTGCCAATCTTGGTAAACTTGACCATCAATTAAAAGTGGAAAGGTCATAAGCAGCAGACTACATTCTGCTGTCTACCAAGCTACATTAAATGATACTGGCTAATAGCATGAGGCATTGTCAATAACCAAATCCATTATTCCCTCTAGAATTTCCTTGGAATTTTGGTTCACGGGCAGTACCTCCATCTCATTTGGCAGAAAAGGGTCAGAATTACCCTAGCCTTAGCCCGTTACTGAACTTTCCTGTTTTCATCTTTCCTCTTGACTGGCGTTACTGGTACTTTGATGTGTCTGTTGATTGTACAACTGTGTGGATGGGCTCAGGCTGACCAATCCTAGCAAAAGTAACTACATACTCTTCTGGTCTCACCATTAGCAGATGAGAGAAATCATGCATTCCCTCAAAACTAATCTTTCTTCTTCCCCACTTCCACCTCCAAACTCCACTTCCCTCCTTCCCTCCAGAGATATTCCCACTTATCTTCCAGGTTCATGCCTACTCTCTTTCTCACAATCAAGCTCATCACTTGAGATCTAGCTCCAAGGATTCTCGCTCTAATTGTTAATATTTCTTTTTCTACATGCCATAACTCCTCAACCTAATGTTAAAAGTTATATTGGCTTAAAAATTAGATCCATCAACTTTTTCATTTCCTCAAACTACTTTTCTTCCTCCCTTTACCACCAAACTTCTTGGAGGAGAGGACAACGCTCACTGAGTACATTTGTACCATTCACTCCTCAACCTGCTGTATTCTGACTTCAGGCTTTACTAGTTCTACTGATGATATTCCGATCACTGCTAATGTTTTGATAGATGCAATGGCTTTTTTCTATCCTAGTATTAATGTTTTAGTTTTTGGACTCTGTTGACCACATCTCCTCTGAAAATCTCTTTCTCTGACTTCCCTAATGACAACCTCTCACAGTTCTCCTAGAGGAGGGTACTCTCCAGGTTGATTTCTGATAATTTGTGCTTCATTTTTATGCTGCTTTCTCTTCCTCTACCTGTCACTAAATTGAGATTGTCCCAGGTTGCCTATTCAGCAGCCCCAGCTCCCACCTCCTTGCACTGCAAGTTCTCCATGGTAATTTCATCTGTTGCCTTTGAGTCCAGGTGTCATCTACATGCTAACCACTTCCCAGCCTGTGATCCCACCCTCTCTCATGAGCTCTCTGTTGAGCTTTATTCAACAGATGTCCTACAAGCTTCTAAAATGCCACATATCCAATACGAAACTAAGTTATAAAAATGCACAAGCCTTCTTCCTACTTCGTCACTGCTTCCCACCACATCTGCAGATTAATAAGGCATTGATTTTATCTGAAAAAAGCCTCTGGAATCTATTCTCTTCTCTTTCCCACTGATCTATCCCCTGGCTGCACAATGGTTAAACACTTGGGTGCTAACCAAAAGGTCAACGGTTCAAACCCACCAGCCACTAATTGCATGACTTGATGATCTCTTACCATAAAGATTACACCCTAGGAAACCCTATGGGGCAGTTCTACTCTGCCCTATAGGGTCACTATGAGTTGGGATCGACTCGGTAACACAACAATAACCACCATCCTATCGTGCGTGTCCCTGGGTAGTGCAAATGGTTAATGTGCTCTGCTGCTAACTGAATGGCTGGAGGTTTGAGTCCACCCAGAGGTGATGAGAAGAAAGGCATGGCAATCTATTTCTGAAAAATCAGCCCTTGAAAACGCTACAGAGCATAGTTCTACTCTGACACACACAGGATCACCATGAGTCAGAATGAGTCAGTTATACTGTTTCTGTTTAACCTGTTGTAAGCCTTTTTCATCTCTTCCCTGGACAACTTATCAGTCATTTAATTGGAAGATGGAAGATGCCATCTCTTCTCCATTTTTTTTTTTTTTTGGCCAGAACCGTTTTATCCTGAAGCACAAATCTAATATTATGCTTTCCTCTTTATTTTATGGCTCCTCAGGGTCTAAAGGAGAAAGTCAATTTCCTTAGCTTCTTCTGACAAGGTTCTTTCCAGTCCAGCCAAATGCTACCTTTCCAGACTCATCTATTACCATAAGAAATGACTTTGCACACGTTTTCCTTTGCCTGAAATGCCACGTTCCCCTTTTCCACATGGAAAATGCCCACCTATGTGTCCAGGCCTGACCTAAATGTCATGTCTTCCGTAAATCCTTTGCCAACTTCTCCAGGTAGAGTTAGTCATCATATTCTCTGGACCTGTGGTTTTTAGAGCACCTCTGCATTAAACTTGTGACATTCATTACTCATTAAAATATTTGAGACCGACTATTGGTAGGTCACTATAGCTTAGTGGCTCAGCGGTTAAGAGTTCGGCTGCTCATCAAACAGTCAGCAGTTTGAATCTACCAGCCATTCCTTGGAAATCCTATAGGGTAGTTCTACTCTGTCCTATAGGGTCAGTATGAGTTGGAATTAACTCGACTGCAATGGATTTGTTTTTTTTAAAGCTTGGTTAGTAGCCCTGATGGTGCAGTTGTTAAAATACATTGCTGCTAAGTGAAAGATCAGCAGTTCAAACCCACCAGCCGCTCTGCGTGGATGAAAGATGTGGCAGTCTGCTTCTGTAAAGACTTACCACATTTTTATACAAATAATGCAAGTTTTCTGTGTTCACCAACTGTGTCCTCCCCCCAAAGGTATTTTTGCAAGTGCCACTATGCCATTTTTTTTTTACATGTTGCTATAAAAAATTAGCATAGCATGCTTACAAAAATATCTTGCAGACGGAGGGCTCACTTGGCAAACAAACATAGAAGGCACACGTCATTTGCGTAAAGTATGGTACAGCCTTGGAAACCTCATGGGGCAGTTTTGTTCTGTCCTACAGGGTGGCTATGAGTGGGAATCGACTTGATGGCAATGGGTTTGGTTTGGTATAGCTTGGCTGTTATATCTATGTAGTCTTGGTGACACTCGGTTGTTGAGGGCAGGGCTAGGCCATATTCATCTTTGTGGCCTCAATTCCTAGCACAGTTTTTGGCACATGTGGCTCACTCAGTAAGTGAAGGTCAAGTGCAGGCATGTGTAAATACTTATAAAGTATGTGCAGAATATTATGGGTATCCTGGGTCTAGACCCTTATTGATTACTAGATCTCGCTGTTCAATTTTAGAATATTTCTATTAATGCTGAATATTAGAATTTTCAGATGCATATATGGGTTTTTACTAGTTTTTTTTTAGGTTCATTTTTATTTTTTGGGATTGTGAGAATAACTATTTTCTGGCTCTGAGCAGGATACTTAATTGCTCCAAGTCTCAGTTTCTCTTAGCCCATAAAACTTGAGCAATTCTAATTGCTAGTCACCTAGAACTGCCCAGAGGCAACATAGCAGTAAAAGTTAACAGTGAGGTGTCTGGAGTCAAGCTGGGTGGGGTTTAAATGTCATTTACTAGTTGCCTTCACCTTAAGCAAGCTACCTAACCTCTGTGCCTCAGTTTTCTTGTCTATGAAATGGGGATAGCCATTGTACCTAACAAGTTAGATTATAAACTTTAAAGGAAGTAAAGTGATTAGAATAGCGTCTGGCACATAGCAAGGGCTTAATAGATGTTAGCTACAATTATTGGTAATTGTGAGGCTCTAAATATGAACAGACAAGATCACAGAGTAGCAGGAACACTTTGCAGAGACTGTATCAGCGAAGTGCCAGGCAACCATATGGATAATGATATCTCAAAATTGTATTGAATGTCATACCTTTTCAATGTTTCCTCCTTTTTTTGATCCTCAGACACCCTATAAAATATTTGGGAAATGTGATAACTATGAATAAACTCTGTGTAAATGTCTAGAGTCAATAAAATCAGCATTTAGTCTATAAAGTAAAATACCCTGGTTAAAAATAAAGTCAGTCTGTCCTTTGCATTAGTCTGGAATAAAAGGGTAACGATGAGGTATATGGGAGAACTACAGTTATTGACATCACTGACCTATAAACATATCCCTTTCAGCGTGCTATACACCTCTCCAGTACCCTTGTTTTTATATAATTGCTATTACCAAAAGCCTTTCAGTTTCAAGTGCTGAAACGAGAGCAATTCATATTTCAGATAATCTGCCAACAAGGAAAACTAATTTCAAAATATTTGATCATAAAAGTTGTCCTCAGCTTCTACGGAGATAATTTAGTCAAATAATATCAGATAATCTGAAAGCAGTCTTAGCAGGAAATTGCTAGGGACTCCATCTAAGCAGCCTCCATTTGCACTTATATAAATGTACTGAAAGTGTAGGAGACTTTGACAGCCTGCCATATGTGATTTCATTCCATAGCCCACCTATTTTACCATCAAAAGTTACATCCTTTGAAGCATTGCCAGAATTACTTTACCCCAGTAGACATGCTAGATGTGCCCTTTAAAAGCCATATCATTTCTTTTCTACTCTGACTAGTTCAGGGTAGCATCTGCTCAACTAAATTCCTTTGAAGGTTAAAAATAAAATACCCTGCTTCTTCCAGGCTCCCCTCCCTCCATCCCCACCCTACTGCTTACAATAAACTGTCCAGTGCTGAATGCACTGCAGAGAGCACACATTTTAAAGGTAAAGGGGCCTGGAAAATCATCCCTTCACTTTACACTTAAAAAAAATTAAGATCCAGGCTTCTCCAAGGTTAAGTGGCCTGATTAGTAGCAGAGGCAAGACCAGAACCCAGGTGCCCTGGTTCTCAGGCCAGAGCTTTGTCTCCTGCTTCTCCAAAGACTGAAAGTCTAATAGACATGAGGAACAAACCAGAAACCAACAACAGGATCCGCCACCAAGGAATACCTTAATTTTATCAATAGAAAATGAATGCATGAATTTCATCTCCAGGAAACATTTGCTTTTTAGAAACAGTCATACTTGGCACTCTCTCCCCTCTGTGCTGCTGACAGTTGCAGTCAGCTCTTACACTGTTGTGACTTGGAAGCTGATGCCCCCAAACAGATCAAAATTAGCAACATCGTGATTTAGGATTGTCTATTTTCCCCTCAGCTTGCTAATCTATGCTTCTTTTATAATTATTTTAAAAGGCACTATCTGATTTCCTGAGCACCGCCCCAGGTGTTCTCTGTGATAATGAATGGATAAACATATCATCCAGTGTCATGGTGCAGTTGTGACATTTTAGAAGTATCTTCAGTTCAACTCCTCTAATTTCCATGTATGCTACACCCAAGGTTGCAGGCCTGTGTTTTCACTAAAGAGCTGAATAAGTCCCAGTAATTGCATGATTTACTTGTCTGCTCAAGTGAAAAGGTTTTGAAATGTAGTGAAATGGCACCGTCCTTTCCTGGTCTTTGCAAACCCCTGCGATGTCAATTTTAATTAATGAACTGGAAAAATTATGTTTCTTTTTTTATTATTATTCTTTCAGGGAATTGGTTCCCAGTCTCACCTATTATTTTCCTAGAATTTGTATCTTCTGTCATCAGGGATGTGCAGACTTTTCTAATTCACAGAGAGATGTAGACAGCCCATCACAAGCATACAAAATCTCTGCTGCACACAGTTTGAGGTGATCCTGGACAACTAGAATAAGCTGTCTGATCATGTTCCCCTTGTCCAGATGATCAGGTTGGGAACAACATTCCCAATACACCTGGCAGCCCAAGCAGAGGAGAGTCCATGTTTACCAGGAGCGGTGAACCCTGCTTGCTCTTAAAAAGTTGCCTGCCAACAGAATCTCATTTGCCGTGTACTTATCTGATTTATCTTAAAATGGAAAGCCTTTGAACCCTTTAATTTCTTTACTCCTCTTCCCTTTCCTTCACCCCCTTTTGCTTGTGTCAAGTAGATAATGATTCTATGCATGGACATCTAAAAGCGAAAAAGGAGCCCACCACTTAAAGGAATATTTTGTAATATATATGATCGTTATGTAGTCATTTTGCAATTTTGCTAGTCTTAACGTTTCTTAAAACAAAGCAAGCCTGTATATTTCTTGGGAAAGAACCAGATTCTAGCTAATGCTACCATTCTTGCTTTCTGGAAACATTTCTCTGTGACTCCATATACATAGCCAAGCACATTTTTGTAAATGTTTTTCAAGCTCCTAATAAATATCAAGTTTGGCCATTAGGGACTTTGACTAATCAAATATAAGCATCTAATAAAACATAAAATAAATAAATAAATAAAACACCTGAAAGTCAAGCCAGAGTATAGAATGATAATGAAACTCAGAGGTCATAAAGCCATCCCTTATCAGTGTGCTTTTCCCCATTTGAGAGGCAATTTTCTACAGTTTCCTTAGCAAAGCATTCCTAAGAGGGAGTGCCCTATGTCTAACGCAATGCTCCCATTGGGAAGAGAAGGCCAAAAGGAAGAGGGCTGATTGACATAAAGCTAGCTTCTCCAAAATCTAGATTCTCGGATTCTTTACCTGACATCCAAATGCTGTATTTCTGACATACTTCCAAGATATACCAAAACCACGCTCGGCCCACAGGGATTCTCTGTCACATTCACTGAGGGCCTTAAATTGTCCTGAAAATGTCCACATCTCAAGTAACTTTTTATCCTTCCCGGTGAAAATGTCTTTCTGCATACATTCTCTCGCTCTCAAAAAGTTGGCATCGTTATTGAAAGCAATAGATTTAATCTGCCGGCACATTAAAAATTAATGGCATCAGGGAAAGTTTTTGTCTTATTATGGAATGTGGTAAATTTGCTGCTGCAAGAAGCTGAAAGGGGGAGGAGACACCCAAAGGAAAACCTGGTTTGCTGCTTTAGTGAATCATTTTGGAATTTATTTATAGCAGTAGACACAATGCAAACCAAAGAAAACCAAACCCAGTGCCCTTGAGTTGATTCTGACTCATAGCAACCCTACAGCATAGAGTAGAACTGCCCCATAGAGTTTCCAAGGAGTGCCTGGCAGATTTGAACTGCCAACCCTTTGGTTAGCAGCCCTAGCTCTTAACCACTACACCACCAGGGTTTCCAGACACAGTGCAGTAAGCATGAAAACCAAAGCACAGAAAAACCAAATTTTTCCGTTTACACACATATATACGCATGTGAATAGACATATATTTAGACAGATACACAGCAAAAGGTGCTCTAAATCATTGGAACAACTGTTATCAGTCTCTTTAAAAATGACTATTTAGGAAAAGGAGATTGGATCTTTGGACTATCATCCAAAAAAAAAAAATTTTTTTTTTTTTTAAAATGACAAAAAGCCACAGGACATCTATCGTCTAAAACGGGCATCAATTTTCAGGTTATCAGCCTAGCTCTAGAACTTATGCAAAAATGTAAAGTCAATTTCCTTATTATATTCCAACTGAAATTGTTGCTATGTTACTCCTGTCATGAACACTGTGTCTTCTTACATAAGACCTAAACCCGATACAGATTGAATATGTGTGTGTAGAAATGAAATTTGGATTTCACGTGAACTTAACGATTTTGTGACCTCCTTCCCAGAAGGTCAAGTTATTTCTTATTCTTCATATGAGCAGTTTGCAATTGCTCATCACTCTCATAGGGTCCAGCCTAACTGAGGAAGGATGGCTGGCTTAGGTGTAGAGGTATTATTTTGCACATATTGCCTGTATAAGCACATTATGGACAGAAATTATCTTTACTTTCTAACTTTGCATAATAAAATAAGCCATTAAATTAATACCATATAGAAAATACTGCTTGACAGGCAAAGAAATGTACATTGCTTTCCAGAAAACTGGGGACGTTCCATTGCCAATGCCTGCATGAATAATACATGGGTTAATTCAGAAAACACCGTTTCATTATTTAAAAATGAATGAATTACAGACTTAGAATGATGGCTAAATTTCCTTCTTAATCTTACTTTTGCTCAGTGCTCTACTTTAAAAATGAATCTGGAAATACAGTTTTAGCCACACAAATAAAACAAGCCCGCTCCTTAAAAAGTATCTTTTTTTTTTTCTGACTTTAGATCTCCTGATCCCATAAAGCACAGATTCTCCGTTTTCTTTTTTCTCTTGCTCACATTAACTCCAGAAATTAAGCAGTGATGTAGAAGGTCTTCAATCTATACATTTGAAGCTGGTGAGCCTATCTTTTGTCGTTCTGAGATTTTGTGATTCAGTCTAACTAGGAAAGCTCATTTTGCATACAGACTTCCTGTGTTTTAGCCTTAAAATAAATGCGTTCAAAGGAATAAATAAGAAGAACATGATTCTCATGTACAAGGACACAAATTTCTTCTGCTTTCTTCCAGAGATTTTGCTCTACTCTGAGGACCTGTTAAAAATCAGTCCCATTTGGGGACTGCTGAAAGCATGGAGGAGAGAAAGAAATGCACCAGTAATGAGAAACTAATTTCGAGTTAAAATAAGCAAAACATCCCCACGCAGCGCATTTAGATGGAGCCTAAAGTGACAGCCAGCAGATCATTCTACCGATTTCTAATGCTGGAAATTCGGATGGCATTTACTAGTATAACCTTTCAACTCTGAAAGAGGCCGACAGTGGCTTGAAATATGATTCCTTGCAGATAGCATATCCTCATTCATCTGACTGTGCTGCTCTGTGCTCCATTGCACAAACAGCGTCTCACCCACTTCTGAGAGGACACTAATAAAAAAGGCATCAATTTTCAGCTCTAGTACTACTGTGATCTCTTTATATGTTCGACATCCAACATTAAATTAAAATGCTGTTATAAATCCTACTTTCTGAATCTGGAATGAGTGTTGGGTTTTTGTCGCATGAGACTGCAGCAAATCTTGTCAAAAGCAAGGAAGCACGTCTTGTTCACTCAGAATTAATGTTGTGGATGAAAGAAGGAGGTAAAGGGGGTTGAATACGGCGAACCAAGGGTGTCAAAGGCAGTGGAGGCTGCAGCTTCAGGGGGCCTGACCAGGCAGGGTATTTGCTGCTTTCAAGATGTGGCTAAATCAAGAATTGTAATTATTAACAACAAGCTGTGTGGCAGGAAAATTCCTGATAAACAGACGCGCACACACACATACATATATAGCAACAGAAAATTTCTAAACATAAAAAAATGGTCAGGGAGCCAAGATGGCGGACTAGGCAGACGCTACCTCGGATCCCTCTTACAACAAAGACACGGAAAAACAAGTGAATTGATCACATACATAACAATCTACGAACCCTGAACAACAAACACAGATTTAGAGACGGAGAACGAACTAATACGGGGAAGCAGCGATTGTTTCCAGAGCCTGGAGCCAGCGTACCAGTCAGGTACGGCACAAGCACAGAGACCTGCTCCACCCCCCTGAACTAACCCCGGGACGGGGACCAGCTGGTTCCACGGGCGGCGTGGGACGCAGCCGGTAGGAGAAGTCCCCGGGAGGCAGTGACTGATCTTGGAGCAGAAAGAGCAGCATCCGAGCCGGGGAACCGTCCCGCAGGGATTAAGACTGCACGCAGGTACGCCATAAACACGGAGAGTTGCTCCACCCCCTGAACTAACCCCGGGAAGGGGACCAGCCGGGTCGCGCGGGCGGCGTGGGACGCAGCCGGTAGGAGAAGTCCCCGGGAGGCAGCGACTGGTATTGGAGTGGGGAGAACAGCGTTCCAGCCAGGACACTCGGTCGCGGCACAAGCACAGGGAGCTACTCCACCCATCTGAACTAACCCCGGGAGGGGGCCCACCTAGTTCACGGGGGCGGCACGGCCACGCGGCTGGAGAGACGAGAAGTCCCCGGGAGGCAGCGACTGATTTTGGAGTTGAGAGTGCACCGTCCCAGTAGGGGAGCCTTGACGCTGGGCGTGGGGCTGGAAGCGGAGGATCTGACCGTGACTCCAGCGGGCCAGACCCCCCGGGGGCAATCTCCACACAGCCAGCACACATAGGCGACGCGCCCGCGGGAATCTCAGATATAACAGTCATTCCAAGCAAGACAAGCAACTCTGGCTATATTCTGAGGTGCTACTCTCCTATCTCTCTGTTCCCTCCCCCACCCTTCCCAGGCGGCTTCATTAACATCTGAATAGCCTGAGCCAAAGGGAGAACTCTGATAGGGATCTGACTGCAGTTTTTTTTTTAGCGGATTTTCTGGAAAAACTAGTTTCCCAGTGATGGCTCGTAGACAACAATCCATATCAAACCACTTAAAGAAGCAGACCGGGACAGCTTCTCCAACCCCCCAAACAAAAGAATCAAAATCTTTCCCAAATGAAGATACAATTTTGGAATTATCAGATACAGAATATAAAAAACTAATTTACAGAATGCTTAATGATATCACAAATGAAATTAGGATATCTGCAGAAAAAGCCAAGGAACACACTGATAAAACTGTTGAAGAACTCAAAAAGATTATTCAAGAACATACTGGAAAAATTAATAAGTTGCAAGAATCCATAGAGAGACAACATGTAGAAATCCAAAAGATTAACAATAAAATAACAGAATTAGACAACGTAATAGGAAGTCAGAGGAGCAGACTCGAGCAATTAGAATGCAGACTGGGACATCTGGAGGACCAGGGAATTAACACCAACATAGCTGAAAAAAAATCAGATAAAAGAATTAAAAAAAATGAAGAAACCCTAAGAATTATGTGGGACTCTATCAAGAAGGATAACCTGCGGGTGATTGGAGTCCCAGAACAGGGAGGAGGGACAGAAAACACAGAGAAAATAGTTGAAGAACTTCTGACAGAAAACTTCCCTGACATCATGAAAGACGAAAGGATATCTATCCAAGATGCTCATCGAACCCCATTTAAGATTGATCCAAAAAGAAAAACACCAAGACATATTATCATCAAACTCACCAAAACCAAAGATAAACAGAAAATTTTAAAAGCAGCCAGGGAGAAAAGAAAGGTTTCCTTCAAGGGAGAATCAATAAGAATATGTTCTGACTACTCAGCAGAAACCATGCAGGCAAGAAGGGAATGGGACGACATATACAGAACACTGAAGGAGAAAAACTGCCAGCCAAGGATCATATATCCAGCAAAACTCTCTCTGAAATATGAAGGCGAAATTAAGATATTTACAGACAAACACAAGTTTAGAGAATTTGCAAAAACCAAACCAAAGCTACAAGAAATACTAAAGGATATTTGTTTGGTCAGAGAACCAATAATATCAGATATCAGCACAACACAAGGTCACAAAACAGAACGTCCTGATATCAACTCAAATAGGGAAATCACAAAAACAAACAAATTAAGATTAATTAAAAAAAAAAAATACACATAACAGGGAATCATGGAAGTCAATAGGTAAAAGATCACAATAATCAAAAAGAGGGACTAAATACAGGAGGCATTGAACTGCCATATGGAGAGTGATACAAGGCGATATAGAACAATACAAGTTAGGTTTTACTTAGAAAAATAGGGGTATATAATGAGGTAACCACAAAAAGGTATAACAACTCTATAACTCAAGACAAAAACCAAGAAAAACGTAACGACTCAACTAACATAAAGTCAAACACTATGAAAATGAGGATCTCACAATTTACTAAGAAAAACGCCTCAACACAAAAAAGTATGTGGAAAAATGAAATTGTCAACAACACACATAAAAAGGCATCAAAATGACAGCACTAAAAACTTATTTATCTATAATTACCCTGAATGTAAATGGACTAAATGCACCAATAAAGAGACAGAGAGTCACAGACTGGATAAAGAAACACGATCCATCTATATGCTGCCTACAAGAGACACACCTTAGACTTAGAGACTCAAATAAACTAAAACTCAAAGGATGGAAAAAAGTATATCAAGCAAACAATAAGCAAAAAAGAAGAGGAGTAGCAATATTAATTTCTGACAAAATAGACTTTAGACTTAAATCCACCACAAAGGATAAAGAAGGACACTATATAATGATAAAAGGGACAATTGATCAGGAAGACATAACCATATTAAATATTTACGCACCCAATGACAGGGCTGCAAGATACATAAATCAAATTTTAACAGAACTGAAAAGCGAGATAGATACCTCCACAATTATAGTAGGAGACTTCAACACACCACTTTCGGAGAAGGACAGGACATCCAGCAAGAAGCTCAACAGAGACACGGAAGATCTAATTACAACAATCAACCAACTTGACCTCATTGACTTATACAGAACTCTCCACCCAACTGCTGCAAAATATACTTTTTTTTCCAGCGCACATGGAACATTCTCTAGAATAGACCACATATTAGGACATAAAACAAACCTTTGCAGAGTCCAAAACATCGAAATATTACAAAGCATCTTCTCAGATCACAAGGCAATAAAACTAGAGATCAATAACAGAAAAACGAGGGAAAAGAAATCAAATACTTGGAAAATGAACAATACCCTCCTGAAAAAAGACTGGGTTATAGAAGACATCAAGGAGGGAATAAGGAAATTCATAGAAAGCAACGAGAATGAAAATACTTCCTATCAAAACCTCTGGGACACAGCAAAAGCAGTGCTCAGAGGCCAATTTATATCAATAAATGCACACATACAAAAAGAAGAAAGAGCCAAAATCAGAGAACTGTCCCTACTACTTGAACAAATAGAAAGTGAGCAACAAAAGAATCCATCAGGCACCAGAAGAAAACAAATAATAAAAATTAGAGCTGAACTAAATGAATTAGAGAACAGAAAAACAATTGAAAGAATTAACAAAGCCAAAAGCTGGTTCTTTGAAAAAATTAACAAAATTGATAAACCATTGGCTAGACTGACTAAAGAAATACAGGAAAGGAAACAAATAACCCGAATAAGAAATGAGAAGGACCACATCACAACAGAACCAAATGAAATTAAAAGAATCATTTCAGATTATTATGAAAAATTGTACTCTAACAAATTTGAAAACCTAGAAGAAATGGATGAATTCCTGGAAAAACACTACCTACCTAAACTAACACATTCAGAAGTAGAACAACTAAATAGACCCATAACAAAAAAAGAGATTGAAACGGTAATCAAAAAACTCCCAACAAAAAAAAGTCCCGGCCCGGACGGCTTCACTGCAGAGTTCTACCAAATTTTCAGAGAAGAGTTAACACCACTACTACTAAAGGTATTCCAAAGCATAGAAAATGACGGAATACTACCCAACTCATTCTATGAAGCCACCATCTCCCTGATACCAAAACCAGGTAAAGACATTACAAAAAAAGAAAATTATAGACCTATATCCCTCATGAACATTGATGCAAAAATCCTCAACAAAATTCTAGCCAATAGAATCCAACAACACATCAAAAAAATAATTCACCCTGATCAAGTGGGATTTATACCAGGTATGCAAGGCTGGTTTAATATCAGAAAAACCATTAATGTAATCCATCACATAAATAAAACAAAAGACAAAAACCACATGATCTTATCAATTGATGCAGAAAAGGCATTTGACAAAGTCCAACACCCATTCATGATAAAAACTCTTACCAAAATAGGAATTGAAGGAAAATTCCTCAACATAATAAAGGGCATCTATGCAAAGCCAACAGCCAATGTCACTCTAAATGGAGAGAACCTGAAAGCATTTCCCTTGAGAACGGGAACCAGACAAGGATGCCCTTTATCACCGCTCTTATTCAACATCGTGTTGGAAGTCTTAGCCAGGGCAATCAGGCTAGACAAAGAAATAAAAGGTATCCGGATTGGCAAGGAAGAAGTAAAGTTATCACTATTTGCAGATGACATGATTATATACACAGAAAACCCTAAGGAATCCTCCAGAAAACTACTGAAACTAATAGAAGAGTTTGGCAGAGTCTCAGGTTATAAAATAAACATACAAAAATCACTTGGATTCCTCTACATCAACAAAAAGAACACCGAAGAGGAAATAACCAAATCAATACCATTCACAATAGCCCCCAAGAAGATAAGATACTTAGGAATAAATCTTACCAAGGATGTAAAAGACCTATACAAAGAAAACTACAAAGCTCTACTACAAGAAATTCAAAAGGACATACTTAAGTGGAAAAACATACCTTGCTCATGGATAGGAAGACTTAACATAGTAAAAATGTCTATTCTACCAAAAGCCATCTATACATTTAACGCACTTCCGATCCAAATTCCAATGTCATATTTTAAGGGGATAGAGAAACAAATCACCAATTTCATATGGAACGGAAAGAAGCCCCGGATAAGCAAAGCACTACTGAAAAAGAAGAAGAAAGTGGGAGGCCTCACCTTACCTGACTTCAGAACCTATTATACAGCCACAGTAGTCAAAACAGCCTGGTACTGGTACAACAACAGACACATAGACCAATGGAACAGAATTGAGAACCCAGACATAGATCCATCCACGTATGAGCAGCTGATATTTGACAAAGGACCAGTGTCAATTAACTGGGGAAAAGATAGCCTTTTTAACAAATGGTGCTGGCATAACTGGATATCCATTTGCAAAAAAATGAAACAGGACCCATACCTCACACCATGCACAAAAACTAACTCCAAGTGGATCAAAGACCTAAACATAAAGACTAAAACGATAAAGATCATGGAAGAAAAAATTGGGACAACCCTAGGAGCCCTAATACAAGGTATAAACAGAATACAAAACATTACCAAAAATGATGAAGAGAAACCCGATAACTGGGAGCTCCTAAAAATCAAACACCTATGCTCATCTAAAGACTTCACCAAAAGAGTAAAAAGACCACCTACAGATTGGGAAAGAATTTTCAGCTATGACATCTCCGACCAGCGCCTGATCTCTAAAATCTACATGATTCTGTCAAAACTCAACCACAAAAAGACAAACAACCCAATCAAGAAGTGGGCAAAGGATATGAACACACATTTCACTAAAGAAGATATTCAGGCAGCCAACAGATACATGAGAAAATGCTCTCGATCATTAGCCATTAGAGAAATGCAAATTAAAACTACGATGAGATTCCATCTCACACCAGCAAGGCTGGCATTAATCCAAAAAACACAAAAGAATAAATGTTGGAGAGGCTGCGGAGAGATTGGAACTCTCATACACTGCTGGTGGGAATGTAAAATGGTACAACCACTTTGGAAATCTATCTGGCGTTATCTTAAACAGTTAGAAATAGAACTACCATACAACCCAGAAATCCCACTCCTAGGAATATACCCTAGAGATACAAGAGCCTTCATACAAACAGATATATGCACACCCATGTTTATTGCAGCTCTGTTTACAATAGCAAAAAGTTGGAAGCAACCAAGGTGTCCATCAACGGATGAATGGGTAAATAAATTGTGGTATATTCACACAATGGAATACTACGCATCGATAAAGAACAGTGACGAATCTCTGAAACATTTCATAACATGGAGGAACCTGGAAGGCATTATGCTGAGCGAAATTAGTCAGAGGCAAAAGGACAAATATTGTATAAGACCACTATTATAAGATCTTGAGAAATAGTAAACCTGAGAAGAACACATACTTTTGTGGTTACGAGGGGGGGAGGGAGGGAGGGTGGGAGAGGGTTTTTTATTGATTAATCAGTAGATAAGAACTGCTTTAGGTGAAGGGAAAGACAACACTCAATACATGGAAGGTCAGCTCAATTGGACTGGACCAAAAGCAAAGAAGTTTCCGGGATAAAATGAATGCTTCAAAGGTCAGCGGAGCAAGCGCGGGGGTCTGGGGAACATGGTTTGCGGGGACTTCTAAGTCAATTGGCAAAATAATTCTATTATGAAATCATTCTGCATCCCACTTCGAAATGTGGCGTCTGGGGTCTTAAATGCTAACAAGCAGCCATCTAAGATGCAGCAATTGGTCTCAACCCACCTGGAGCAAAGGAAAATGAAGAACACCAAGCCCACATGACAACTAAGAGCCCAAGAGACAGAAAGGGCCACATGAACCAGAGACCTACATCATCCTGAGACCAGAAGAACTAGTTGGTGCCCGGCCACAATCGATGACTGCCCTGACAGGGAGCTCAGCAGAGGACCCCTGAGGGAGCAGGAGATCAGTGGGATGCAGACCCCAAATTCTCATAACAAGACCAAACTTAATGGTCTGACTGAGACTGGAGGAATCCCGGCGGCCATGCTCCCCAGACCTTCAGCTGACACAGGACAGGAACCATCCCCGAAGACAACTCTTCAGAAATGAAAGGGACTGGTCAGCGGGTGGGAGAGAGATGCTGATGAAGAGTGAGCTAATTATATCAGGTGGACACTTGAGATTGTGTTGGCAACTCTTGCCTGGAGGGGGGATGGGAGGATAGAGAGAGAGGGAAGCCGGCAAAATTGTCAAGAAAGGAGAGACTGAAAGGGCTGACTCAAGACGGGGAGAGTAAGTGGGAGTAGGGAGTGAGATGTATGTAAACTTATATGTGACAGACTGATTGGATTTGTAAACGTTCACTTGAAGCTTAATAAAAGTTATTAAAAAAAAAAAAAAAAAAAAAAACGATTAAGGTAGGCATAAGTAAGACTTGGAAAGATGTCTACGATACGTTAAGTAAAACAAAAACAGATTTCAAAATGATACGTTAAACATAATCTCCTGTATGCTTTAAAAATTATCAAAATCTATGTGAAAATTTCAAAGTCTTAAAGTATGTATATGAAACTGTTAACAATGATTATCTTTGAAGGGTGGTATTAGAGGGAAGCTTTCACTTTCTCTGGATTGTTGGAATCATTCCTTATCAGAAAGTTGTAGACATTAAAATACAACAATGAGGTTAAAAAAAAAAAAAAAAAAAAAAAAAAATGGTCAATTATTCCTCTCTGGCAGAAAATACTTTCTAAACAGTGGTCCTAAGGAAGCCTTTTGGATTACATCAAATCTCTGGAGCCAAGGCTGTGACCGGGCTTTAAAACCACACAGCACTGGGTGATGTGGCATCTGGGCCTAGGTCATTGCTACATACTCTTAAAGTTCCAAGAGGAATACCTAGACTCGCTGAATGGCAAGTGGGATGATATTCAAAGAAACTAGCCTTATGAATTAAGACAGCTTAAGAATCTTTTCTGTGCAAAGTTCAAAAGGAAAGAAAAAACAAGCAAACCTTCAAGTATAAGGAAGAAAATGGTTAGGTTTTTCCATTTTGCTAAAGATGGGAATAGACTCTAGGAGAGCGTTAGGGAATTTTTCTGGTCCTTCTGATTAAAACAAAAAAAAAGATATCCGCCAATATCAGTTACCCTCTATGAACTATGCAAACTAAAAGGTAAAAGGGGCTGCAACAAAGACACAGAGTGCAGACCTATCTGCTTCTGCCTGGCTCATTCATAATTATGGATGAAATAAAGACGAGTGTGTGCCTGTTTGGGAGGGTGGGGTGGGAGGAAAAGGTGGACGAGTGAGCAGTTCAATATCTGGATCGAAGAGAGGAACTTTTTCCCTGAAGGATCCTGCCGGGAGGAACCTTGACATGCACAAAGTCAGAACGCAGACAAAGTTGCCCTGGTGAGAACGATAAGGTCACCCGTGGGATTGCTGAGATTATCTCTGTCAAGCACTCGGACAGCATGCAGTCAAATGATGCATCATGCAGTCATTTTCGGGGGGGGAAAAATCAATTTCTTCGCCAGGTCGCT
Organism: Elephas maximus indicus; assembly: GCF_024166365.1. Classification (NCBI taxonomy): domain Eukaryota; kingdom Metazoa; phylum Chordata; class Mammalia; order Proboscidea; family Elephantidae; genus Elephas; species Elephas maximus. Next base: position 45,964,255 of record NC_064828.1, on the reverse strand, counting down.
ATTTGCTTTTCAAAGTGCCCTTGTAGGCCTTCACCACCAAGCATTTATCAATTTAAATGTTGTAAATTGATAATGTGCCACTGTGCCTTGTACTGTTTCTGAATTATTTTGATACTTATATTTTCTCAATAGTCTCCAAACCTTCAGAACCTCCATATTCAAACGGACATTTTTCTTTGTTATGCCAAGAAGTGATGAACTTTTTATGATCAGTACGGGGGGAAAATGCAGACTTGCTATTACAAACAGACAAACAAACAAGCTGCAGAAAATGATATTTTCTTCTTTTTTATTTAAATTAAGGTTTTCCTTATTTGAAAGACTTTTAAAAGGAGGAGGGGGCACAAAGCAACTGATATTTGGAAGGTTGCAGGCATTCATTTATTGAAGGAACTCCAGTTATCTCTGCCATGCATAAATTTAAAACACTAAGGGCACAAATGCTAACTCTCCGCTCCATCATTCTATCCCTCTGCTCTGTTGAAATAATACCTTCCTCCCCCCGCTTATATTCCAGTTCTCTAGGATGTGATGATGCCAAACAAGAGTAATAACTAGTAAGGAACGCTAATGTCTTCTTTTTTTCACCCTACCAAAGAAATATATATCCTTTACAAGCACAGAAGTGAGGATATTAACCACACACTAACCTTAACTTGATTTGCATTGAGAAACATAGAATGGAAGAGTTGAGGCTTGCACTTTGGAAAAGCAAAAGAAAGACATGGCAGTTGCAAAGCATCTTTAACCTCCAGTGATTTATTGGCCCTCAGCCAAGTTATCAGGGGAATCTAATTCTTCTTTATTATTCAAATAAACCACATTTGGCACCATGGCTCCCTTTCAGAATAGCTTCACAAATAGACTGAGCTCTGTCATTTATTTGACCTTGTACTTGTGTGTGGTAGCTGTAATTTTATTTGCCATTCTATACAACAAATGCAGAGAAATCTAAAACATGGAGATGAACAACAGGATGGGGAGAGGAGTTCCCGGTAAATACATCTGCATAGCTTAAAAAAAAAAAAAAGCAAATTTCAAACAATCATTTACCCCTTTCACCTTCACCTCTATTAGCTCTTATTATTATCTGCAGCTACCCTTGCCCCTTTCAGCAAGCTGCCTTGAAACAAGCCAATTTGTAACCTCCTCTGCAGCTACCTTCTGCCTGGGTTACAATACCGAGGAAATACAGGAGGGTGTGGAGTTGGTGAAAAGAAGGGAAGTGACTCTTCGCACGCATGCGGAGCACTGAAGGCAGCAAGGGGTGATTAGAACGCATTTCAAGAGGGGGCTTAGCTGGCATGTATGGTATATTCTAATGATATCACAACCGTGAAAATCTGTTAATTTCCCAGTTTGTGCTAGATCTCATTTTTGTTTTAAACGGGGCTCTGCGTTAACTTGAAAACATTCTGCTAGCATATATACACATCACAATCATCACCTCTCACCTCACTTTCAAGGAAAGAAGTTTTCAGGAGATACAAGTTCATTTTTATCCTCTGTTAACTGAGGGAAACCCTGGTGGCGTAGTGGTTAAGTGCTACGGCTGCTAACTAAAGGGTAAAAAAACAAAACAAAACAAAAAAAAACTAAAGGGTAGGCAGTTCAAATCTGCCAGGCATTCCTTGGAAGGTCTGTGGGGCAGTTCTACTCTGTCCTATAGGGTCCCTATGAATTGGAATTGGCTCAACGGCACTGGGTTTGGTTTTTTGTGGTTTGGTTAACTGAGACCCATGTCCTCCCCGCGACTGGTGACTAGAATGCTGACACTTACCAGGATGTAAAAGAAAATGTGGGGTTTGAATGTGGATTGGGGAAAGGTAAATGAAAACCACATAAACCACCAAACTAGTCAATACTGTTGTGAAGCCTGGATGCCAGAACATCACTCTTGAAATGGTCTTTGGCATGCCAGCAGCTGAGGGGCTAAGGGTCTGCTGCCTACTTATGAGACTTGGAAATGCACGTTCATGTTTGTTATCTGGGTTATTACAGCCTTGCTGGGAAAGTAAGCTCCAATGGAAAAAAACTGGTATGTTATAATCCACATGTTAGCTCAAATAAAAATATAAAAATACAGAGCTTTTTTCAGATTAGTTCCAGGAAAAACTTTGCTTTCCCTAAGAAAATGCTGTGCTTCCCTGTTGTTGAGGGTTGACTGTATTTCCATTTTTGACTTGGTTACTAGGAAACTCATAGCTAAATTTGAAGCTTGATTAGACCATTTATGCCCCTTCTTATAAACTTTATTTGTATTCTCTTATACATGGTAATAAGAGATTTCCTACTTTTGTTTATCTTTTTCCCCTGATTTCCTAGTTCTATTTTACCATTTTTTTAATTGTATATATTTATGCAAGTTGTTTCCAATCCTTTGTGGCAAAGGAAGCCCAACAAATAAATATTTCTCAAAGCTTCAAGTCTTATACCAACTAGAATCGCTTCTTATTATCATGTAAATTCCCTTGTGAATTCTGTGGTGATTAAACCCCTTACAGGTTGGAAGAGATTTCATAAAACCTGGCTACGAATCATTGAAACATTTCCAGTGTTCAGCAACCTGCTCTGTTTCCTTCCTTTGTTTCTACTTCTGCCTATTTCACGACAGCTAGAGAGCGAAGTTGTCTTTAGCAGCTCTGAATGCCATCACCAAGTATAAGAAGTCAATTGCTCTCTAGGCAAACCAAACGCAACATGGATATTTGGGGGATCTCCCCTTAAGGTAAGACCTCATGTTGAGTACCTGGGAATCAGTTTTCTTCCTTATCCAAGTCAAAAGTGCATATTTCTAAAGCCTGAAACCACTTCTTGGATATTAAGTTAAATATGTATCTATGGCAAAGGCAAAAGGACTGTTGAGGAGGTTTGGACATTATTCTAATCCACTTCATTCCCACCTTCATAACAATATGAGAATACTTTATGGAGAATAACGGCATGTGCGCACCTTGCACACGAGGTACTGGTATACTCAGTGGAAGATGAAAGAGAAAATCAACTCTGGCTGTCTCTATTGCAAGCTACACAGCAGTGCTCTGTAGTTTTCCCTACTTTCTTTTCTCGTGAGCCAAAAGGGAACCCTAATTCTTCTCTAAGCATAAACCATTTTAAAGTCACCATATTTATTTACACATTGAAAGAAAATAAAGCTGAGGGGGGAATATCTTGAGAGTTAGAAATGCAGACACAGCTCTGCAATGACTAACAAACTATGCCACGCTCACAATGCTCCTCCACAACCTCACTGAGTGAAGTCTTTGCGGACACAGTTCCACAATGTGTTTAAGAAATTATTTGAAAAGGAAAGAAGGGGCCGTGATTTTATAGGCTCCTTATCACTGTCTATGATTTGATGGAATAATCACCTGGCCAATGCTGTACGACAGGAGCACTTGGTTTGCATTTGTAAAAATTAAGGTTCACATGGATGTGTATGTGTGTATTTGCAAAAGAGAAAATGCTTAATTGAATAACTAAGAACACATTTTACATTGTACATCACCCATGAGCACTCCCACCCCAAGTGAGAAGGGGCATTAAGAAACTTGGAAAGGGCTATACTCAGGAATCTCAATTATTCTGTTAGGACTTTGAACCTTAACTGGGTTGGAAATCCTTTCCCAACATTTTAGCTTAGAATTCTCCTCTCAGGCTTTGGGCATTTAAAAACATTCCATGATCTTATCATATTATTTTCATGTTAAACCAAAACTATTCTTAAACTTTGGTTTTGAACTCTGAATACATACATTGATATATGCAAAAAAATCACTTTCTACTGATTTACCCTTAATCGTTTTCATTGCATAATGCTGCCAAATAGAGTCCTCTCTCTCCTATCTCATAGCCTCTACCTGCATACTTGACCAGCTCCGCCAACAGTAAGCACAGGAGAAGGCAACGGCACATTCTGGCCAGTCTACCGTCAAGTCAATATGCTGATTATTCGTTCGCACTTCAAAACCCATCACATATAAAAGCAGGTACCGATGGCACAGAAGTTGCCAAATACTGCACCATGTCTACATAGCCGCCTTATTCTGCAGAAACCTCAATTATTTGTCTTAGATTTTAGGAAATGACTGACTCCATGCTATAGTAGAGAAGCAATGAAATAAACTGCTTTTAAAGAGAAACTAGCACAGGGTTAAAGCCAAATTTTTCTTGAACAGATGATATTTCAGATGGCCACACTCTTCCAGATGCATCAATTTCCTTGAAAATCCAATCCATATATGTGCATATGCTGTGCTGGCAGGAGGACTGACTGAAATGGCCAAAACCCAAGAGCTAATATTCTTTTGGCCAGAATAATGCAATTATTATTTTCCTAGCTATCAGTCTAAGCATACAGAGCCATCTGTTATGCAAAGCAAACATACACATCTCAATTACAGAAAATGCAGTTGCCTTGACAGAATTTGGATTATGCCACTAACCAGGGCTGTAAAATGTGTTTTGAGCTAGTATATAATGGATGCTTTTCAGGAGTTCCCTAATTAGCATTTACCTGCTTAAACTAATTATTCATCCTTCTTCTTTACTGGCTTATTAAACTTTGTTGGGTACTACACATAAAACAGATGAATATGGGCATTGCAGAACAACAAACAGTGGTGTTTCCAGTTCTATACAGTATTAACAACATGGTAGCACACCCATTTCAAAATTGGAGATTCTTGATACTAGGTCCCAAAAAGATTAAGATAAGGCTTAAAGTCTATTAAAGGCTATTACAAAACCAGAGATTTCAGTGAGATACAAGAATGCTAATATCGAGTTAACAATAGCTTAATATTCTATCATTTGGCTTGCTAAAGCCCACATTAAATTGAATTCCTCTACACGCTACAAGCCAATAGCTTGTAAGTTCTTCAAGGAAGAGTTAACAGACCCTTGATCGGATTCTCAACAGTAAATAATCGAATTTGGCAGTATTTCTCCTCTTCCACCAACCCTCCTCAAATGTCAAACATCTCTTTATTATTTTCCAATGTCTTTCTTGATTTAGGAATTACCCAGCAAACTCACGAGCAGCCAAAAGGTTCCAGCCATGCTGGATGTCTCCTTAGAGCTGTGCCAACACTCAGGAGCAGTGAGTCTAGGGCGGGCCTCACTAAAGAAAGAACAGACAAATCTTATCTCCATTTTAGCTCCAAGGGGCGACTGAATGAGAGGTAGATTATCTAACCTGGCAGATCATGACACACATATGAAATCCCTCCCACTCAGGCTATGTTTCACTACCAGATGCAAAGGGTCAAACTCAGCCCATCACCTGTATGGGCACAAACACCCAATGCGCAAGCATTTTTATGGAGAAAACTTCTGGATAATTAGCTGAACTGCAAACTTTTCTCCAGGATATTTTGTCATTCTGTAGATGCTGCCTCCATCTCAGAATCCTCTGGAACTGAAAATTTTGGGTTCATGTGGAAGACTAAGAATTAACACCCAGGATTTTGCCCCTTGCTCTGTCTGCCTCCATCTTTTCTTTTAACCTCGGACGAACATGTGTCAGTAATTAAACTGTAGACAGTGAAAGGTGATCTTATTTTATGAAATTGTCTTTCAGCATCAGGAAGCGTTTGCAAAGGCAGCAAATATACCCTGCCTGGAATCCTCCCTGCAACACATTTTAATGGTCTCTTTCAGCATTTCTTGACTCTAAATGACTCCCTGTCATTGTGTCAGCTCCCAGGATAATGCAGGGTACTCCATAAACATCCAGTAATAGGACACAGGGGAAGCACTATTAGTGTGTCCCTCTCCTACCAGGCACAGAGGTTTCAAAGTTCAAAATGACTGAGGGAAGAAACTTCATTTGTTCTCGATAAATTAATAATAATCCTTGGGGTGCAGGGAGGGGGCCTAAAGTTTTGGAGCACAAGTTTATTCCTAACATTCGATACTGACACACAGGTTTCTCACTTACTCCATGAGAAGGGTCAGGTAAAGCCACTGAATAATAGATTTGATAATTCATGCTAAACCGAGTATCATTCAAAGAAGAAAAAGCAGGAGGCTGAGGCAGCTTTCACGATCGCCGTAGAGAATCTAAATTGTTTTACTTACTTGCGAGAGGCCTAGGTAGATAGAGACGGTTTCGGAAATGTACAAAAACTTTCCTTCTTGATTTAGTGCAAATACAAATCCATCCAGGGACTGCAGGGAAAAAAATAAAAACATATAAATAGGTTAATAAATACACATGATGACGCTTTAATGAACAAGGTAGCCAATGCAAAGCGATTCACATTGAATTTAGTGCCACTTTTTTCTTCACTGTTTAAAAAAAGTCTTAAGATCTTTTAGTATTGCATCATACATGAACAAATTAAAGGCCTGAAGTAAGACTAGGAGCTTGTCTTTATTTCTGGGACTTCCTTATGTCTTTGTCATTGTGATCAAGACACATTACGTTCATGTATAAAATAGGATTGTGCTGATTTTCTGAGACCACCTTTATCTATTTATTTATTTTGATTTAGTGGTGACTGAGATTAGACCAGCAAGAGTCTCCATTCAGTAACTGAGCAGGAATGGAAATTGTAATGAAATGAGAGAAAAGGGGTTCCTACATGAAGAACCAGTCAAATCACCACTTGAACTACGCTGGATGTCAATACTTTGCTAATTAATAAAGGATTATGCCCATCTTGCTTCCAGCGCCTTTTGTGTCACCAGAACAAGTCACCAGAAAAAGTCAATACATGATGGGTGAATGTTTATAGGCTGAAACCTTACCAATTGTAACCCTTCTTTGCAAAACTCTGTATTAAAGTTTTATTGGGATAGATCTAGTTTCTATTACAACTCCTGAAATGGAAACAAAAGAAGGGGGTGGGAATGAAGAATGCTACGCATCATCTGTAAGGCCTGAAACCTTAGTCCACTTTCCAAACGATGGGCTGCATTTCCAGTGTGATGAACAGTGTGAATCATTGTGGGCTTCAATGGCAAGAGACCAGTCAAATGGAGAATAAATTTGTTCCAAATTTTTGCAACCCAAGTGCATTTTATACCTTCCATCATCTTTACATATTTTGCTTTTTATTTATCTTATACAAGGGAGGTGGCAAAATTCCTGCTTGCACAGGAAAAGAAGTTTTAAAAATTAGTGGTGTTAACACACGTTGTAAATCTGGGAACACAGGAAATCCACACTGGGAAAAAGGTCCGTAGAAACACTAGATTAATGCATAATTCTTCAAATATAGAAACGTGGGAGAAGCACATGAAATTCAGTAGGAAATATGCACTGCCTCAAATCTCACTCATGATTTCAGTCTCCTAAAATAAGTATATATGTAAATATGTACGTATATGTGTGCCTATGTGTCTGTATATATTTAAATGTATATATATGTAATTTGGATTTCCATATTTCCTGAACTGTTTTCACTGTGGGTAAAACTGTGGGTCACATCCAGCCTCCTCCTCTTGATTTCATAGGTCCTAAAAACCTGGTGGCGTAGTGGTTAAGAACTACGGTTGCTAACCAAAAGGCTGGCAGTTGGAATCCACCAGATGCTCCTTGGGAACTGTAAAGGGCAGTTCTACTCTGTCCTATAGGGTTGCTATGAGTCGGAATTGACTCGACAACAATGTTTTTTTTCTTTTTCTAAAAACAATTCAAAAGTCACATTGCATTGCTCCAGAAAAGTGCAAATTACATGATAAACAAGCGTTCAGTAAAGACAGTGCAGTAATATTGGCTTACATTTATTAAGCGACCTGTGCTAAGCAGTTTACATGAATTGTCACAAGGACCCTATGAGGTAATTTTATTATCTGCATTTTATATATGAGGAAACTGAGGTTATGCGAGGTGCCTGCTCTGTCCCTAGTAAATGACTGAGTTAGGTTTTGAATCCTGACAGTTGGACTAAAGAAACTATACTGTCTTCCATTAAAATCAAAGATTCTCTAATTGATACCTGTGATTTTATGGAAAAAAAAGTCGTCACGACATTTCCGAAGTTAAAATATCTATACTAAGGAGGCAGGCTATGACTTCTTAAAAAGCATCACTTGTTTTTGAATTATTTGTTCAAATGATAGAATCCTATCATTACGGGTGGGTCACAAAGGGAAAAGGTAATGGAATAACAAGAGAGTGTATATATCACTTCCATAACAGGTCACCTGGTTACATTTGCCCTGTGATATTTGCTCTGGAACCATTTATGGGACAGGGAACAGAGCACTGCCTAAGAGTACTGAGCTCTCTACCTTCAACACAACTGTCAAAGCTTCTGGAGTTTTGTCAGATACAATCTTTCAAGCTTAGAATGTGGTATAGTGGGACCTCACTTTGAACCAGTGCAAAGGCGAAAAGTTTTCTTTCAAAAGTTTGGGGAAGATCTCATTGCAACATGTCTTCACCTCAAACAAGATGTCTCCTTAGTATGATTCTTGAGGATAAGGGCCCTCCTTCTTTTGACCCTCCCTTATGGAGAAAAAGATCTTATTAGGTTTTCCATCCAACCTAATAGCCACGGGCTGGCATACAATCACAGAGATAAGTGAACCATCTTCCCAATCACTGGAGAACTTCTGTGGCGGCGACTGACAATTGGGAGGTTGGCTGGGGAGCAGAAATGACAACTGTTGAAACTGGTGTAAGGATAATCCCCTACAGTTCAAATCCTCATTTTTACAGGTGAGGATCCTGAGCCACAGGGTGGCTAAGTGGCTTATTCATTCAATGTCCAACTAAACTGGATTTTTCAAGGGTGGAGCGATGTCTTATCCATCATTGTCTAGCTGGCATAAAATAGCCAATCAGTCAAGACTTACTAAATCTAGTTTACTTTTAAGTCCAATAGGGTCGCTATGAGTTGGAATCGACTCGAGGGCACTGGGTTTTGGGTCTAAGTCCAATGCTCTTTTCCTTATATCATATGGGCTACAGTACCTAAGAGGGATGGGAATTATTTTCTCCAGGAATTCTGTTTGTGGAGCTATTAGATCATTTGCAGATTCAAATGCCGCTTGATTTCTAATATAGCCTGGGATATCTCCTGACATTTGGAAGATCAGAGTTGGACTGGATTCTTTTATAAAACCAAAACCAAACCCATTGCTGTCGGGTCAATTCTGATTCATAGCGACCCTATGTAACAGAGTAGAACTGCCCCACAGAGTTTCCAAGGAGCACCTGGTGGATCTGAATTGCTGATCTTTTGGTTAGCAGCTGTAGCTCTTAACCACTACGCTACCAAGGTTTCCGATTCTTTTATAGTCCTCCAAAACATACAGTGTTATTCCTGAATAGATGTACTATTTGCCATCTATACACATACTTTATTTTTTCACTAAAGGGGACTTTGTTTTTAACATTAAGCCCTATCTCTTGTTTTTAGTCAAATATGATTGGAAGTTTGGGAAGCATAGCAGGGAAAAAGAGTATCTGGAGGCTAAACATCTGAGGCGATTAAGCAGCATCGATCTAAGAGCTGGCCGGTTTTGTTTGGCAAAAACTGAGGCTTCAACACATGTTCCAATTTCCTGTTGAGATTAAAATGAGGCTATGTCTACATGACACAAAGACATCCAGTCAATTCTATTAAATATATCAGCCAATTTGGTGGGGAAAACTAGTCAGATCAGTTGTTTGTCATCACAGAGGTAGAAAACAAAAAAGAAAAGTGCTTAATTAACCATATTTTTCACTTTTATGCCCATCATTTCCATCATTTATATCTATAGTATGAGACAAATATACATAACTCAGGTTTGATCACCCTTCTAATAAGGAATGGGATACAGTGGATTGGCAAGGTCACTTTGCCATTATCTTCTGATTCAGGGCCATTCCTGTCTACCATTTGCTATGTTTTGCTGCTTAGAAGAGTTTTAAGAGTAGCATCAACATTGGCTTAATTCGGGATTCTTGATTTAAAAAGGTGAGAGAAGGAGGGAAACATTCAGCCAGTTAATATGGGGAATCAAATGTGATTAATCTGAAAGTCCTGTGGAATTCTTTAAAACTTTGCATTGAGAAAGCTATCATATACTGTGCTGTTTCAATCACTGCAGGCTACTTTTTAATTTTTTCCTTTTTTTTTTTAACTGCCCACTGTTTTCAACAGGCACCAATTAAGATTCTGGGGTCAAAGGGTTAATTACATCTTCTTACCCACTATGTAGAATTTTCTGATTATTAACTAAGGTTGGATTAAGATGAAAAAGAACCTACACAAATGTTAATGCTGGTCCCTCCTCGAGAAGATTTATTACAAAGCTAGGCTGAAATCTATCTGCTTTTCTCAAAGCAGATGGAGAACAAAATCTTAGAAGTAACAGTAAAACAGACGTTTTCAAGGCATGCAAGTATCTGATTTATCAAGACAGTTTTCTTATTACCGAAAACAGTTCTAAGCCATCCAGACAGGGGTGATAGGAGATTTCCTTTGTCACATCCCAGTAAGTCTATGAGGTACACATGCAAGGCGTCAGGCTGGGATAAAGGAGTCAGGAGCCACAGCATCTCTGAATAATAATGCCTGTAATTATAATTTATATCCCCTGACATCAGTGTAACATATAAAGTGTAAGGCACAGTTTCTTAACCCCAAAAGCAGAGTGCCTCTAACAGTATTTGTCAAATGATGAGGTTATTTCCTTGCAGGGTATAAAACTAACTAGAGTATCGTGATTGAAGGTATACTAATGTTTAATGCATTGTGCTAAATGGATTTATATTTGTCAAAGGAGTTTTGTCTCTGCCCTTTTTTTTTCTGCAGATTCTACTGCAGCCAAATTTCACAGAGTGAAATCTTATTATGGTGCCCTTCTAGGGGTAATTCTCATGTATATAACGACTTTGAAATTAGTGTTTCTTTCTTCTACGTTCCAATGCAGAAGAGGGGAAAAAATCCCTCCAACTCTTTTCCTATGACCTAACTCCAGTTAGAGTGAAGAATTACCAGTAGGCTAGGTTATTTTAATGACAGATTATTTTAAACGAAGCGTTTGCCATCTGTTCCACCCCCTAATTATGAATGCAAAAAGAACATATTTCACAATTACATCAGTAAAAAAAGTAAGATATACGTGATTTAAATGCATGCATGTGTTCCTTGTCCAATGCACCGTGCATCTGTGATGTACTTCTAATTCAGGCTCAGATTGGGGAGCAAATATTCATCCGTGATACAGTACAGTCTCTGACACACTCCACTTTCCTCCAGATCCAGAGCTTTTCACTGTCCGGACGCTGTGCTATTATGACAAGAGCAGAATATGTATTTGAGCACAGTCCTTCTTGAGCATTAGAAATGATCATTTGATAATGGCAAAAAGGCTTTGCTGTTAATAAGGAGAGGCTCTATGGGAAAACTGCTCCTGCTACATGAGCAATGGGTTAGACGTGGGAATAAGAGAGCCTGTTCCTAACCGCTCCTCTATCCTCCCAAAAGAGCTTGCGTGAATAAGGTAAACACAAAAGAGGCTTGGCCTGGACAGCAAGAACAGGGCTCCCATACCTATCTTTCAGCCCTATTTTGGCAACAGACAAAAGAGTTGGAAACGAAAAAAATGTTTCTTATGTTTTTTGGGCCTTTTGATAATAAAAACACTTTGATAGAGTTTATGAAAATGTCTTATTTGCCCTCTTCTTGCACCCCAGGAGGTGATGCTCTACTGGTCACATGCTCACATGTGGAACCCCAGTAACTTCAAGGGAAATCTGGGACTGTGCCCAAAAGTGCCCATATGTGTCTGTTTATAGAGAAGAAACGTTCCCCCAATTTTTTCTTTGCAGTCTGAGTTTTCACAACCAAATACTGTGCAGAAACAAACGCTTTATTTTTAGAAATAGGAATCGAAGTTAAGCATATTTTCTCAAAGATGTGAAAGCATACATCAAAAGTTTGCCTTTAATTTAACTCTTAGGAATCTCTCAGAGCTTGCTGTCTCCTGTATTTCTTCCTTGGCCTCTCCAATAAGCCAGTAACACAAAGGATCAAACATGTTTACATGACGGAGTATGAAAAGCCAAATGGTCTCCAATCACACCAAACAGAATTAGTTATGTTGAATGTGACCATTTCGCCAGTAATAAAGAATTCCAGAACAACAAACTGATCACCTTAAAACATCTTTCCAAGAGTTTCCTAAACATGCTAAGCCAAACATCTCAGGTGAGAAAACAGTCCGGAGAGGCTCAGAGAGACTCTTCAGTTCTTTTAGGTGAGTTACAAGAATAAAAGAGGAGATGCTGAGCTAGTGAAATAGTAAAACATGAAAAGAACAAAGACACCTGGCTTTCTGAGCAAGGAGATCAGGTTTGCCTTCTGCTCATTAAAATTCCATTTTCTGGGAACTGTGTATCAAAGAACTGACCTTTTTTTCTCTGGGATGCTAGTTCAAGCCTGACATCCAGCCTTGAGGGATGTAGATTTCTTGATAAGAACATCCAGCCAAATGGACAACAGGCTCTAGTATAAAGACAGTGTGTGGCATTTGGTTCAATCACAAGCATCTCTGAGCCACCAAGGGTGACATGCAGATACCACATAATCTGTGGCTTGCCCTTGGGGAACAGGTCTTCTCTTGGGATGTATGTGACCATGTGCTGCTTAGAAGTGCCTTTGCCTCAAAGATAGGACTCTCACCACTTACTCTAACCACAAAAATTCACTGGAGTGTTAAAAAGTCTCCCTTTTGCACATGTGGCTTATTAATTTACTGACACATAGGCTCTTCAGAATTCAGGGACTAATTCCTGATTGTGCATCTTTCTCTTTGAATTCAGAGTTCTCTTTCAAGTTAAAGGAGGAATTCCCAACTTGGCGGGAGTAATATAAACAGTACCTTGTACTGGTACTGAAAACCCTAAAAAAAGTCACCACTTTGTTTTGGTTAGACCCACAGTGTTCAATGACACACAGAATTCCAGGTGTCTTTTGAGTTGCTTACATTAAACAGAATAACACAAAGAAAAGAATAGGTACTAATGGTTTATTTGACATCCAGTGGATTAAAGATTACTGGAAAGCAAAGAAGGAAGGGTCTTCATTACACTTCACAGGATGTTTTAAACGCCGCACAGGTCACTCAATATTCACCATCAAAGAGGGGAAAGCGAAACAACCTGACATTTGCTTGACAAATTACATAGATCACACGTGAGATAGGTACCCTACTTTACAGATCAGGAAACACAGGCTCCAAGAAATGAAGTACATTGCCCAATGTCACACGCCCAACATGTGGTAGAGCTAAGAAAGACGGATGCTCTGTTTCTCTTGCTGCTGCTGGGACTGCCCACTGAACGCTTACTGGCATAACCCAAAAACCCAACCCAGTGCTGTCAAGTCGATTCCAACTCACAGCGACCCTATAGGACAGAGTAGAACTGCCCCACAGAGTTTCCAAGGAGTGCCTGGCGGATTCAAACTGCCGACCCTTTATTTAGCAGCTGTAGCACTTAACCACTACGCCACCAGGGTTTTTACACACTGGCATAGCTGCTCCAAATCTTCGCTTCCTTCAGTCTTCCTTTCCACATAAGTGATTCTCCCGCCCCTACTGTTCAGTAGGATGCATTCAGAGAACACCTGAACCAGCCCACAGGGTTCACAAAAGTGAACAAAACAAGGTCCGAACTCAGGAGCTGCAGATTTAAAGAAAATTCATCTGTTGGATCCAAGACTAAGAAAACAACTAAAGTAGAAAATTAACTTTCTAAAAACAGGAAGACCCAGGGTAAAAGGAGTTTCTAGTGTAAGATGCCCTGAACACATGGTGGGGCCCCTGTCTGATATCATCCATGTCCATTACATTACCTGCAATATACTGTCATTAGGAAGGAACAGGTATGAATTGCTGGGCTTATAAATGTGCAGTAAAAATACCACCAGACCTCAAAGAAACTCCCATGCCTTGCAGGAAGGTGTTAGTGTCTAAAAGGAGAGAGGGGACCCCACAAAAATAATTACCAGGAGGAAACTGCACTCCCAAAAGGCAACTGCTGACATTAGACTTGAGTACCACGCACCAGCAGGCCATGAGGCTGGCCTGTACTCTGACCCCATTTCCTTCCCATAGTTTTTCACTCAGACTTAGGGTTTTCCCCCCTCCTCTCTGATATTATAGATACCACTTTATATGGAAGTCAATGTGAAGATAGATTGACTTTACGGAAATTTATTTTGCAGCATTGTATACTTGAAAGTACTTTCTCAATGATGTAAGGGAACCTGCATTGCTGTTTCCATTCTGGTTGATTATGATATGACATGACTGTTTGCTGGGCAGTGGGTGACTTCAAACAAACAAACAAAAAACAACAGGCTCTTTAAAAGAAAATAATAAATGCTTTGTACGTGTATTCCTTTAGGTAAGGTGTTTGTGTCAGGGGTAGTAACAATGATTAAAGAACCCGGTAATGAATTTAGCATATTAAAAGGCCATTTAGAAAGCTCAGATATTAATCTGGTATATTCATATGAGTTACATTTCTGGGAACATTTTATTTGTATCTCTAGGGAAAAGGCAGAAAAAAAACATTTGTAGGGAGAGGAACTTGATTGTTACAAATGTCATGCAGAAATTCCAACTGCAGATAATACCTGTGCCATAAAAACCTTCAATTTTCATTTCAGGAAATCATTGTGACTAGGTTCTCTGCTCTTTATTTTATCTATCATTCATAGAACTAAGAATTAATTTTTAACAGACCCACATACAGCTATACATATGATGGACCGATAAGAAGCAGTAACACTTGGCTCCTGAAATCAACAATGGTCGGGATTGTTTTTGATTTTTTTTCCAAGTAATTGTACCTCTTTTGGGTCCTGCATTTACAATATTGAAATCTCTATATTGGTTTTCCATGCATTCCAAATGCTCTGAGGCTATGTTGTTTCCCTGCAGCCTTAGCTGCAGAAGTTAGCTCCCTACAAAGCATAGATAAACATTTATGTGAAAATCAATTATTCTGATGGAATTGGGAGCCTGGTCCTGAATGATTTCACGATAAACAACTCGGTTTACTGCTTGCTGTGGGTCTCTGCTGCTTTGCCAACCTTCTGCTTTCATTTCACAGTTGGCCACTGAGTCTAGGTGAGAAGGACACAGATAACATCCCATTCAGGGCTCCACGGAAATTCTTCTGTTTTATTTCCACGTGCCTGACTACTTAGCACGTGTGAAGTGAAAGAAACCTATGGATTTTTACTGTTTGCTAACCTGCCTGCATATATCCAAAGCATAAAATTAATGCCACAAGAAATCTTCAGAGACACTTCAAACTACAACAACTCAATATGTGAAGTTTGCTCAGATCATGTGCACTAACCAAAAAACAAAACCATTAAACCGATTTCGACGTATGGTGACCAAAAGGAGCTCCATACAGTTTTCAATGACCATAGCCTTTTTTTCTTTCCAGGTGTCTCTGGGTGAATTCAAACCACCGACCTTTCAGTTGGAGTTTTTGGTGTTGGTAATTTTGTGGGATAAAGACATCAGTAAAAAAGAGAATTCAGTTCTGGTATTCTCCACTGACTTACTGAAGTGATTTTTTTTTTTTTAATGAAAAATTGAGATTGCTATTTTCTTCCCCTTTTTGGTTCTACTTCACAGATACCCTGACTAGAAGCAAATTCATTGCCATCACTAAATAGGGATTGACCATTTTACTATTCGGATGTCTGGTATCAAAAGATACGGTAATCGAAAGTCTCAGTGACATCTGATAGGGATCATGGGGCTGAGGTGGTCTATAATGAAGCTAAGTGTAAAAAATAAATGCAAAGAGAACATCTGAAGTGACTATTGCAAATGTAAAATCAGATGTGTTAAAGTGATTTGGAGAAGGCAAAGGACCTACCTAAACTGTGAGAACTACTGGGTTTGCCACCTCTGTGTCTTTCTGACCCACCATATCAGGCAGCAAAATGACATATTCAACTATTTTGTTTTCACTATTTGACTGATATACCAAATAATCACTGTGATTACTTTTTTCCTTTAAGACAGAAGCTCTAATTTGTTATTAAAAAAACATTCAAGACATGTAATTCTGTTTTTTCTTGAAGTCAAAGTTTTTACTAGAATAATGCAACATGGATGTCAAAGGGGAAATTGGGCTCAATCTGTAAAATGCCACTAAATAGTTAATTTTTCAGGAACAGATCTGTGCTGTAAATTTTGAGATGCCTGAACACTTGCTTAAAATACATTCTAACGGTGATTACATATGATCTTATAATTACCAAACAGGAGTGGATCATTTCTTGGAGCTAATAATGCCACCATGAAAATTTCCCTGGGCAGACAACAGGTGCCAAAAAGTTTTACCAGAAATAAGCTTTCTTTTTCCTCCTGTCCTGGGCTGCCACCATCACATGTGATCTTTCCCTTTCCTGGGTTATTTAGGAAACTCAGAGACCTGTAACTGACAAATCACAGACACCTGACAAAGAATGGCAGATTTTGCTATTCTGCTTTTTCCCAAGCAACACGTACCGTTAGCCTTCTAGGCAGGTCTAATTTACTGTGCATTTTGTCCTGGATTATTTGGCACAGGTTTCCACAGAAAGTCATATATCTACTTTAACTGTAGAGGCCATATTACCTGACATACCTGAGTAGTCACTAGATAAAGTGTTCTCAGTGACTCAGTGCCGTGAGGTTTACCGAAGCTGTGTAACAGTTATAACATTCGACACAGACTAGCTTTAACAATAATCTAGGGTGTGAATGAGCTACTCAAATGCACTGATGTGTCAATCCACAGTAATCCCAAAAGAAATTTGCAGTCTGCCATACTGATAATTCACTCACTAGAAACCTTGAATGAACAGTCTCAGTCTAATTCTAATGGGCATGATGACTCATTTCCCCACTACTTTGACTTAAATAGCTAAAGATATGTTAGAACAAAACCATTTGAAAATAGATACATTCCATTATTCAGTGAGTCTGATGAATGGCATTCCAACTCTTAATGTCTACTGGACTTTTCAAAATTCTGTCTATAAAATTTAAAGTGGCTTCCACCGTATTTACCAATAATACCTTCAACCACTAGCTGTTACTTCCCACTTCGTCTTTCTCAACCTGCTATGTCAAAGACATTCAAATTGCCAGTGACAGTGGTCTGATGGGGTAAAGCATATTGATCAAGTTCTAACACTGATTTCTCACTTGGCCCTCTGCCTGGTTTCTTTTAAGGGCTAGGCACATGAATGAATGCCTATTTTCATGGCTAGCATGAAATTTATCTTAAGTGTCTAGAATCACAACACTACAGGATGGTCAACTTCACAATTAAGAACATTTCCCCTGCACCTACCACACAAATCCCCACACAAGCTTGCAGAATTAATCTTTTTTTTTTTTTTTTAATGAAGAAATCCCTAATAATTTAAGAAGGCTAAATCCCTGCTATAACTGTTCCTTATTATTTTCCTTTGCCTTTTGGTTAGCATTTTGCATTCACCCATTTAGTGAAAGAGGGGCTGATGGCTGCAGGGATGGTGTGGCAATGGTGATTATGTGTGCACCGTCCTCCACAACCAATATTCCCAGCAATCCTGCTCTGAATTTCTTTGTATGTGTACCTTGGACAGTGAAACAATTCTGAATATGTCTATACATCTGACTCATGGGTGTGTAATGATGGCTGATAAATTGTGAAGACCAAGAATGGCTTCAAATTTGTGTAGGCTAGTGTGAAATTTGAGTGTTTGAATATCGGAAATAGATTCTTTTTGCCTCCAATGAGGTTTGTTCATTCTAGCCTTGACCTTTTCCAACAAGTAAGATTTGTTTTATTGTCTTGCTTGGGGGCTTCTCCGTAGTAATAGGATGACCTACTTTAATTTCTACTTAAATGTTTCACAGGCTGGAGAGTGACTTCCCCTAAAGGACTGAGCCCCTAAAGGCTCAAATTGGCCTCTGAGCCTTAATGGAGGACTTTTACTCCAAAGCAAATAAAAAATATATTAAGGGTTTTACAAAGACAACCTTAAGCCTTTACCATTTTCTGTATGCTTCTTCTACTCTCATTACAGGTAATTGTGCTTGCTTAAGACACTTGCTGCTCCTCTCCACAGATTTTTATCCCTTTCCTGGTTCTTTTCTGCCATAATAGGTACCTTTAATGAAAGTGTTTGTTGATATTATTTTGCCTTTTCCTAAACAGCACAGAGACTAGACAGATGTAATGTACTGTTTGTTGACACAGATTTCCACAGTTTACCAACATTCTTTATTTCACTTAAGCTGCTAAGGCCAAGACTGTGCAAGGGTGAACAACCAGCATCATTATCAGTAGTCTACGATGTAATGAGTCCAATTCTTTGCTACAGCTCAACAAGGTGTAAGTAACACGTCTTCAGAGACAATGAGCAAAGGAAACCTATTCTTTCACAACCTTCTAAAAGGCAATTCTTCCTTACTGTGTAAGGGGCCCCTTTAATACACTGAACTATGTCATTGTAACTGAAATTTCAATAAGATGACATGATATAAATCCACCATATTTAACAGGATAAAAGTCCTTGTTCAGAAAGGCTTACTACATAGAGTAAATTCTACAAGTTCTGCTGTGAATCATTTATGCTTCTTCAAGGCTAAAATCTCTTGGCTTACAGGGACACAAACAAGAAATGGTGGCTGTAGGTGGTCATCCAGTGATTTTTTGAAAGGAACATATTCCTAATGCTCCCTTATGATATATTAGGAAGTTTGAATGGATTACTCAGAAGGTATATAAGCTTACATACTTTAATTATAGGGAGATGTCAAGCAAAAGGAGTATTTGAATACTGGAGGATGTAGCTGAACTATTAGGACATTTTCTATCACTTTTTGAAAAGGATAGGTCAGTTGACAACAGGATTGCTAACACAGTAAGTAGCTGAAGTGGTTTAAAGAGAACAAATCCTTTCATACCTCTCCTCAGGATCTTTCCAAGGAGAGAGTTGTCTCTTTTATGAGGGATATCATCTAAGTCCCAGGTGAGGCACCAGAAAAAGGGCAGGGGTGTTTGAGCTACAGGGACAGATTCCTGGCCTGGTTAAGAAGTATGGGAAAGGAGATGAGCAGAGTCAGAAAGCCTTCTACGAACCCCAAAGACAAGAGGAGTGGGGGAGGAAGAAGTGATGCATCAGGTAGATGGATTGCTTCTGAGAGCAGAGTGCCTGGGTTCTGATCATTGCTAAGGAGTCCTGGCTCTAGCTTACACCAGGAAGGACCTTGCTTCAGTTCTTGAAAAAATGCTCAGATATGGGATACCCTGTCAGAGGTTCTAGGTCATGGCTCACACACCAGGCACCATGAAGACCTCTCTCAAGTCTCATCTCTAGTCATCTTCAACAAGGGAGGCATGACCCTGCCAGAAAGTCCCTTGTCAGATACAGAGGGAGTCTAAGATTGGGGGCAACAGTAGATAAGATGGGGCAACGATGGCTTTATCTGATCAATTCCTTCAGTGAAGGTAAGAAGCTTGTGTGGCCAGGGATGAACAAGTTCCATGTACAGCTCTTCTAGAGGCAGCATGGCGTAACGTAGAAGGACACATGAGCTCTGGACTCAAAAAAGGCCTAAGTTGGGAACTTTGATTTTTGCAACTTCACAGTTTTTCCATATGAAAATGCAAACAACAAATCTATATATTAGTTATTCCACTCAATAGAGTTGTTTCAAGAGTTAGAATTAATGTATGCAAAAGCGCCTACTGCATAAAAACCAAAACCAAACCCATTGCCGTCAAGTAGATTCTGACCCATAGCGACCCTAGAGGGCAGAAAAGAACTGCCCCATAGGGTTTCCAAGGAGTGGCTGGTAGATTTGAACTACTGCCCTTTTGGTTAGCAATCATATCACTTAACCACTGTGCCATCAGGGCTCTGCCTACTGTATAAAATAGCAAGTACTTAATAAATGATACACAAGATGGTTATTATTTGACATGGAACCTTGTTTTAGGAAGAGTGCTAAGAAGGATGAACTTTACCTGATTACAAGCAGAAAAAACACCCTGGGAAGAAGTGGGATAAACTACTACATTAAGGGCAGTTAAAGTAAATTAGTTAGATATGTGACTGAAGGTACAAGCAACATATGGACTCAATTTTCATGACTGAAATAAAGCTTCACCTTAATCATCAATATTCCAATTTAAAACTCTAATAAATACACATTTGGGAACAGACTATTTGTAAGAGAGAAAAAGACTATTTAATTACCTTAAGGAATTACAGAAGTTACCAGAAAAGAGACAGGTTAAAGAAATACAGCATGGGACACTTGGGCAGGAAGTTAATGTTACCAAAATCAGAAGGAAAAACATTAAAGTAGGAGAAAAATGATTACAGTTTCATAAGCATGGTCATTTAAAAATGAGAACTATTCAAGGATACATACACAGATGTAAATATCACAAATATTCAAATCACAAAAGGATGGTAATAATAATAACATTAACAGTAACAGATGATATTTACTGAGCTGGCTTTGTGTGGGATCCTGGGAGAAACAATTCACAGACTCAGTTCGATTCTAGCAACCCACCCATCCCTGATGTAGATACTATGACTAGCCCAGCTTGAGATGAGGAAACCAAGGTCACACAGCTAGTAAGTAGTAGAGCAGAAATTCAAATTCAGGCTGTTGTAGTGTATACTGACTTTGGATTTGGAAAACATTTTTTTTCTTGAATTTTTCATATCAAAGAGAAAGTGTTTACTCATCTAAAGATCTGAGTTCCCTAGGCAGAGGGCCGAGAGGTAATTGTCCTATCTGCCTGGGACCTTGGCCAATCCTGGAGGAGGTAGCATGGCTTGCGCAGTCTGCTAAGTGCGATTTAAGCTACACCTTGGTAGGTCACAATCTTCTGGGAAAATCCCATTCCATAGGTGTAATGCTTCACATAAGTTGATTCCAAGGCGTTCCTTCCCCTTTTTGACCCAAATAACGTACATATCTGTAATGACAAACACTGTGGCAAATATACAAAGAAGCAATTCCTCTTTGCCCAGAAGATAAGGGATCCTAGAAACAGACATCTGATAGTCTCAGAAAAATCAGCTGTATTTGAATACACCTTCAGGCTAAAGTGTAACTGGCTGATATAAAATATATAAGGAGTTTGAAGAAAAATGGGAAAGTTCTAAGAATTAACGCAGCAAAGACAGTAAAGGTAACATTTTTATTAGTAAGTCTGTATTAAATACACTACTATTTTAATGACTTTATACTAAACCTTCTATTGTTTCCATGGTCCCCTCTTTAAGTATGTTGGTCTTAGTTACCACAAGTAGATCCTGACTCATGGCAACCCCATGTGTTCAGAGTAGAACTGCCCCATAGGGTTTCCAAGGCTGTAAATCTTTATGGAAGCAGACTACCACATCTTTCTCCTGCAAAGTGGCTGGTGGGTTTGAACTGCTGACTTTTTAGTTAGCAGCCAAGCACTTAACCTCTGTGCCACCAGGGCTCCTTCTCTTCAAGTATATTTTTGGAAACAAATGAAAGTGAGGATTGGTTAGGGAAGAGACTGTCCCTACACATCCTCAAACTAATTTTGTTTGTCTTCCAGACAGTACTGGGATGAGAAAGTAGGGAGGAGTGAAGGAGGGAGGGAGGGAGGGAAACATATTAAGGTTTTCTCTTTGCCAAGATGCCTGGCCCAAAGATGCCTGGCCCACCAACTACTCCCTACACGTACACAGCACTGGCCCGCAGATTCATCAAGAAGGGCAAGTCTAGAGGTGGTAAGGAAAGAAAATAGGAAATGCCTTTTGAGGAGCCTTTTATCCACTTGACAATGTTCTTATCCAGTTCTGTTTACCGTCAAATTATACCTGTACGCTGAGGTATCTGAGAGACTTCAAGGTTCCAGGTTGCCTTGTGCTCCACAAGCAGGGTCATGGTGCCTTAGGGAGTATCCCTTGCTCCTTAAGGCTCTGCAGAAACCTAATACCTCCCTCCACTGTATGTGTGTGTACATACTGTCCAGTTCTTTGTTTACATGGGGTAATTGACTCACTCAATATTTTTAAGTTAAACGCCTGTAAATAGAAACCATCGACATTGGATTTTAGAATTTTAAGTTAATTTTCCTTCTTATTTTGCACTGTTTATATGGTAAATGAATTCCGTTCTGGGATTTGCTGCTTTACTGAAAGAAAAATTGAGACGGGGTTCAAAAGGGCATTGAAAAAAATGATTAGATGATTGAAAAATAAGACTTTTACAGAACGTTAAACTGACTGGATTATTCAGCTGGGAGAAGCCTGAGGGACGACGTGAACACAGGCAAGGTTCCTCCACAGAGGCTGGCGACCAGCCTTTCCATCTCACGAAGGGAAACTGTAGTGTAGAGAATGTGGTAGTAACCACAGGGCTTCCTCACTGTAGGGACTGTTAATTACAAAAATGGATGACTGAGGAAAGCTGTGCTATCTCCACATTTGGTAATTCTGAAGGATAGACAAACACTGTTGATAAGGATGGCTTAAGAATAACCCTGCCTGAAGTCTGGTGTGTGTGTGTGTGTGAGAGAATGAGAAAGAATGAAGAAAGGGAGAGAGGGAGAGAGAGACTGATGACTGACTAAATGATAACTCAGTTTGTGATTCTATATTGTATTTTAAAGTACTGAAGAGTGTTTGGCCAGCAAAACTAGAATTTGAAGCCAAATACATATACACATCCATACTACACCATCATGACAGCAAGCAAACCACTCAGACAAACACAGTCCAGGGTAAAAGTCAAATGGGTGGATGCTGCAAAGGGCACTGGCTGCAAGCAGCTCTAACTTGCCTGAGTAAGATATTTATAATGCTATTAAAAGGAAAAGAAATTAACCTGCAGAGAAAAAAATCAAAACCAATCCACTCCAGCAAGTGGGCAGATATACACATCCCGTAGGCATTCACTCGGCTGGCGATCTGGAAGCTACTGCAGATCTGACCAGAATTCAAGGAGGCAAAACATTCAAAAGACTTTAAATCTCTCCAAGGAGGCATTGGAGGAATCTTACACACCAAGCAAGGAAAAAAAAAAAAAAAAAAATCTTAGTGTTTGTATAAATGGCCCTTTTGTTAAAGGACTTTTCACCAGCGTTATTCGGCTCATTCTCCCAGCATCCTAGAGGTGTTTAGGTTTTGCTCATTTTAGGGATAGGGATATGGAGCCACTGAAGGTCTCTTGCATTGAACCAGGGAGTGAGCCAGGGTTCACCATCCTGTGTTGTGTGTGTGTAGCTGAGCAATGTGTAACCTGTGGCCAATGATCAGTGATGGTTCAGATATCTTAATTATCCAACTATTTAAGAACCAGGTTTCTCTCCAACCCCAGCCTGTCACAGCATCAACTGCTCTTGCCAACATTACAGCATTAAGCGGCATTTACTCCGTTGGTGAACACAGCGTGCGGTAAAATGATTTAGCATCATGAATAAACACATATGCTTGCTTGGGTCCAAATTTTTGAAGTGACAAACCCATTTTCTGGCCCATGATTTAATGGACTAGAAACAAACTAAAAGGTACATAATTCACTATGCGTGAGCCAGTGGCTCCCTCCCTCTGTAGCAAGTGAACTTTGTGATATTGAGTGTTGCGCTTGGAACTGGTGGCTACAGGTTATGCATCCGTATTGCTAACACGTGCATGCATGCACACACACCTCTAAATGTACTCCAGCAACATTTCCTCGATGCCTGAAACAAAACAGGGTATAGAACTGTTTGATTGTGGATGCCTAATACCATAAAGGTAAAGAAGAAAACCTGACTGGGAAAAAATAAGCATATTAAACAGGTGGTTAATAAAAAGATGCTATTCTAAGCAGCAACAAAAAGAAATGCCAATAGATCATCCCTCTTCAAAAAAAAAAAAAAAAAAAGCAGCTTCTATGGCTAGTTTTCTGAGCTTGAAATTGCTGTCCTCTACCCCTCACGCTTTACCCCTCACGCTTTCCCCAGTGGACAGACATGTCATTTTACTTTTAGTCCTGTTCTCATTTTATGTTTACTTTTTATTTTTCTCATTCTCTTTCCTGAATCCCCTGCTTCTAGTTTCTAGCTCGGGGTTTATAGAGACCTTTAGAGAATCAGAGAGGTTGAAGAGACCCTGTTTTTTCCCTTCTGTTGTAATGTTCATTCTTTTTTTCTTTTCCCCTCATCCCGGAAAATAGATAAGTTTATCCAGAAAATAAAAAGCTAATACAACCTTTTGCTCATCAACAAAAGTATGTCTTCTTGTAGCCAGGAATAAGTTAATAAAACAGCGAAAAGGCTTAGTGGCTTAAAAATAGGCTCCTTGGGGTTATGAAGGAACAATGTTGTTTTTTCTTCCCAGCGTGCAAGGATTTAATTAAGTGATAACAGTCACCTTGGGGTGGCTGCACAAGGCAATAATATCTAGGTGCAGAAAAATGCTGAAGAGAGCTGAGTACAGTCAATTTATCTTCAGAGAAGGCAATAAATGAACAAAGCATAGGTATTGGGCTGATTGTTTTGCAATGTTTCCATTACTGATAAGCATCAAAAAAAAAAAAAAAGGACAAAGATTTGGTATTTTCAGTGTCTGAAATGTATTAAACACAGAGAAAGGAAATGAAAAAATTGCTGTGAGGTCACATCCTCACATTCTAATTACAAACAGTTTGGTAATTATTCAAGCTAAACATAGAACAAGGGATTTTTCATGTTGACACAAAAGATGGGAACACAGCTGAGCCGTGTATTTCTAAGCAATCATACAGAAGTTGGAAATTTTTGTTCAGGCCAAAAAAAAAAAAAAAAAAAAGCAGTGAGGTGGGGGGATGAAATCGTAAAGAGGGGAGGGCAGACTGAGCCTGCATTGGTGATTTATGTTTCTTGTCAGCCTCTGAAACAGAAGACTTTCTCTGTTCAAAGGTCAACTTTTGGGAACTTTTTGCGAAGTTTAGGGAGAATTGCTAGAAGAACTTTTAAGACTAATTGTGGGAAACAGCCTAAAAAATAACCAACCAAATGAACAAACAAAAAAACCCAAGACAGTCACATTATAAGCCCCAAATAATATTAAAAAGTACCAGTACGGTTAGAATAAAGCCACCGGAAACTCAGGCCCATAGTAACAACGGAAACGCCCAGCATTTGTGCTCTAGAGAGAAGGCTGAGGCAAGGTTTGAATAAAGTGTGTGTAAATGCTTGGCTGCTAAAGCCAACATGTTCCTTTTACTTCATTCTTATGTGAGGGAGTGAGGGCTTGGGGGATTGGTGAGAGACAGAGAAGCTTTCATTTTTCTAGAAACAAGAATAACAGCAACACTAAACCTTCTACCCTGCTTCATTGGCAGATCTCAAAGCATCCTGCAAAATTAATTCTAACACTGCCTCTGCTTGATACAAGCAAAATGAGGCACTGAGGTTAAACGTAACTTGTTTAAGACCACTCAACCTGTTTGCCTCACAGTTTTGATCCCTAATTTTCACATTTCTTGTCTATTTAATTGCCTTCTTGGAGACCACATCACCTCCCTCTCAAGCATTCAGGTTCGTTTATCTCTCCGATTTCAGTTGTGATAAAAAAATAAAAAAAAATCCTGCCCTCAACCCCCTGCTCTCTACTTGCACAGTAATGGCTCCAGACATACTCGGCCTTCAGTGAAAAGTGGATCTGACAGAGCGGCAGGGTTGGGACCTTTGTTTCTGCTAGCTCAGTAGATGCATAGGGCAGTACCGGAAATCTGTGTGAGGTAGCCAGTGATGGTTTTGGGGACAGAGAACTGTTCCTTCCCTTACCCAATCTTCTTCCTCCTCAACCCATCTATACCTGAGAGTAAATATGCAACATGGTTTTCTCCTCTTTCTGCGGGATAAAGACTGAGTCAGCTAGATGATGTTTGAGAGGTTACCTGCTTAAGAGAAAACAGTGACTAACTAAAATCACAAACAATTCTATCATTTCATGAGGATCTCTGACAGGTTTATAAATCACAGAAAGTCAGGTAGGGGATGAAATTTTTAAGAAAAAAATGATTTCTCACAATTATTGTGGACAACAACATTAAGCTGTCTTAAGACTGTATTACAGCAGAAAGGTTTTACACTTCGTGTTTCTCAAGTTACTAAAAGAAAATCTGTTTCTTTTATTTTAAACAAGGCTTTAAGCAAGTGACCCAAGGCAGTATTTAGGAGAAATGGGATCCCACTCTTCCAGGCTTCCCCATCTTTTCCACTTGTCAGTGCTTTCTAAAAATCAAAACAGAAAGAAAATTCTCATAGGTCCTACGTCAAGGTTTAGGTGACAGGTTCCTTTGTGACAGCAAATTTTAATACTAGATGACTTGGGGTTTCCTGTTGACAGCTGTCCAAGACTGACTACTGTAACAGCCAAGTTGTTTAAGGAATTATTTACTCTTCCGTTCCAAAGATATTTATAAAACGCTGAATACAGGGATGTTGGAGCTTTATTATGTCTTGGCTTGGGCCCTCCTGGGCTAACAGCAAGACACAGCAGGGAGAAGAAGGCCTGAGTCTAACCCTATATTCCTGATTAAAGTGAGCTGCTTGAGGTGCTTTTTGTTTTAGGTTATTAGTTTTTTGACATTATTATATGTAGGAAAAAGGTCCTGGGTGGCACAGTTTATGCTCAGCTTCTGAACCAAAGGTTGGTAGTGCAAACTTAGCCAGCAGGTGATCTGCTTCCATAAAGATCACAGCCAAAGAAAACCCTATGGGGCTCAGTTTTACTCTGTAACACATGGGGTTGCCATGAGTCAGAATCGACTTGATGGCAATGAGTTTTTTGGTTTGTGTGTGGGTGGTTTTTAACTACCGAGGTCCTTTCAGAGATTAGGACTTTAGTCCTCATTTAGGCTCAATATCTAGGACCCTGAAAAGAAGACTGGGGGGAATAATCAATTAGCACCCAAGGAGCTACATAAATACATAACAAAGAGTTTCTTTTTTGATTGTCCAAAACAACCTAAAAGGGACTTAGCTGTTCATTTTCTGGTGTTCAAATGAAAACTGGTCTGCACAGGTGCATGGTCCATACCACCACTACCTTAAACTAGGTCATGGAGCAGAGAAGTTTAAAGCTCTGTGAGTAATTAAGAGCTCCTTTAACAGAGAAAATATTGAAGTTGCCAAGGGTTTCATTTTACTTGGATTCACAATTAATGCCCATGGAAGCAGCAGTCAAGAAATCAAATCACGTATTGTACTGGGAAAATCTGCTGCAAAAGACCTCTTTCAAGTGTTAAAAAGCAGTCACTTTAAAGATTAAGGTGTGCCTGACTCAAACCACGGTATTTTCAGTTGCTGTATATGAATGGAATGAATAAGGAAGACCTTTTTTAAGAAGAACTGATGCATTTGAATTATAGTGCTGGTAAAGAATATCGACTACACCATGAACTGCCAGAAGAATGAACAAATCTGTCTTAGAAGAAGTACAGCCAGAATGCTCCTTAGAGGCGAGGATGGCCAGATTTCATCTCACGTACTTTGGACATGTTATCAGGAGGGAACGGTCCCTGGAGAGGGACATCACGCTTGGTTGAGTAGAGGGTTGGTGAGGAGGACAAAGATCCTCAAGGAGGAGGATTGACACAGTGGCTTTCCAACAATGGGCTCAAACATAGCAACAATTGTGAGGATAGTGCAGGACCCAGCAGAGTTTCGTTATGTTGTATATAGGGTTGCTGTGAGTCAGAACCAACTCCATGGCACCTAAAAACAACTTTAACTACTTGGCTTAGGGAGATGGCCAGCACAAGACTCTAGCTGCTAAGTCAGACCTTCAAGGACAGCAGCGTTGTGTTTGTCATCGCTACCTATACCCCTCTTCTCTGGGTGGCTTACTTCTCAAAAAGTTACCCATGAGGTCATCACTCTTTCCCATCCAATGTTAAGCGGGTCTCTACATTCTACTCAGCTTAAGAGTGGATTCTGGGGACTAGATATAAATGGCTGAAGGAGTTAGTTAAATAGTCCATCTGACCAAGACGTGTACTGCCAATAAGATGTGATCAAGTTTGGGTGAACGTTTATGCTTGTTTCTTTCAACTACATTGCTCAATTAGCTTCATTTTCATTATCTGTGATGGCTCTTCCAACACAAGACTTTAAAATAAGTTTGATGATCTCATTGGTACATTGATTTAATATTCAAAGAGGCTCTGGTTTGAATAAAAAGAAACTACCATTCATAATAGTGTCCATTAATGTGAACTAGCTATGTTCTCAATCAACCAGTTAAGTTTATATGAAGTTTATGTCTATATTTAAACTTCTGTTCTCCACTTTGTAGCCGTGGTGGTGCAGTGGTTAAGCCCTTGGCTGCTAACTGAAAGGTTGGCAGTTCAAACTCAACAGCTACTCTGTGGCAGAAAGATGCGGCAGTCTGGTTCCATAAAGATTGGAAACCCTGTGGGGCAGTTCTACTCTGTCCTATAAGGTTGCTGTGAGTTGAAATTAACTCAATGGCAATAGGTATTTACCACTTTACTATTAACATTAATACATCCCAGGAACTTTGTCTTGTTTGAGCCCTTCAAACTAAAACACTGATGTGCTTAATTTTTATCCTCAGAAGTTGGCACATTCTAATGTGGCCTAAATTAAGGCAGCTGCTATCAATTAAATACATAAATGACTAAACAAATACAGAAGTATTAAAATAAGCAAAATATACTCATTTATTGATCTTAGGCAAACATTTAGAAATAAATGTGCATTTGCTTTGGCCGCAGATTAAATTTTCCTTCTGGGGGTACAGATACACTGTATACGTGTAAGGGGAAGATATGCATCCTCACAGTCACTGTTTCTGTGAGATATAGTAATTTCTCACTCATACTCATTATGAACATCTAAAATAGTTCTAGAGCTTTTATTGTTTTTTATGATATAATGGTACCACTGATGTATGAAATATGTCAGATAAAAACAGACTGGTGATTGAGTAGACAGTCAAGGAAACATATACCAATTTCTTTTTCAAAACAGATGGGTAACTGAACTTCCTAGACTTTGTGTGAGCAACACATATCTCAGTCAAATCTTGGAGCCTACCTTACAGTTGGCATTCTAATCCATTATATCATTTTATTGGCAAAGACAGAAAATTTTGTCTATGCCTTTATTTTGTAAGAAATACTATCTTTTACCATATCTGAAACTAGAATTAAAATATAACAGCAAGAACCCCCAAAGCACAAAACGGTATATATAATGACAATGAGAAGTAGTTTCCAAATAGACAACATCTCCAAACTTTGCATTATAGTCCCAGTTTTATCCTTGGCACTTCAGCCTTGACTCTCCCATTAACGCTGATGGGAACTGCAGAGCTAAAGCCCATGCATCAAGTTGAGAAAGCACTCCTTAGTATTAGCTCTGACTCCAGCATTATAACACAAATCATGATAATATTTCTCTATCTCTGCATTTCATTGGGAAAAAATACAATCCAGCACTCTACACACTAATAAATTATGACTCTGTCCATCTACTATTTATGATTATTACCCTATTCCGTATGTAAAATGAATATTTTTATAACATTTTAAGCAAAAGTTTTTAATAAATAATGTTAATTATAGTTTTGCTATCATTAAAGATTAAAAGAAATTGCAGATAAGAATTTAATATTATTATGATCTCAACAAAAATATATTATTTTACATATATATGAACTAAATCTCTCTATATGTATTTTAAGGTTCAACTGTTACTGAGGAATGGGATCAGGAAGCTGAAGGTGAACACTCAGCCTTGTTCGCCTCATGTCTCATGCCAAACTCTTATTTAGCACTAGTGAGGATAAGCTCAGCTCTTAGAGAACTCTCGTAATGAGGCCAACCAAGGTCAGGAGCCTGATACCCTACGTAGATCCAGTTTCACCCTGTTCTATAGCCAAAGAGAACATTCCTAACCCTGACCAATTGACCTACAAACATATGCTTTCAGTCACAGGGGGTTTAGACAGGAGCAAGTGGGGGGATTGCTGCTGACACGATCAAGGAAAACTAACCCCAAACCATCTGCCCTAAACAGGCAAATTTTTGCAAATGAAAGATGGCGAAAAAGAGGAAGACGTTTCAATCAGATGGGTTAACACAGTGGCTGCAAGAATGGGCTCAAGCATAACAACAGTTGTGAGGATGGTGCAGGACCAGGCAACGTTTCGCTCTGTTGTCACTATGAGTCGGAACTCACTCGACAGCACCTAACAACAAGATTAATAATAAATATGAAAAATTAAGTCAGTTCCAGGGACATTTCAAGGATGAGAAGGTGTGTTCTTTTTAAAAATTTTAAAAGTAGTTCATGTCCATTGTGGAAAATTTAGAATAAGCAGAATTAAGAAATTACAAAGCACTCGTAAGCCAGAGAGAAATCCTATTAAATCTCTGGTGGACACATTAGTTAATTAATTGACTCAGTAAGCATTTATCGAGCAACTATTACGTGTTGGGCACTCAGATGTGGGCTAAGTGCTGAAGATAAATTATGAACTAGACAGATACAGTCTGTGCTTTCATAACACTTACAGCCTATATATGCACATTTAGAAAAGATACACTCCATGTTATTCCACTCTACAGACTGTTAGAGAAGTTATTTGACCAAAAGTTTCACTAGATTTGCACCTGTTCTGTGTCTCTTCTAGAGGCGGTGACACTCAAGCTTCCTTTTTACTGCTTCTTTTAACAGGGCTGGGGGGAGCTCTGGTGGTGCGGTGGTTAAGAACTTGGCTTCTAACCAAAAAGCTCAGCAGTTCGAATCCACCAGCTGCTTCTTGGAAACCCTATGGGGCAGTTCTCTGTCCTATAGGGTTGCTATGAGTTGGAATTGACTCAATGGCAATGGGTTTGATATAGAAAGGCCTATCTCTAAGGGTATTGCACTACAATGACAGTGAAATAGAGATTTAAAAAATTAACAGTAAGGTCCGCTTCCAGATTTCTTTTATAAATGTGTAAGTGCTAATTTTCATGACTAAAGATAGACTTCCCAATATAGAATTTCAGTAGATACTTGGTTTTGCTTGTTTGATCAAAAAGGCTAAAGCTGTATCTCTCATAAAGACCAAGAATGTGGGGAAATGCTCTGCTCTGACTTTATTTTAGTTCTTTTCAAAATCTTTGATTGTATCTTCTGCGAATAATAGCAAGTTCCAGTGCTATGACTCCTGGCTAAAATGTATGTCTTACCGAGAGCATTCTGCTCTGTGGCCTTAGAAGAGCCACAGCACATGTCAACAGAGGATTTCCCTTGAGCTAAGGGGGCCACACCAACCAGGCAGGAACCCTGGCAGTGATCCTCCGCCCTACCGTGCCTATAGGCGTAACTGCTAAGAATGTACTACGGGGTTTACGTTTGGCCATCTCTCCTTAGAGGGCACACTGTGGTCATGGTGGAAAGTCTGACATCTTTAAGAAAGAAAGAAAAATGAACTAGCACCTTAGGAAAGAAGAGATTAAATAACCACATGGAGGCTATACAAAGAAGAAACTTAGAAAAAATCCTAAGTACACATACACAGGAGGCAGGACACACTTTCTCTTTATCTAACATTGTGGAGTTCTCACCTGTAAAAATGACAGGTGAGCCCCAGCTTGGAAACACTTGTCCACTCAGCACTGTATTCTAGTCACACTCTGACTTCTTCACATGTTTCTACAATACCCAGCTCCTAGTGATTGTGTTATTAAAGGGATTTGGCCACAAAAGCCTGACTTCCAATATAAAGAAATACACCATTTATCATTTTCAGGATGGGCTCCAGGACAATATACAAATCAGGCCCACTCTAGAGTTGGTGTTGACTGTTTCTCCAGCTGTCACTTTGGCTGATGCTTCTAGTAGGTCATAGCTCGTATATAGAAAAAGTACTGGTGTCAGGACTATTGCCTAGTGTTCTGCGAAACAGTAAGTACCACACACAGCAGAAACTTATAAGTGTTCTTATGAATTTGGTTACACTGGCCAATAGTAGTTAGCAGGCAGCCCATGAATTCTCTCTGTAGATTCTGTATTACATTATGAGACTGAAGAAAATGAAGTAAACAAATGTTCTTGTCATGGTGTCTAGCTAAGTGAATAAAATGACAAAAAGATTTTGGTAATATTTTTAAGGTAAACAGTGTTATGTTGTTCCAAAAAGAATAATTCTCACTGTTATATGGGGCAGAATATCATGCAAATTTATTTAAAAATAGAGAGTTAGTCTCATCAACTCATTGATAGGTATCGGGTAAAAAAAAAAAAAAAAATCCTGCCTGAACTACTGAGCACCAAAGAAGAATTATTTAAGTGGAGACCAATATTTTCATGTTCTCATTGAACTTCCATCTTACTGACATGGTAGGATGTTAGGAATATATATATATGTATGTATTTCTGTAACTTGCTTTTTTGAACCTAACAATATCTTTTGGATGTCTCTTCAGTCAGCACACATAGGTTTACAGTAATTTTTTCCCTAAATAGTATAAAACCAGTTGCCATCCAGTTGGTTCAGATTCACGGGGACCCCCCATGTGTCAGGGCAGAATTGTGTTCCATGGGGCGTTTTAAATGGCTGATTTTTTGGAAGCCGAATACCAGGCCTTTCTTTTGAGGCATCTTTGTGTGGACTCAAACCTCCAACCTTTTGGTTATCAGCTAAGCTCATTAAGTCTTTCACCACCCGAGGAGCATACCGTAATAAATTTAACTATTTCCCTATTGGAGGTAGTTTCAAAATTCTGCGCCATTATAAGCAATACTGTAAATGGATCACCTTTAAGATTTCAGCAGTAAAATATCCTTAAAAGTGGAATTATTTGATCAATTCTAAAAAGTACTACCGAATTGCCTTTTTTTCCAAATTCATTCAAAAATACTCTAGCAATATGCAATCCCATCAACAGTAAATGAGATTCTCAGTTTCCCCATATTCTCACCAATATTTGATGTTATCAGTCTTTTTAATCTTGGCCAATCTGATAGGCAAAATGATATCCCACTGCCGTTTTAAGTTGCGTTTGTTTAGTAACGTGCTCGTTCATATCCTTTGACTATGTCCTCATGGGATGCTTATCTTCTCCTTAATAAATTATTGGAAATCTTTATATAGCCTGCATATTGATCCTTTGTCTGTTTTACGTGTTGCAAATATTTTTTATCTGTAATTTGTCTTTTAACTTTATTCATGGTATCTTTTGTTGCACATAAGTATAAATCTTTTAAATAATCACATGTGTCAGTGTTCGATGGTTCCTGGGTTTTCTTCCTTAGGAGGCCTTTCTCCATCATGAGAAAATAAAAAATGCTGTCTTCTTTTTTACAATGTTCTATACTTATGTTTACTGAACTTAGTTCTTTAACTCTTGAACTAAAGAAGGAATGCTGTTTAATGCATTTCTGTGGTTCTTCATAAGAACATACCCTTTGTGCAATCTGATTTTTGAAGTAATATCGCTTACTTTTTTTTAAGGCTACTTTAAAGTGTTATAGATAAGGAGAATTTTATGGAACAATGGATCAACAAAACTTGGCAGTCAACTTAGACAGGGGAAGGCTACTGCTTCTTCTCCTGAACTGGAATGAATAGATATTCTCTTACTACTCTGTTGTTAGGAAGAGTTTGCTAGATTATAGCGAAAGAATTTTTCAAAGGGAAGTGAAAGAACGTTGCCGTTAGGTGCCGTGGAGTTGGTTCTGACTCATAGCACCCTATGTACAACAGAATGAAAATCTGCCTGGTCCTGTGCCATCCTTACAATCCTTGTTATGCTTGAGCCCACTGTTGCAGCCACTGTGTCAATCCATTTCCTCGAGGGTCTTTTTAGCTGACCATCTACTTTACCAACCATGATGTACTTCTCCAGGACATGAGTATGTGAGACGAGCTCTCGCTATCCTCACTTCAAAGGAGCATTCTGGCTGTGCTCCTTCCAAGACAGATTTGTTCATTCTTCTGGCGGTCTGCGGTATAGTCAATATTCTTCACCAATACCGTAATTCAAAGGTATTAATTCTTCTTTGGTTTTTCTTAGAACTGACGGTGGTGGAAATAAGAGAATGCCTACTTTTTACACATTATTAACCAGGGTTGTAGGTTAAAACAAACAAA
This sequence comes from Elephas maximus indicus, assembly GCF_024166365.1. Classification (NCBI taxonomy): domain Eukaryota; kingdom Metazoa; phylum Chordata; class Mammalia; order Proboscidea; family Elephantidae; genus Elephas; species Elephas maximus. Next base: position 45,930,155 of record NC_064828.1, on the reverse strand, counting down.
CAAACAAAAAAAACAAACCCAGTGCCGTCGAGTCGATTGTGACTCATAGTGACCCTATAGGACACAGTAGAACTGCCCCACAGAGTTTTCGAGGAGCACCTGGGAGATTGTAGGGGGATTGTAGGTAGAGGGGACTAAAATCTCACATGCAATTACTTCATTTATCTCAGATTTCTAACACTAGGTGGCTCAGTTAAGTGCTCAACTACTAGCTGAAAGGTTGGCAGTTCGAACCCGCTCAGAAGCACCTCAGAAGATAGGACTGTCACTGCCTTGAAAACCCTATGGAGCACAATTCCAGTCTGACAGACATGGGGTCGCCATGAGTAGAAATTGACTTGACAGTAATTAAATAACAACAGCAAAGGAAATGCATAAGAAGAGATAACGTCCAAATTCATAGAGGCCTGGGTTAAAATCCTGGGGTCAGCTACTTATGAGCCACATGAATGTAGGCAAGGCATTCATCTTCTCTGAACCCAAGTTTTTTTATTTATAAAACAGAACTAACACCTACCCTGGTAGGATTATGTGAAGTGACATAAGTAAATCACCCAGCACAGTGTCTGCCCCCATCCCAAGAATCTGTGCTGTCTCCTACTCGCGGGTGAACCCTCAAACTTGTATCACAGGATCTCTGGAGAAAAATTAATAGAAGTTGTATATTTTCCCAGAAAACAAAGAACGCTCAACCTACAGTTAATAGTAAAGTTTGGCCACAGCTGGAGCAGAGGCTAGAGAGAGACCAAAGAAAAGAAGGAATTGAGAGTGGGCCTGAGGCTCTCTCAACATGGACTTAAAAAGAGATTGAAAGATCAGAAATGCAGTCATGAAGCTGATTTATTCTACATTTTTTTTTTTTAACTAGTCTTTTTAGCCTAAATATTTTGGTCTGATAGGCTGAATTTTACTCACCATTTCTAATGAACATAGCTGAGTCTGTGAATGGGCCTGCATTAGCAAAAATAATTGAAAACTGTAGCTGAGATTTTCTAACATTTGCAAAGCTAAATTATGATAAACAGCCCAGTTAAAATAGGCAAGCAACTTGAACAGACATTTCACTTAAAAGTACATATAAATATCAAATAAGCACAGCAAAAGATGTTCAATATCACAAAACTGTAGGGAAACGCAAATTAAAATCAAGATGAAATACCACTACGCATCTACTAGAATGGCTAAAATTAAGAAAAACAAAAACAAACAAAAAATTGACAATTCCAAGTGCTGACAAGGATGCAGAGCAATACCACTGGTGGGAATGTAAAATGGTATAGCCATTCTGGGAAACAGTTTATCAGTTTCTTGGGAAAACACTTACCACATGACCATAAATCCTATTCCTAGGTATTTACCTTAGAGAAACGAAAAGCTATGTTCATACAAAAACCTGTGCACATATATTTACAGCAACATTTTTCATCATTGCCAAAAAATGAAATCAACCCAAATGTCTTTCAGTGGGTGAATGGATGAACAAACTGTGACACAGCCATACAACGGATTATCATCAGCATTGAAAGAATGAATTACTGATATGAATCTCAAATGCATTAGGCTGAATGAAGAAACATATCCTCAAAAGATTACATACTGTATGATTCTATTTATATGACATTCTTGTAAAGGCAAAAAACAAGTCAGCGGTTGCTAGGGTTTGGAATAAAGTGAAGGTATAATACAAAGGGACACTATTAGGGAGCTTTTGGGGTGATACAACTTTTCTGTATCTAGACTAGTGGTTACATGAATTTATACATGTGTTAAAAGTCATGGAACTGTACACACAGTTAATCAAAAACAAATTTTTAAAAGAATAAAGTCTCTTCTAAGATTCAAACTTCTTTGACTCAATGAGTTAGTTCTACTATATATAGATTGGACCAAGGCCAGACCCTTCTTCCTTCTAACTAAAATGCAGCTTCTTTCAGAAGTCTTCATAATAGTAATAACAGAAACAACAACAAAAACCAGTTGTGCTTTTACTGGATAAATTCTATCACTCTTTACCATCACACACGAGGAAATCAAAAGGTCATTAAAAAGACAGGAAAAAAAGAAAAGACCAAAATGGATGTTAGGAGAAACTCTGAAACTTGCTTGTGAACATAGAGTAGCTAAAGCAAATAGAAGAAATGATAAAGTAAAAGGCTGAACAGAAGATTTCAAAGGGCAGCTTGAGAAGACAAAGTAAAGTATTATAATGAAATGTGCAAAGTCTTGCAGTTAGTTAGAAAACTAAAACGGAGAACAGGCTCAGCATTTCTCAGGCTGAAAGAACTGAAGACAAATTCAAGCCTCAAATTGCAATAGTGAAGGACTCTATGGGCAAAATATTCAACAACACAGGAAGCACCAAAAGAAGATGAAGGAATACATAGTCACTGTACCAAAAAGAACTGGTCGATGTTCAATCATTTTAGGAGGTAGCATACGATCAAGAACGTATGGCACTGAAGGAAGAATTTCAAGCCACACTGAAAGCACTGGTGAAAAACAAGGCTCCAGGAATTGATGGAATATCAATTGAGATGTTTCAACAAATGGATGCCAATAAATTTGGAAGACAGGTACCTGGCCAACTGACTGGAAGAGATCCATATGCATGCTCATTCCAAAGACAGGTGATCCAAGAGAATGTAGAAATTATTGAACAGTATTATCAATATCACATGCAAAGAAAATTTTGCTGAAGATGATTCAAAAGTGGCTGCCGCAGTATATTGACAGGAAACTGCCAGAAATTCAAGCTGGATTCAGAAAGGATGTGAAACAAGGGATATCATTGCTGATGTCAAATGGGTCTTGGCTGAAAACAGAGAATACCAGAGAGTTGTTTATCTGTGTTTCAATGACTATGCAAAGGCATTCAACTGCATGGATCGTTAACAAATTTTGGGTAACATCACGAAGAACAGGAATTCCAGAACACTTAATCGTGCTCATGAGGAACCTGTACATAGGCCAAGAGGCAGTCATTTGAACAGAACATGGGGCTACTGCATGGTTTAAAATCAGGAAAGGTGTGTGTCATGGGGTTGGATCCTTTTACCATACTTTTTCAACCTGTATGCTGTGCAACTAATCCAAGAAGCTGGACTATATGAAGAAGAACAGGACATCAGGATTGGAGGAGGACTAATTAATAACCTGCAATATGCACAGGACACAATCTTGTTTGCTGAAAGTGAAGAGGACTTGAAGCCCTTACTGATGAAGATCAAAGGCTACGTGCTGCACCTCAACAGAAAGAAAACAAAAATCCTCACAACTGGACAAATAAGCTACATCATGATAAATAGAGAAAAAATTGAAGTTGTCAAGGATTTCATTTTACTTGGATCCACAATCAATGCCCACGGAAGAAACAGTCAAGAAATCAAACAATGTACTACATTGAAAAGTATGCTGTAAAAGACCTTTCAAGTGTTCAAAAGCAAAGCTATCACTTTTAGGACTACGGTGCACCTGACCCAAGCCATGGTATTTTCAACTGCTTCGTATGCTTGAGAAACCTGGGCAATGAATAAGGAAGACTGAAGAGAAATTGATGCCTTTGAACTATGGTGCTGGTGAAGAATATCGACTACACCATGGACTACCAGAAGAATGAACAAATCTGTCTTGGAAAAAGTATAGCATGCTCCTTAGAAGTGAGGATGGTGAGGCGGGACCAGTCCCCAGAGAAGGACATCATGCTTGGTAAAGTAGAGGGTCAGTGAAAAAGGTCAAGACCCTTAAGAAGATAAATTACACAGTGGCTGCAATGATGAGTTCAAACATAGCAACAACTGTGAGGATAGCGCAGAAGGGGGTGGTGTTTCATTCCGTTGTACAGAGGTTTGCTATGAGTTGGAACCAACTCAACAGCATCTAACAACAACATCATCACCAGTTCAAGCCACCATTTTCTGTTACAGAGAATACTTCCCATGTTTTCATGTGTTCTGCAAGGAAACCATATGTGCCTTCCCAGCCTAGTAGGATCTCCACCTTATTACTCGGAGCTACCAAAAGTCAGATTACCAGTTTTTTAGTTGGTAGTCAGAGCCTTTGCTTGTTTAACAACAGCTCAGCTACCACCATGATATAACCTTTCCTTCTCCTGCACTCCCCATTCCCTACTTTTTTTTCGGAACAAGTTGTCTTTAACCCTTGGACCCAATTTGAAGGCGCTGGAAATAATTAAGACTGACATTTCTAGGGTTAAACGTCAAGTAGGAGAAAGAGCTGAAAAAGGAAATTCCCCAGCTTCTTAGTAATGAAAAGCTGAGGGTATACCTTCTGTGGCTGTCTGTGAGATGCTTTCACATCCATGTGTCAAGGGTTTTTCAAACTGACAACTTGCAAATTTGAAATACAAAAATGCCCAAAGCGATATTTTAGTGGCTCAGGGAAACTCTTGTATGGGAAAAAGAATTCTAAAGTGAAACGTCTCTTGAAATCACACAGGGCCTGACCACGATACTCTAATTATGCTAATTGCTTCAATGCCCTTGCTTTATTTATGCTGAGCAGCTAAGATAAATAAAGGAAAATTGCTTTGGATCTAACTGTATTCATATCAGAATGCAAACTAGCCTGTGTTTGTTATGTGATTGCTGATCTGTTTACACTAAATTCTGCAGGTAATTGCAGTTTTGATTGCACATTTATTTCTAGCTGCACAGGTCCCAGGACTAGGTCTGTCTGTTTTTATAATTAAACCGTTTTGTAATATCTAAACTCACTAAAGAGCAAAATGATGCTTTAAGAATTTACATATTTTATGCATTAAATATAATACTTTGGTGAGCAGTGACAAAAAGGAAAAAAAAAGTATGTTTACCCCTAAAAAAATTGGACAGCATGTTCTGGATTTGAAGAAATTCGAGACATCTGTTCCAAGGCCTGTTCACCGAATGGGACAGATGCCTGGCGCATCCCTGTAATCTGTTCTTCAACACATAGTTTTTGAACTTTCAGTTACAACTTTCATATCAGGAAAATATGTTAATAGAACATACTGCTGCTTGGCGATTCCTAAGACAATAGAATAGTATTTTGTACCACAATGAAATGGTTGTGTTCTCTGTCCCTGGCTCAGAAGTTGAAACTTCAGAGAGCTGACGCTGTCTTTGTTTTCTTTTCTAGATCAGTCTTCTGGGGGTGTCCATTATGCGCACTGGGTTTAGCTTGGAATTCAGTTTTGATTATGGCTTCCTTTGGATTCCACCTACAGCAGCATACTTAGGGAAACACACATACACACACACACTTACATACAAAAAAAAAAAAATGTCTCTTTCTCCTTAGGAAATACCCATCACTTGAACATCACAAAGGAAAAGAAACTGATAATGTCGTCACTACAAATGCAGGATGGTGTCACCTCTGCATTGCTTCTTCATCCATCATCAGATTCTGAAATAGTAATTCAGTCTTCTTTGCTTAATGGAAAAGTTAGTATCAGTCTATACAGACTAGCTCACAAAGCTTCTTAACCTAAATTCTGCTCATGAAAAATCCACTCTTATGAGCTTATTTTCTCTAAAATACTCCTGAGGCATGTTCTCAATAAATATAGGACAGTTTTAGCACCCTGAAGGCATCTTTAGCCTTTTTTTCTCAGAGAAAAGATAAGGGAAGTTGGGAAAACATTAAAACACTCCAAACACCTTGACTAAACTAAACTACTCCAAGAAAAGTCCAATTTCCTTAACACTAGCCAACGACTAAGGAACCCTGGCTACACAATGGTTAAACACTCAGCTGCTAACTGAAAGGTCAGTGGTTCAAACCCACCAGCGGCTCTGTGGAAGAAAAGACCTGGGGATCTGCTCTTGTCAAGAGTACTGCCTAGGAAACCCTACAGGGCAGTTCTGCTCTGTCCTAAAGTGTCACTGTGAGTTGTAATTGACTTGAAGGCACACAACGACAACATCTGAAGGCCATTGTGGCTCTATAGTGGCTACAGCAAAGGGGATGTACCTTGGCCACTGAATGGCCTCCAAAGTCCTCCATGACTTAAAAAGAAGCCTTAACCCAAGTATTAAATGTCATATTTTAGCACATGTAAGCTGTGTTTACCTTGTGGAAACAGTTGTGTTGTTTTAAGTGGAGATTTTGGGAAATAGTGGATAGAGCAAGAAATCTGTAGTCAAACAGTCCTGGGTTTATATACACGATGGCTCATATCAACTACATGACCCTAAAAAAAAAAAAAAAAAAAGACCTATTGCTGTCGATTCTGTCTCATAGCGACCCTGTAGGATAGAGTAGAACTGCCCCATAGAGTTTCCAAGGAGCACCTGGTGGATTTGAACTGCCAACCTTTTGGTTAGCAGCCATAGCTCTTAGCCACTACACCACCAGGGTTTCCAATATGGCCCCAGAAAAACTAAAAGAAAAATAACTGCTCTGATGCTCAAATACTTTATTGCCTTTCACAAGGCTGCTGTGATAATTAAATGACATTACATGTAGCAATATTCAATACGGCAAATGATACTCAATAATTAACAGTTGCTGCTGTTGTTGTTATATCAAAAGTTTAGAATCCTGACAAGTTTTCCAGTAACATCAATCACCACACATGGGATCGGTGGAAGATGCTCATTAAATTACCATAGGGCACAATAATGTTATAACCTGCTATCTACCTTGCTGGTCCACTGAGTAAATGCAACTTTCTTGAAGCCTGGTCAAGCAGGGACTGGGAGGCTTGGATCAGATGGATATTTGCTGACAGAAGCATGAAGGATTTCTCAGAGGGCTTACTTAGAAAAAGGAGCCTTGTTCGCTTTGCATCCTCCAAATTTGCAGACACATTAGGTATACTCCTTTCTTTCTGTTATGACTCTACTTTGTCATAGCATGTTGTTGCATTTATCAACCTGTGCACAATTATTTATTTATGTTTCTATATTTCCCACTAGACTGTGAGCTCCCTTCTGGCGGGGGTGGTATCTTATTCATCTTTTCATCCCCAGAGCATGGCACGGGGTATCTCACATAGTAGTAGCCTGGGAAGTCAGTAAGTGAGTATTTCATGAATATGTGGCTTAATAGCAAAGCTTGGGTTTTGAAGTCAGACTAGCCTGGCTCCAATTTCAGCTAGGTGGGCACACACACACACATATATACACAGTATATATAATCCATCCTTTACCTCATAGGGGTATAGTGAGAAGTAAACACCTTACTCACAGGATTCTTCTCTTGTTGGGAAAAAAATTCTACTGAAGAGAATTTAAGGAACAAAGAAAATAAGACACTGCTTGTGTAGTGGTTAAGTGCTATGGTTGCTAACCAAAAGGTCAGCAGTTCAAAGCCACCAGCTGCTCCTTGGAAACTCTGTGTGGCATTCTACTTGTCCTATAGGGTTGATATGAGTCAGAATCGACTCGATGGCAATGGGTTGGGTTTGGACTGGTTTTGCTAATGATAAGGCATAGTTGATTTTAGGGCCAGGGTGTTTGCTTTCCTATACTTAGGAACCCTGGTGGGGCAGTGGTTAAGTGCTTGGTTGCTAACTGAAAGGTCAGCAATTCGAACCTGCCAGCCTGCTCCATGGGAAAAAGATTTGGTAATCTGCTTCCTTAAAGATTTACAGCCTTGGAAACCCTATGGGGCATTCTACTCTGTCCTATAGGGTTGCTATGAGTAAGAAATGACTCAACAGAATTGGGTTTGGTTTTGTTTGGTTTTATACTTAGGATAAAATGAAGATTCCTAGATTCCTTGTGGTATCCATTGAAACAAGCAGAGTCCCAAATTTGCCACCCTTTGGTCAAGATGTATTCTCTCAAAGTCCATTAAAATACAGCATTGTTCAAAGGGAGGCACCAAATACTTGCCCAGTCAGGACATGTAATAATCCCACATTTCAAGCACAGATACTCCCAGGATCCCTGTCCTCATCCCTTGGAAACCAGTTAGTAAATGAATGGAAAGGCAGATTTAAACAGGGTCCATTCTCTCTACTTCATATATAAATCCTGACTTTTATATGAGATGTGATCATGCATTTATTATTCCAACAGTTATTCAACTCTTTCAGGTTATCAGTAACTCATAGTGAGTATGTGTGTGGATACACTGATAGGCAGAAAGAAACAGCACCTTTTTAAGAAGAAATCATATGATAACCCTGAATAAAATAAAGACGTTTCTGAGAAAAAGAGGTAACATCTTGACTTATTTTGTTGTAGGAACCAATAGAGCATCAACATGCAAACTGTACCATTGCACTGGGCAGCACTTTCTTCCTATAATAATAAGCCTGGATGTGGACCCTTGCTCTGACTTGTATCACAGGGTATGCAATTTCAGGTATAGGATATGGCCATAAAGGAAGTCTTTTCCACTACCTGCTCAACTGGGGAATGCCTGGAAGACAACCTGTGAAACTGATTCATGCCCTCAATATTTGCCCTAGCTGCCAGGAGAGATGGGGGATGGACAAAGAAGAGAAAACACATGAATGGGGAAAAGGGAAGTGACAGACTGTTCTGTAACAGCCCATGGAGGTGGCAAAGGTGCCTCCTTCTCATCTCTGCATGTAACCTGCAAGACACCGCTACACTGAACGTCAGGTATTTAAGGAATGGAGGCTGTGTCCAGTTTTTCCTAAGCACAAGGATGACATTTATTCCTACTTTTATAAACTTTACTGTTTATAGTGGTTGCTCAACACTCACTGGATGATTGGAAGGTCTGAGAGGACCTTGCTTTCATCACAAATGAGTGAACATTAGTTTATGTCTACGGAGTAACGTCTTCAACACAAGAAAGGCTAAAGGGCTGAGAGCCCAGTGAGGCTTCTGTTGCCTGGCCTTAATGACGTGCTGCTTCTCTTCATCCTGAACAATTTGCCTGGCTCTGCCCTGGCTAAATCCTGACCTGGATCCCTTAGGTCAGAGTACTAAATCGCTGAGCTTCTGAAATGAAGCTATTTCCTACACTGCATTTGCAGGATGCCTTTTTTTTTTTTTTCCATAGATATTCAGTAACGAATAGTATGATTTTTCTCCTGATCTCATTGCCATCTCTCCATTTATTGAACTCCAAGAGAACACTGTTCACTGATCTCCCATGACTAACAAGCTGTTTAATTCACCAATAATTTCCTTCATTATTTTACAGGATCAGTCTGGAAGAGCTCAGTACACATACTGAAATGTCTTTTATCGGGGCTAATAGTCATGTCCTATTTTAACTGCATTTAAAAATCTGTCCAATAAATTATTTTCTCCTTGAATTAAAAAAAAAAAAAGAAGAAGAAGAAAAGGAAAAAGGTTCCAGAGCCTGCGTAATATAAAAAATATATTTTGGAAAAAGGGAAAGAGAAAAATTTCAGTTTTTTTTTTTTTTTTTTTAAACTAGACAAATTGCTCTGGTATCCCGTGAGGTTTTTCTACTGATAATTCCTGCCCCAGACTGTCAGTACCTTCAATTCCAGCTGAGGTATAAATGTAAGAAAATCATTTATATCTGATCGTTATAGGTCTCTATGAGTTGGAATCAACTCGACGGCACTGGGGCGTTATGATAGGTTATGAATGAGGAAACACATTCTGGATACCACAGTTGAGGTCTGCAGCTGGAATACTGGTAGGGATACAACATGGAAAATGATGTCAAACTATGTTTGCCAGGCAATGATGATTTTTTTAACCCTTTTTAATCTTTTTGTGTTTTTTCTCTATCTCTTTTTCATTTCACTTTCCGTTTCTCTGTTCCCCCCACCTCCCAACTTGCCTTTCTCTCCATTTCATCTTTGTCTCTTCTCATTTCTTTTTGTCATGCTTTATTTCCCCGTTTCCTCTTCTGTCATCTCCTGTTTCTCCCCCTCACTATTGGTTATCTTGATCTAGTGGCTAAAAGGAAAACATGTTTCCAGGCTGCTGAATCTTACTCCAACTTCCAATGTCACATTAAAAACGTAGGTACATTTGCTTGTCAGCAGCCAATAACTTAGACACTTTAGAAACAGCCTTCCTCCACTGATAAATCCAATGTGCTCTACGATTTGAAAATGTCTTGAAGCTTCCCCTCTCCCGCAGGACAGATTATGGCTAGTGGCCCATCCCTAAATTTCAGAAGGTCACCAATGAGATAACTAAATTCTTCTTTGAATGACTCAAAGCCACATACATCATATAGAACAAAATTCACACAAAGAAATGAATCTGAATTTAGCCTGAAATCGACTAGAGCCTAGCTCTATATTCTGACATTCCATGTGGTAAAAATTAAAGTATAACAAACAAAATTTCTACCTTCTGATTGCAGGGTATTATTACTAAGAATTTTTTTAAAAAATTAATTTATTTATGTGCTTTAAGTGAAAGTTTACAAATCAAGTCAGTCTCTCATACAAAAAGTTATATACACTTTGCGATGTACTCCTAGCTCTCCCTGATGAGAGAGCACATTCCTCCTCTACTCCCTGTATTCCCCGAGAATTCTTAATATTTACTAAAGTACTCTACCTGAAGCAAAGTTCTCAAGATGTAAGAATGAGTAAATTCATCAAAATGTAGCCTAGCAGTAATTATAAGGCACAGGGATTTCAGATATCAGACTTACTTGCATAACTTCTGGTCTTTCTCCCATGCTAACATGCAAAGTTATGAAATATCCACCTCCTGAGCCCCTGACCACATACTCTTTGAGATTTTCATGATCTTTTAAAAAAGATGATGGACCCAATTCGTTTTAAATAATTAGACCTTCATATTAGGGCAAAACTAAAATACTGACCCCTTCCTCAGAATCCCCCCCCCCACACACATAATGAATAGTACATTTGGTTGTTTTTAAGATGAAAGTTAATTATTCAGTAAATAGATGCCATCTTCCTGTGAAAGGAGGAAAAACGGTGCATCAAGGAAAGAAACATGAGTTTTACAGCCAGGCAGGCCGAATTTGAATCCAGGTTCTGCTGATTAATGAGTGGCTGACGCAAGAAATTCTTTAAACCAAATTTCCTCCTTTATGAAATGAAGATAATGGTACTTTCTGTATTAGGCTGTTATTATTAACATTTAACCAGTATTAGAGTACCTATCATATAACTGCTTGTTGCAGGTGCTAGGATAAGGTGCCAGTCAAGGGATCTTTTTATAGTATCAAAGATTTCTCCCTATTCTCTCAAAGAATATGATGCTGGATTCAAATCAAATTACTCCATATTCTCCATATTTGTCCCCAAGACTTTTGGTCCTGTGCTGCTTTCTCTTTCATTCTTTCTCCCCTACTATGGCTGGCTATCACCAGACCCTGGTGGTAAAGCGTTTGGCTGCAAACCAAAAGGCTGGCAGATCAAATCCATCAGCCACTCCTTGGAAACCCTATGGGGTCGTTCTATTCTGTCCTAAAGGTTCTCTATGAGTCGGATTCAACTCGATGGCAATGGTTAACAGTTATGGCTATCACGATCGTACTAGTCCATCCAACCCATTTATGAAGGATTTCTGACCATTAACAGGAACCTTCTTTCCCCTCTGAATCACTGAAACAAAGGGTCTATACCTTATGAACTTTAGTTCTCCTTAACTTACTTATTGTTGCATTTGTTTTATCTCTTCTCCTGGATTCTAACTCCCTTCAGGCCAGGGAGTGCTGAGTTTTTAGAGTGCTGAGAAGGGTGTATGGCTCAGAATATGAGTAGAATGGCACTGTCACATAGCTCGTGCCTATAACGAGATTCTAAGAAAGTGGTAAAGTTAAGAAAGACATATCAGACATAATTAGCAAGCAAAACTACCAGAGATCTCTACATTATATGTGGATATAAAACATTCTGATAAAGAATCAGAGAGGATTCCATGCTAACTTCTCCTTCATTTCTCCCACATAGAAAGCACCATTCGTTCATTGCTTATCTCAGCAACCATGAAAACCATGTTTGAGAAAATAATTTTTCTCGGCTTTCTTATCACTGCATGGTGGTGATGTATAAAAGCAAAGGAGTAAAGTGGGATACACAGTAAAAACTGCTAATGTCTTTTTGTCCCTCAGTTTTCCTATAGAAGACAATTAACACATTTTTAAAATGCATTTCCTGGGCCTAAATGTCTTTGTCTGAAAAATGGAGATACTATTTAGTACCTTGCTCTTATTTCCAAATGCAGAAGATGAATTTGTTATGCTCTCCTCGGTGTCTGGTGATAGGTAAAGCAGAGCCGTTTTTTATTATGTTGCTACTGTACACAGAAAGTTGTGTCACAGTATCCCTGCTATGTTGCTATAGGTATTTGGAGAGGAACATTTCTCACCCACAGGGATGCAACTACATGACTGCATCAAATTGAAGGTGAGCCCTGCAACATGGCTATGGTACTTCAAATAACATACGCCATGAGGAGAAGAAATTAAAAAAAAAAAAAAAAGACAAGAAATGAGGATTCCAATTCAGTATTTATAATTCCATTTTCTGGTCATCCAAAATATGATGATATTTCATTCCCTGCAACGATATCACGTGTCACATCAATTACTGAAGAAATTTCGCCTCTCCACAATTTTAACTGCCCCTACGTTGATGGATTTTTTACCACAAGGCTATGTCAAGTATGAGCACTTAATTCAGAGCCAAAACTAGGTGTGGGTGTATTTCTAAAGGCATCTAAACCATATTAAATTTTCACTCATACAGGTACACAGAGACACATATTAAATAAACCCTTTATAAGAGTAACCCGTCTAGAAAAGCAGCAAGAGACTTCCAAAGGGCTGAATTTATTACAAATTAATCAAATAGGTAAGATGGACCTTAATGGATATTCCAGCCAATGTAAACTAAGAAGGAGGAAAAAAAAAAAAAAAAAAAAACCCACCAGCAGCAAGTCAAGAGCCAAATGTTTCTGTTTTGATTTATTTATCATTTCCGAGATGTTTCTTCTGCAGGGAATAATATGCAAGGCATTGGAAATTCAGAAGGCACATCTTTTGTGTACCATAAAAATGTGCTGCTAACCTACAATACCCTTATAGAAATACAATTCAATAAGAAACTCAGTTGGGAAGATGTCTCAATAGAACAACATGAAAAAAATGGTCAATACAAGAATGATTTCACTTTACTTTTACAAGGGATTTTGATGCCACGAATAGAAATGCCTTTGGAACTTTTAAAATAAAACCCAGATAAACAGACAGTCACATTTTTTAATTCTTACACATCTCTAATGTTTTGCTTTTTTTTTTTTTTTTAAGCAGCTCATCTCTCTAAATCGTCACTTCTATCAAGCCTATCGTTTGAGCAGTGTTACAGCGCTCAGCCCTCAGGGCAGAGATAAGTCTTCACCATTGTCACATGTGGGCACACACATATTTAGCCATATCGTGCTGAACGGGAAGACAGGACTTTGTAGAAACAGAGCTGATTCCCGCAGAATATCCTGAGATACTTATCAAGCTGTTAAAGGAGACATCAGTCTTTTGTCTGTATTGCCCTTGACACATCCTCAAGGAAAGTATCTAGAAATTCTTTGTCTTCTGAAGAACTCTCAGGCCTCTTAGGTCTAATGTAGGTTAAGTGCCTCACAGGTCTCCCTAGAATAGAAAAGCACCTTGAAAACTCCATTCTGGCTTACTAGAAACAAATATAATGCACGTGCTAATTCGTAAGATCCTATTATTTGAAGGATGAAGCAGCACAATGCAGAAGCTTCGGAGAGTATCGCTCTCTCACAGAAAAAAGCTCGAATTCTACCCTAAAATCTATCAGATACAACAATAACCTCTAAAAATCCAACAAGGGTAAAATGCATAAAGGTAAATTACCACATTATCATCCAATTATCACTGCTTGTTTTGTCAAGGGTAAATGACTATCTCGCAGCATTCGGCGTTTGCTTATTGATTAATGTGTACAGTACCCAGAGCCTCTTTTGCACAGCCTCTCCCGCACAGCCGTCTTCGCCTTCCCTCCCACTCAATAGTTGCATTGATACTGACCATTTTATTACACACTGCAGGATGGGTATAACTCTCCTCGTCTATTTTAAAGGCTTCCATGAAAATGGCAAAATTATTAGAGACTTCTGGGCACAGCAAAAGAAATAACTGTGTTGCCTTTATTCTTGAAAATACAGAAAAATCACTGTGTTTAACTGTTGTCATAATTGAAACTTGATTCAATTCACAAAGTCTAAACTGTACTTATCACTTCCTCACCTTTCCTGCCCACTTCATTCTCAATGACATCATCTGACAGAACTTTATACACATCTCCTAAGGAAAAATATTTCCAATTTCACTTTCTTCTACCCACAGATAAATCACAGTAAATGTGGGATTCTTCTTATTTCATCGCATATTTAAAAAACAAAACAAAACAAGCCTCCCTCAGCAGATTAAACAAAACAGCCGAGCTCAGAAAGCAAAGAGGCACACACAACATCTGATATTAATAGACCACATTTCATCTCAAAGTGCTTTCTTGGCATAAAAATACATAAGGGTCACCTTATTCACCACTGAAATGTAGCTCCCTCTGAGGTACAGAAACTATATAACCTGGAGAGAAACTCTTACTCATTCTTGAGGGCAAGAGTAGGTGACCCCTTTACTGTAGTGCTAGCTCAGAGTTTCATCCCTTACCAAATAGCCTCCAAATTTTCTGCAAGCTGAAGATGGAGTAAAGCAACTACATTGGAATATGTCTGGGTTCAGCAGATCAATCCAGATGATGTGGAAAGAAGCTGGAAAGAAAGGCAACAAGCCTCAGATCTGACTTTCTTCCCTCCACGTTCTCACCAACAGACTGAACATGATCAGAGTAGGTGAAGCCCAGAGTTGGAGGCGACATTGGCCCTTAACTTAGAAATGGACATTCCAAGGGGATAACTGTTAAGCTGAGAGGAGGCATAACATGGGGGAATGATGGTATCATCTGGGTTTAACCACAAATGCATTAGTGTTTGTCAGTTTGTTGTACTGTGTCAGCGCATGTGTTGTTATGATGCTGGGAGTTGTGTCGCCAGTATTTTGCATACCAGCAGGGTCATCTATGGTGGACAGGTTTCAGTGGAACAGATATTAGCAGAGTTTCCAGACTAAGAAGGACTACAAAGAAAGGTCTGGTGATCTACTTCTGAAAATAGTCAACTAAAAAGCTATGTATCACAACAGAATACTGTCTAATATAGTGCAGGAAGAGAACTCAAAATACACAGTGGGCACAACAATGCATTTGAGCGTACCAATGATGTGAAGATGGAGTCTCCACGAGCTACAGCCAACTTGTTGGTAACTAACAATAGCATAATTTGCTAAAAGGAATGGTTTTGAAACACAAATGTCTATTATGAAGATGTAAAGAACCACCACAATCAAAGCTACCATTTTCCAGGTACTTATGTTTCATTTTTTTTTTTTTTTTTTTATGTTTCAGGTACCTTATACAGATTATCTCACTTAGTCCACCAACAATGTTGCAAGGCCTGCATTTGTATTGTTACTTCCATTTTTTTATATATGAGGAAAAGGAGGTTTGGAGAGTTTATAGATGTCACACTTTACACAACTAGTAGTGGAAAGGCCTGAATCAGAACCCAGATGGCTCTGACGTCAAAGCCAGGCTTGTTCCACTCTACCATTCTACCTCAAGGGTAGAGTCTGGAGAAGTTGGAAGGAGTTGGGATCACTTCCTAGGCTTCTGGAAGGTAGGCAGCAGATGCTTGTGTATAATGAGAACATAAGCACGAGGGAAGCAGAGAAGAAACTGGGGAATAGGATATGAGAGCACAAAGAGCAAAGGTCAGAGAAGGCACAGGAGTCCCAAGATGGTAGACTGGGACACTGAGGCTCAGCAGTCGGATGAGAAGGGAAACTAGCATCAAAGAGTGAAATCAAAGGAAGCTCTATCGGGCAGTTCTACTCTGTCCTATAGGGTCGCTATGAGTCAGAATCGACTCGATGGCACTGGGTTTCTGGGTATGGTCAATGTTACTTATGCAGAGGGTTGTGTATAACAAATGGGTGTTAGAATGGTACAGGTAGGGAATCAGAGTCATTCAGGTTGAGATCTAGAGGATATAGGGGATTTACTCACTCAATTATTAATTCACTCTCTCATTCATCACTCATTCAAAAATGCTTACTAAGAGTCTTCTATTGGTTGGACAGAAGACCAGGACATAGCTCCTACCCTCCTACCGATCACACCACAGTTGAGTAGAAAGACAACCATTCAATTAATGACTGGTTGTTCGAAGAAGGAACCAAGTGTCATGAGAACACTCCGGAGGAACAGCCAATGCTGTCGGGAGAGGGGGGGAACTGGTCAGAGGGTTGACTTGAGTCCTGAGGAATATGCAGGATTAGCTAGAGAGATGACAAGGGTGAAGGAATGTACTCCAGAGTGAGGAAATTCCATTTTTAGCAAAGGCATGGCAGCATAAAAAAATACTTGACATCTGCCTATACCCTGTGTGATGTGAGTGGAAAGAGAAAACAGATCTACTGCAGAGACACGACCATTGTGAACATGACAGCTTTCTCTGCTTTTCACTCTTGGGCTTGACACCCTTGGTCGATCTCAAAGGAATGATCCAGTGAGGGTTCGGCAGGTCTGGCTTGAGGGTTATATTTATGCACATCTACAAGAACACTCCCAATTCTAACATCGGATTCAATTTTTCACCCTGAAATTGAAAATTCTTCTTACCCTCACCAACCAGCTAGAATAATGAAACCCTATCCCACCATGATTTACCTTTCCCCTGGCTGTTTACCTCTCCTGTGACCTTTGCATCAGTTAATGAGCAACCCACGGAAAGCCTTCCATCTCAACAAAGCCCCCTTACTCACTGAGCTGCCTACATCCCCTTAGCAATCTTGTACTGAATACATGGTGAACTTAATTGGGACTTCGTATGTTGTATCACGAACATATTCTTCAGCAGTTTCATTTATTACTCTCCAAGTGAGCTATACAATACCTTGCCATCAGTCAGGAATTGTTTCATGTGGGTTTACTTTACAGTCTCTGGCACGTGGTGGATGTTTGACAGCTGCATCTATATTGGTATAGGGGGGAATATGCTGGGGAGAGCCCAGGATCTGCAATGAGATCAGTTCCATCCCTTACACACTTACTAAGCACCTACTACATGCCAGACACTGTGCTACATTCTGGGAATGGAAATGTAATTGAAAAATAAACAGTTTCTCTGTGCAACAAGTGCTTGGAGTGAGGCCCAGGTCTGGAAGCTGGGTGGACAAATATATACGTAGACAATGGTGATTTAATTAGGTAAATATGGCAAGGCACTTGAGCCCTAAGTTCTATGGGGCATGATGAAAGTACAAATGGGGTGATGAACTAACAGGGCCGGACCAGGAGGCTGTCAGAGAACTTGTAAGTGAAATCATATTTGAGTAGAGCCTTGAAGGAGAAGCTTTACAGGTGAGGAAGCAGGGAAAGGAAAAAAGTGTTCCAGGGTGAAGAAACAGCACAAGCAAAGGGCTTAAAGCGTGAAGCAGCAAGCTGTCCAAGGAAAACTCCACTTCTAGCTCTGGAAATATTCCATTGGCAGGCAACTCCCTCAAACTCTAAGCTTCCATAACTCTGAGATTGTTGTTAGGGTAATGACATAATTCACATGAAAGCCACATTGTAAACTATAAACCAAACACCCAGCCAACCCAGTGCCGTCGAGTCAATTCAAACTCATAGCGACCCTATAGGACAGAGTAAAACTGCCCCATAAACTATAAAACACCATCTAATTTTTCAAGAGCCTAATGGTGAATGGAATTTAGACTTCAGGGAATCTCTGTGGAGTTGAACTGAGCCTATTTGCCAGAGGTTGTTGACTCCTGCTTTAGGAGAAGTAGTGAAGAACCTGTTAAAAATCCAATTAAGATAAGCAAAATATCTGATTTAGAAGTTGGCCAATATCATGACCATTAATGTGTTTATGTTTTACTCTCATGAAACCACTGGGGGGTTTTCAGTGAGCCCAGGAAGTCAGTAACTAATATCTAATCCAAGAAGCCACAGCATTTCCTCTACCAACAATGTCAGAATTGTTTAATATTTATTCATTACTTCTTTTATATTCAATACAGCCAGTTCTCCTGCCTTGGCAGATGGTAAACTGAATACTTCCATGCTGGGAGACCAAGACCTGGATATAGAATGCAGAGGGGGAGTTGAGACCGCGGAGAATGTTTTTCCCAGCAGTTGACCACTTTATCTATACACTCCTTGTGATGAAGATGCCCCAAATGCTGGCGAGGGAAGAGCAATTAGCAAGACTAGAAATTCTTCATGAGAGTTCTTAGGCTTCATCATCGTCATTGCAACTTTTAAACAATATTATTGAATGATCACTGTGTGCCAAGGTCCATTCTAAAGGCTTTACATGTATGTTGGTTTAATTTTCACAACTCTGTGAGATAGATGGTTATTATCAATTGCCCCTATTTTAAGGATAAGGAAATTAAGGCTTAGAGAGGTTACATAACTTGCCCAAGGGCATGCAGCATTATGTGGCAAAGCTGAGACTTGAATCTAGGAAGTCTGGCCCTTGGGCCCCATTCTGCATTCTTAGTTATGTTTCTTCCCCACTTGGGAAAAGAATTGAGTAACTACAATCTATTCTACAGTATGAAGTTTCATTGGGAAGATGGGGAGGAGACAGAGGACCTTGCATTCAGGAAGCAGTGGAACATGAAAATGGATCAAGTAAAGGATACCTTTCTCCTTTTGAAATCCGAATGTTGTTTTGAAACCCCCCTTGAAAGGAAAGATGGAGTATTTAACTCAAAGACTTTCTAACTTTCTCAATAGCCACTTCACTTTATGATCTTTAGTACCAGGGGAAGTTAAACACATGGAATCTGTGGATGGATTATCCACAGGCAAAGTAAGCATGGTGCTTGTGTTGCTTACCAGATCCCCTGTAGTGAACAATTTCACTTTTTTTCACCACATCAAAGATTGTGCTTCAAAGTGTGGCTAGCATCCATCTCTCTCCTAAGCCCACAGCACCTTCCTATGGAATCAAAGTCTGTTTTCAAATTTACAGTCCCTGACAAGGGTGAATTACTCAGTAAGCAAGGTAAGCATGGGTGGTAAAACCCACATGAAATTGTGCACTACAGATTTATAAGTAAGCACAAGTAAACCCATGCTTACCTTGCTTACCGGTGATCCGCCCCAGATCTGGAGCTGGAAGAAGTGGACCAAATTCTAGCTTTGCTACTGACTGCTATGATTAGCTGTGTAATCTTGGGTAAGACTACTTGACCTCGGTTTCCTCATTTGTAAAACAGGGTTGATAAATAATCTCCCTAGCAGACTTAGAAGAGATGCTATGAGGATTAGAGTGTATTCTGCCTCATAAAACCAAAATCAATCAATCAATCAAACCTGTTGTCCTAGAGTCGATTCCAACTCATAGTGACCTGATAAGACAGAGTAGAATTGCCTCATAGGGTTTCCAAGGAGCAGCTGGTGGATTCTCACTGCCACCCTTTTGGTTAGCAGTTGGGTTCTTAACCACTGAGCCACCAGGGCTCGTAGACAGTGTTAAATAAAGGTGGTTGTTGTTAGGTGCCGTCGAGTCGGTTTTGAATGATCTTCAGCAAAATTTTGCTTGCGTGTGATATTAATGATATTCTATAATTTCCACATTCGGTTGGATCACCTTTCTTGGGAATAGGCATAAATTTGGATCTCTTCCAGCCAGTTGGCCAGGAAGCTGTCTTCCATATTTCTTGGCATAGACGAGTGAGCACCTACAGAGCTGCATCTGTTTGTTGAAACACCTCAATTGATATTCCATCAATTCCTGGAGGCTTGTTTTTCGCCAATGCCTTCAGAGCAGCTTGGACTTCTTCCTTCAGTACCATCGGTTCCTGATCATATGCCACCTCTTGAAATGTCTGAATATCAACTAATTCTTTTTGGTATAATGACTGTGTATTCCTTCCATCTTCTTTTGATGCCTCCTGTGTCGTTTCATATTTTCCCCATGGAATCCTTCACTATTGCAACTCAAGGCTCGAATTTTTTCTTCAGTTCTTTCAGCTTGAGAAACACCAAGCGTGTTCTCCCCTTTTGGTTTTCCATCTCCAGCTCTTTGTACATGTCATTATAATACTTTCTCTTCTCGAGCCACCCTTTGAAATCTTCTGTTTAGTTCTTTTACTTCATCAATTCTTCCTTTTGCTTTAGCTGCTCGACGTTTGAGAGCAAGCTTCAGAGTCTCCTCTGACATTCATCTTGGTCTTTTCTTTCTTTCCTGTCTTTTCAATGACCTCTTGCTTTTTTCATGCATGATGTCCTTCCACAACTCATCTGGTCTTCGGTCACTAGTGTTCGATGCATCAAATCTATTCTTCAGATGGTCTCTAAATTCAGGTGGGATATACTCAAGGTCATATTTTGGCTCTCGTGGACTTGCTCTGATTTTCTTCAGTTTCAGCTTGAACCTGCGTATGAGCAATTGATGGTCTGTTCCACAGTCAGCTCCTGGCTTTGTTCTGACTGATGATATTGAGCTTTTCCATTGTCTCTTTCCACAGATGCAGTCAATTTGATTTCTGTGTGTTCCATCTGGTGAGGTCCATGTGTACGTATAGTCACCGTTTATGTTAGTGAAAGAAGGTATTTGCAATGAAGAAGTCGTTGGTCTTGCACAACTCTATCATTCGATCTCTGGCATTGTTTCTATCACCGAGGCCATATTTTCCAACTACTGATCCTTCTTCTTTGTTTCCAACTTTCACATTCCAATCACCGGTAATTATCAATGCATCTTGATTGCATGTTCGATCAACTTCAGACTGCAGCCATTCATAAAATCTTCTATTTCTTCATCTTTGGCCCTAGTGGTTCGTGCATAAATTTGAATAATAGTCACATTAACTGGTCTTCGTTGTAGGCGTATGGATATTATCCTATCACTGACAGTGGTGTTAGCTGTTATTTATTATTCAACTTTGTATTTAGCACACAATGTTGGTTTTAAAGACCTATATATATTAAAGAGTTGGTGGGTTTGGGGGCTATATTAAAGAGCTTTATGTACAAGTCCCCAGTGACATGTGAATAAAGTCAATGTTTAAAAACAGAAAGAGAGAGGGGGATAATATGGGTGTTAAAAGGGACAGGAGGCAATCCATAAACAGCACTGAGTCCTGAGAAAGACTCTAGAAGATGAGTTTATAAGCAATGGCGACCAGCTCAACGGAGTAGTTAAGAACAACAACAACAAAATAAAATAAAATAAATGTATGATGATAGGTTCCTTGATTTGAAAGAATGGTCTAATGCAGGGGTCAGCAAACTTCCTCGGTAAAAGGCCAAACAGTAAATATGTTAGGCTTTGCAGGACAGAGGGTGTGTCCAACTGTTCAACTCTGTGTTGTGGCGTGACAGCAGCATGGACAATACTTCCATCGTGGCTGTGGCTGTGTTTCAATAACATTATTTGCAAAACCACAGCAGGCCACATTTGACCCTTGGAGCAATAGGTTTCTGTCCCCTGGTCTCATGGAAGTCTCATTAACAATTGATAAAATGAGTTTTAGTCCCAAAATCTAAAAATGAATTTATATGCATGTATATATATGAATATACATGTATATATATGTGTATGTGTGTGTGTGTGTGTGAGATCCAAAATATGCCCAAGTGATCCTTATAACAACGCCACTCTGATTCACTTTCATTCACTATACTTTCCTGAGTGAAAAGGAAAGGAATGAAGTTGTAGTTAACATGCTGGGACGTATATGTAGCCCTGGATACAACCTAAGACTATGTAGTGGGCATAGCAGTAGCTGTCCTGTATGCGTGTATGTGTGTGTGTGTATGCCTGTGCACATGAATACAGCCAAAAAATATGTAAGAGTAATTTTCCTGATGGAAGCAGAACTAAACTAAAAGTGTAGAAACCTGGGTCTCATCTCAGAGCCTTGGTGGCACAGTAGGTTAAGAGCTCAGCTGCTAACCAAAAGGTTGGCAGTTTGAATCTACCAGCCGCTCCTTGGAAATTCCATGGAACAGTTCTACTCTGTCCTATAGGGTCGCTATGAGTCGGAATCGACTCAACTTCAATGGGTTTGGTTTCGGTCTCATCTCTGTCACTGATTAGCAGTGTAATCTTGGGGAAGTCACAATTTTTGTACCTCAGTTTCCTCTTTTGTAAAATGGAGTTAGACTAAATAGGAAGTCCATTTTAGCGCTAAACATGTATGATTCTAAGAAATTTTGCTATAAAGAATGTAATTGTTGGGTACTTAATATATTCTATATTTCCTAAAGATGATTTAGGAAACTGAATTGAGTCAACTAGAACTGTCATGATTTCAACTGGATGAAAAACTACTTTAATGGGTAATTTATCCAGTAATTTGTAATAATCATATAATTATATAATTACAGGTATGTCAGTTCAGTCTTAAAGGTGCTCATGACAGAATGGCAAGTTTTCAGAACATGGTAAAATAAGATCTTTAAGCCATTTGACAGAGCTTTATTTCATGAAATAATTTCTTTAACTCATGATCTATTTTCAAATTTAATTTGTTAAATCCTGTAGAATTTTTTTTTTTTTTTTTGGTGGAACTTTCTGGATAACACCAGGTAAGATAAGTTATTTTTAACTTCTAAGCATATTTTGCTCCCTAACCAACTTACGCGCACCTTTTTAAGGGTAGACTTCACTGAGGGAAGGAAGGTAAGCAATTTGGGCAACAAAATCTCAGTAGAGTTCACGTATCCAAATCAGTCTAATTGTGAAGCAGGTAGAATGGAACAGCGCTTATTTATGATTCCAATAACCTCACTTGGCTGAGAGTCTGGAAACTTCTTACAGAGCACACCATTTATCTGCTTGAAAGGGACCCCCCCCCCAAAAAAAAACCAAACCCGTTGCTGTCGAGTCGATTCCGACTCAAAGCGACCCTATATGACAGAGTAGAACTGCCCCACAGAGTTTCCAAGGAGTGCCTGGCAGATTTGAACTGTGGACCTTTTGGTTAGCAGCCGTAGCACTTAACCACTACGTCACCAGAGTTTCCATTGAGAGGGAAGGAGGCCGGATTTACAGACAGACGGGTGCGGGACAAGCAGGCCCATCTACACACAGCTCCGTTGACGAGGCACTATTTCTTATACTGTAGGTTGCCACTGCCCACCTTCGGGCTGACCCAAAGCCTCTTGTTAATTCAATTCTGAGTGTCTCCTGAGCAGAGGCAGACAATAATGCCGACATGGATAAAACTGTACCGCAATCGTGTGAGTGAACTAACGTCCAACAGGGATTATGCTGAGACCACCAAACTCATTTCACTTGTGACCTAATCATATTTCAAACTGGCCCCCTGTGGATATGAATTTATTAGGAAGAAGAATTCTTAAACAATTACTCTTGGGCATGGAATATATGCTTTTCATCAAGCCTGGGCACGAATGACTTCTCTTTCAACCAGCTCTACCCACCCCTCCCCTCCCCATCCTTCTTTTCTCCCCCATGGAACAAACACATTCATTGTGGTTAGTAAAAAGAAAGAGTGACTTTTCATAACAAGTCCCATAAAAATCCAGAGTGTGAGCTTTTTCTTTGTCAGACAATGCTGCAGCAAATGCTAGGAGCCAAGAAGGAAAGAAACACTTGCCCATTCAGCTTAATTCTGTGCTCAACTGTTCATTCCTAAGAACGTAATCCTTCCTA
The DNA here is from genome assembly GCF_024166365.1 of Elephas maximus indicus. NCBI lineage: Eukaryota > Metazoa > Chordata > Mammalia > Proboscidea > Elephantidae > Elephas > Elephas maximus. The sequence continues at coordinate 45,906,468 of NC_064828.1, read as the reverse complement.
CTCCTTTGGAAAGCAGCAGAGTTTAGTGGAAACGGGACAGGATGGAGAGATGGAAAGGCTGGTTTTTAATCCTGGCTTTACCACTTCTTAGCTGCATGAACTTGGGCAATTATTTGACCTCCCTACTCTGCAGTTCTTCTTTTGCAAGATGGGGATAATAATTATGCCACCTTTGTTAATGTTGTTGGTAGGTGCTGTTGAGTCGGTTCCAACTTGTACAGACCCTACGTACGACAAACGAAACACTGCCCAGTTCTGCGCCATTCTCATGATTGTTGTTATGCCAAGAGCATTATATAAATATACTACCAATATCTATTGTACTCATAGGGCAGTCATGACAATTGAAAGAGAAGAAATCATGTAAAGTGCTTAGCACAGTGCCTGGCACATAAGTACTGCATAAGTTACAGCTTTTAATTTTGCACTGTTATTGTTAATTTGGCCACCTTACAATGTTATGAGTACAACCAGAATGCTCCTTGGAAGTAAAGATGGTAAGACTTCATCTCACATACTTTGGAGATATTATCAAGAGGGGGCAGTCCTGGAGAAGGACATCATGCTTGGTAAAGTAGAGGGTCAGTGAAAAAGAGAAAGACCCTTAAGGAGATGGATGGACACAGTGGCTGCAACAATGGGCTCAAATATAGCAACAATTTTGAGGATGGCATAGGACCCGGAAGTGTTTCTTTCTGTTGTGCATGGGGTCACTATGAGTCAGAACCGACTTGATGGCACCTAACAACAACATAATGTGACCCTATGTGTGCAGAGTAGAACTGCTCCATGGCCTTTCAGAAGCAGATCGCTAACCCTGTCTTCCGAGGTACCTCTGGGTGGGTTTGGAACACCAATCTTTTGGCCGGTGGTTGAGCACTTGATGGTTCGTGCCACCCAGGGACTCCTCAGCTTATAATGGACCCTTAATTTGTTGGCGGGCAGGTATTGCAGATAGCTCTGTGAGTAGTGTACACTAGGTGCTCATTAGAACGTAAACTATCTTAATGTCTCATGATCTGAGCTCGTGAGTAATGAAAAGAAAATATATTTATCAATTTGGTATTAAACCCTAATGACAAGTATTCACATATACAGTAGGCACTACTTGGGTGGGTACCCAACAACCCTTCTACCAGTGGGTGAATGAGGCCTACTTTCTCCTTTTCAAAACTCCACCACCCACCAAACTGAAAAACTATTGGGCTAGGGAGGCTCAGTTTTCACCCATGGAATTCATGCCAAATATTTTTTATTCTTTATGCTAGACAGAGAACATCAAACTTACAATCATGCTAGGACAGTGACTTCCTTTCCATAGGAACCTACCTTTACATTAATGTTTAAAACTTTCTAAAATTAGAAACATCATGTTTTGTGTGTGTATGTGTGTAATATGGTCATATAAGGGGCAGTGGATTGGATTTTTTTTCAATCTATAAAACGTTGTTACTGTTGTTGTTGTTAGTTGCAGTCGAACAGATTCTGACTCATGGCAACCGCATTTGTTACAGAGTAAAACTGCTCCATAGGATTTTCTTGGCTGTAATCTTAACAGAAGCAGATTGCCAGGCCTTTTCTTTCATGGTACTGCTGGGTGGGCTCGAACCTTTGCAGTCGAGTACAAACTGTGTGTGCCACCCAGGCACCTTAATCTATAAAATAAAGACACTGAATTAAATGGTCTTTATGGTTGGATCCAGCTTTATAATTTTATAGGAACATCTAAATATCTACACAGCTTCATATACGTGAGAAATAAATCTCTTGCTTATCTAGAGATGCTATAGAAAACACAAGCATATTTGTTGCTGACCTTGCCACCAAGGAAACTAGAAGCTCTTCTAAAGAAAGAGAAATTCTTTTTAGTGCACACAGACACATTGGAGCACAAACCCCACATCAAAATGCTGCTAGAGTTCATAACTGAAATTTCTTTATCCTGTAGCTGCTCAGGGACCCCATTAAATTGTTTTCCAGAAATGCCAGGAGGTTTGAACCATTTGTTATAACATCTGAGTCATTTATAAGATATTTTGATCCGACAAATCTGGAAGTAGCTGTCTAAAGTAAAATATATCACTAATGTCAGCTTCATCTCGTTTCAGATCAAAGCAGGGCACATTGTGGAGTCCTACAAAAGTTTTCGAGGGGGTTGAATGGATTGCTTCACTTCTGTGTGCCAGCCAGAGAACAGCATAGCATGTCACAGACTATAATGACCTCCTTGGAAAAAAGTTAATCTGCCGATTTGATGGGAAAAAAATTATTTTCAAACATATGATGTCAAGTAGCTTGAAGCCAAGATTAAAAATGAGTATGGTATTAAAAAGGCTGTAAACAAAGAGACACAAGTTAACATACAAAAGAGAACTAAAAAATTCAGCCCCGTTTTTCTTTAAGGTTGCATTGCTCACTTATAGTCAAGATATTCTTTCTGTCACAGGTGGTAATGAGAGAGGCCAATAAAAATGTGGAAGACCTGTTCAGAATCAGTTCCCACAGAGAGTGGTGCTATTCACCCATGCCGGGTGGAACGGCAGCAGCATAAGCAAGAAGCATGATGGAAATGCTACTCTTCAGGCCATATTCCACAGAGAAGCAATGGTGGTTCAGTGACAGAATTTTCTTCTTCTGTAAGGAAGACCTGGGTTCAATTTCTGGCCAAAGCACCTCAGCACTGCCACCATCCACCTGTCAGTGGAGGTTTGGGTGTTGCTATGATGCTGAACAGGTACAGTGGAGCTTCTGAACTAAGACTAGGAAGAAAGGCCTGGCAACCTACTGCCCCAAAAAATCAGCTAATAAAAACCCTATGGATCACAATGGTCTGGTCCTGTTGTGCATATGCATGAGTTTGCCATGAGTCAGGAGCTCAACAACAACAATAAAGCAATTGGAATCTCTGGGGCTGAGGCCCAGCAATCTAGGTTCTAACATGCCCTCCCAGTGATTATAACACAAGCTAAAATTTGAGTAGCATTGAAATGAATACTACAAAAGAAGAAAATAAGTAAATGACAACAACAAACAAACCACCTGATAAATACTCTGTGGAAAAAAACGATTCTTTTCATACAAGAACAAGTAGTCTTGCTATGAAGGCGTACTTCCATCTCTGGGACCCTTCTTAGGTTCAGGTGCTTCATTCATTTCCTCTAGCGTCTCTGCAGTGTTCACTGGCGACCAGTGAGCAGGACACTGTTCATTTTAATCAAGTCTTTATCCATCACATATTTTTTTTTTAATGCTCAACAGCACGCCCAACAGTCTTGCCAAAAATATCACCAAACGCACCTTTTAAAATAGAGATTTTTATGCTGTTTTATGTCTTTTGATCTGAATTAGAAATTTGGTCTTTTTCTTATCGATTAAATTGCAATTTTTCTAAAGCAGCTTGTAATTGAATTACTCAGTGACACCTGCCGAAAGGGGTCAAAAGTGATTGAAATAAGGATAGGAAGTTGCGTAATTTACAATCCAAATGATTTGATTGCTGAGGTTTTAATCAAATCATACAGAGCGATAAAACAACAGGTGACTGAATTACACAGAAAGAGAATGAACTAAATGTGAAGACCTTGACGTTTTTTGGTAAAGTCTGAATTCACAGCTGCAAATCTCTCCTGGGGGATCTTGCTCTCAAGGGATTTCCTCTACTCAGGGGCCCTGAACACTGTGCTGAGTGCTTTCTTCTTGAAGAAAAACCAACCCTAGCAAAATAAAGGAACTATGAAACTGGGAGTTTCTGGCAAATAATAAATTGAGACCCAGCTTTAAAAAAAAGTAAATAAACAAAACAAAACCCCTCAGAATTGCCAGGGGTACTCTGCCTAAGAAGGACTCATATTAGAGCTTATAGCTTGTTAACCACCTCTTGCTACACCTAGGAGACCTGGAGGCACAGTGGTTAAGAAATACAGCTGCTAACCAAAAGGTCGGCGGTTCAAATCCACCAGCTGCTCCTTGGAAACCCTATGGGGGCAGTTGTACTCTGTCCCACAGGGTCACCATGAGTCGGGATTGACTTGAAGGTGATAGGTTTTGGTACAGAACTACACCTAGGAGCTGTGGTAGTGCAATGGTTAAGCACTCTGCTGCTAACCAAAAGGTCAGTGGTTAGAACCCACCAGCTGCTCCATGGGAAAAAAGACCTGGTGATCTGCTCCTGTAAGGATTATAACCTAGCCCTATGGAGCAGTTCTACTCTGTCCTGTAGGGTCACTATGAGTCAGAACTGGCTTGATGGCACACAACAACAGCAGCAACAATGCTGAGGAGTCCTTGGGTGGTACAAATGGTTAAAGAGCTCAGCAGCGAACCAGAAGTTTGGAGATTCAAGTCCACCTGGATCCAAATTCACCGAGGTACCTTGGAAGAAAGGCCTATCAATCTACTTCTGAAAAATCAGCCACTGAAAACCCTGTGGAGCACAGTTATACTGTGACACACATGGCATTGCCATGAGTCAGCTTTGACTTGATGGCAACTGATTTTTTAACTATGCCTAAGTGATCACAGAAAAACATAAGGGAAAAAAAATGGGTTTTTTAACACCTTATGTTTTGAATTTTCTCAATACTTTATTAATACTCTAACAAACCTGTATCATCCATCCATGTTCACCTTAGAGGGGAAAAGTGATAATTTTCCAGTAAGCCCAGGTTCCATGAGGGTCAATCTCAGAATTTGTAATGTACATTAAACCCAAACAGCTTAAAATCTTTCAAAGCGTAAATTCTTTTCTCACTCATGGCTTTCAGAAACAGACAACAGCATTATTAACACTGTGCACTATTCTGAGAACATGAATTCCTTATGACATAATGCTGTTAGTCATGGCTATGAGGAATCGCATGCCCCTTTTAAAGTTATTGTTGATACCTGGGCAAAGCCAGTATTCTCCCCCCATCCCCCCGGGAGCTAGAAGTGATTTAATTTATCGCTCTGGGGAGAAAGAGGGAACTTTTGGCTACTGAACTTTCCAGACAACCTCTGAATCATACTGGCAATTGTGAAAGCGTCAGTGAGAAATAGAGGCCCTGAATTCCTATCCTGGGGTCTGGTTTTGATGGATGTGGAGGCCCCTAAAGGGTGGTAGAGACAAGGTTTAAGCAAACACGTTTTAGGGCACAGATTTTGAAAATTGAGTACCACTGTCCCACCTGCTGTGCTTCATTTCAGAATCCACAGCTGTCATTAGCGGAGAACAAACTGCTTTTCCAACCACACACCACATCATATTGCCCCAGCTCACGCTGGAAATTGCAAAACTCTTATGGAGGATCATGTCCCGAGAGCTGTCTCTCTTTGTCAGACCTTTCTGATTTTTATTATCCTGGGGTGTGTTGGGGGAGGGGAAGGACAAAATGTGTGCACACATAGGTTCAGAACATAAAAGCTTTGGAGAGTAGATCTTAGATTTGATGCTCTATTTCCCATTTTAAATAAATGTATAGGGCCAACTCAGGAATCACAACTCCTTAAGTTGAATTTGGCACAAAATAAAATCTAATGGCAAACCATCATAGGCACAGACTGATCCAATTTTAAGGACCTAGAGAAGTCACGTCCTCATTTCATAGTTAAGGAAGGTCTCCTGACATTAGTTAGTGATCTCAATAGCGCACAGAAGACCAGTGGAGTGGACTTGGCATTCTTGCCTTCCAAGCCCTATCTCTTCCTCCAGGCTTCCCCCCGACTATTGGTACACCCCAACCATCCTAGTCTTTGAATCTCCAGATCACGAACCCCACAAAATCAAGCACTTGATTACGTAGTCAATTTGTACTTGACGGAACTACAAGAAAGAGTTGCAGAAGGTGACGAGATTAAAATGGGGAGGTAGGTCTAGGGTTTAGTCCCATCTGGCACCGACTAGCGTGGAATCTGAGCAAGCCACTTAATGTCGCTGACTCCATTTTTTCATCTATAAAATGGAATGGGTGAGGAAGGGAAAAAGCATGCCAGTGTTTGCTCAAGTCCCTTCTGGTTCTTAGGTTCTCTTCTTGCCCTGGAAGAGTTTATACTTTGTATGGGGAAATCACATAATAAAATGTAACAAGTCCAATATCTCTGGATCTGCCAAGAAATAACACAAGCGGATGTATGATCAAGAATCAATAATAGGTCAACAGTTATTCTAAAGCATGGATGAGAAAGTTGGGGGGCAGTGAGATGAAGTTAATGGGAATGGAATGATTAGATAGGAAATAATGAGAATGTTGACACAATGTGAAGAACGTAACCAATGTCGTTGAACAATATGTGTAGAAATTGTTGATTGGGAACTTGTTTTGCTGTGTATACTTTCACCAAATATACAATATTTTTTTAATTCAATAATAAAAAATAATGATGTCAACAATACCACCCCCTTAAGACTTCTGAATCCTTTCACTTATAAATAGGGCATAACAAAAAAAAAAACAAAAACAAAAACTAAAAAACCCATTGCCGTACAGCAGATTCTGACTCATTGTGACCTTTTAGCAAAAAGTAGAACTGCCCAAAAGGATTTCCAAGGAGTTGCTGGTGGATTCGAACTGCCAACCTTTTGGTTAGCAGCCAAGCTCTTAACCACTACACCACATATAGGGTGTAGTCTCAACCAAAAAAAAATCTGGCCATTCTAAGAGAGAAAGATGTGGCAATCTGCCTCTGCAAAGATTACAGCCTTGGAAACTTATGGGATACTTCTACTCTGTTCTACAGGATCTCAAAGAGCCTGGTGGGTTCAAAGTACCAACCTTTTGGTTAACAGCCAAGAGCTTAATACTGCCACCAGGGCTCCTTTATTAGCCATTAACCAAAAAAACCCAAACCATTAGCCATTAGGGAGATGCAAATCAAAACCACAATGAGATACCACCTCAGCCTCATTAGAATAGCTATGATTAAAAAAAAAAAAAAAGGAAAACAACAGGCACAGGTGAAGATGTAGAGAAATTAGAACCCTTATCCACTGCTGGTTAGACTGCAAAGTGGTACAGCCATTATGGAAAGCAGTTTGGTGATTCTTCAAACAGTTGAACATGGAACTACTGTATAACTCAGCAATCCCCATTCTACTCATATACAGGCAGTCCTGGGTTACAAATGTCAGACTTACCTACAACCTGTAGTTGCAGATGAACCCCATAAAGCATATTATATTAAAGATGTAAGGTACATACAATGGTTTGTAATAACAAACAGTTGCTACTTTGGACATGCATCAAAACATTATTATTACTGTGTTTCACCGTATTTGGAAGTGTTTCTGTAATGTTTTTTATACATAGAGAGGTATACTGTGCGCTAAGACAAATGTTTGACTAACTGTTCCAACTTACGTACAAATTTGACTTAAAGACAGACTTAGAAAGCGAACTTGTTTGTAATCCAGGGGCTTCCAGTACCCAAAAGAAGTGAAAACAGAAATGCAAACAGAAACCTGTACATCAATGTTCATTGCAGCATTTTTCACAATAACCAAAAGGTGGAAACAACTGAGATGTCACTCAACAGATAAATGGATAAATGAAATGTGATACATACATACAATGGGATACTACTCACCCACAGAGAGAAATGAAGTCTTGATACATGTCACAACATGCGTGAACCTTGAAAGCGTCATGCCAAGCAAAGTAAGTCAGACACAAAAGGAGAAATACTGCATGACCACACATGAAATAAGCAAATATATAGAAATCAAAGCTTATTAGTGGTTACCAGGGGTAGAAGGGAAGGGAAAAGGGGGAATTTTTGCTTGGGGAGCACTGAGTTTATGTCAATGGTGGTGGAATAATTCGGGAAAAGATAGGGATAGGGGTTGTGCAACATTAACAGTATAATCAATGCCATTGAATTGTACATGTAGAAACTGTTGAATTGGTGAATGTTTTGCTGTGTATATTTTCACCATAATTAAAAAAAAAAAAAAAAGAAAGGATTAGTCAGCTCTGGCAAGGGAAAAAAAAGGAAAAGGCTAAATAGCCTTTTAAGATTAAGTTGAGGTAAACAACACCTTTCCTGAGAGGGACAAATAGTCCAGTCAGCCTCTCAGTAAGTGAAATCACTCTTACAGAATGAACAGAATCCCACCTTCCCATACACAGAAGCCCCCATGATAGAGACCACAGGGCACCTGGGGGTTCCAGTTGAGTGATGTCCAAGTCTTGTCAGAAAAATGGCTGCTGTTTTAGATTCTCACACTAACCCAGTCCTCTGACCTCATTTGGATGTGAATGCTTTCTTCTCTCAACTGTGCCATAGTCATGGGAAGTCTAGGAAATTCTGGGGGTCATGAAAACAATCAAATGCACCTTAAAAAGAACACACACACTCTAATACTGGCAGTAAGAGAGCACTACACTGCTCTTCCCTTCTTGGCTTTAAGCAGCTTCTCAGTTCCCTGGGTACCTCTGAGGATAGCAGAGAATTAGGGTCAACCAGGCCGCCTATTCAGCGGTTTGTGTGTGTGCTGGCTTCCTGGATACTGAGAACTCACCCCAGAGTTATTTGCACTTTTCAGTGAAAGGGAAGAATGTTTTCTGGAGCTTTTTGGATTTACTGATGTAAAACAGCATGTTTCATAAACTTGGCTTCAGCTGGCTGTCCTTCCTCAAACTCGTCTTCCTTCTCAGTATAACCCTAAGATCTGTTAGGGCTCACTTTACTCATTCATAGTTCTTGGGGGAATCCAGACCTCACCATGGTAGGCACTGGGTAATACATCTGGAAATGATGATTTGTCACGTAATCATGAGAACAGATACGATTTTGTTCCGAATTAAACAGCAAACACGGTCTGTGCAGCTGGCTCCTTTGCCCAAGCAAACTGCTTGTAAATTTTATTCTGCTCTCTTAGCTCGGACAGTTTCTCTGCTGGTTTTCCCATAACATGGGAAACATGGAAACCTGCACACAGGCTGCTCCTTCCTGGAGGAACAATGACAATATTATTTGCTATGGAGACTAGGAGAGTGAATGAAACTTGAGCAAACTTTTCCATGGCAAGCTGAATGCTCTCACAGAGAGCCCCGTGGCGAAGGAAACGGCAGTCTCCAGAGTGCTTGATGGAGGATGGGGTGGGTGGAGCGTAGGAGAGAAGCTTTAGCCTCAAAAAGAAAAGATGGCAGAGACCCTGAGAAATAGGAAAAAAAAAAAAAAAGACGGAAACCATACATCAAAACCAAAAAATACGTGTGTCTATCTGCAAGCATACAGCACAAGTAAGAATGAAAAAAATCCAGACTTAAAAGAAGTAAAAGAGAATAACATAGTTACAGAAAAATTACCTGTCTTATAGTAAATCTTGAAAAAAAAAAATTTTTTTTTTTTTTTTTTTTAAGGTTAGCAAGAAAATTTTGCAAAACAGAACCAGACAAGTAAAACCTTGTAAAAGTGGAAAGGAATTCCATGTTCTATGGCTGGGGAATTTTTCCAGAATCGGGGAAAATAGGTTGAAACTGAATGGAAATGTTGTTTGAAGATGAAAACTATATAGACCTCTTAGTACCAGTTAGATGAAAAAAAGAGTAACCCTGGCTACACTAGAGGATAAACAACATTGTGAGCAACTCACAGGACAAAATAAGGGGAGAGAGTGGCTATTTATTGGATCAAAACACTGAAAATATTAAGCAGGGCTTTTGCTTCATTAGCCACAAATAAACAGGCATAAAATTCTCAAGGTCCTTTGACATTTACTTCAATGCCCACTTCTTTTAATTCTTACACAAGATGGCAGTCTAACGTATTTTTTTCTATTTGGTCATGAATTACTAGAATAGAAAGGAAAACAAAGCGGCAAATTCTATGACAAGACTTCATTCCTCTATTAACTTTTTTCCAGTAACCAAAGAATTGCACTCTATCCTGACATTCTCCACTTGGCCTAACATCCCAAATAAACTAGAAATATGCTTATATCTTTAGGTAGAGGTGAGGGAACCTAACGCATTCATTTAATTTCCACAGAAAATAGGCATCAGAGTCCCACTTAGACTCACAACCATTCATGTACTGAAGGAGAGATAACTCTTAAATAACTCCTGACAGGAGTTATTTCTCCTCCCTCAGGATGGGTTTACTGTTGATATACTTTAACCCTACTAAACTTTAAAAGCAAATAGATTCAAAATACTCAGTGATGATCTTGGGAAAGTTCAAAATTGAATGGGAGAAAGTTTTCAAAGTCAGCAAAGAGGGAAATAAGAATTCTGGGCTGGGAAGGAAAAGAAAATTGAGAACACAGTTTCTACTTCAAGTGTCAGGAAGTGGGGTAGGGATTGCCTTCCTGTGTAGTTGTCTACCTGGACCTGATTTTTTTCCCCCTTGTGACATACAAAAAGGGATATTCAATAGATATTTGATGACTATATGATCATAAAGATAAGGGATTATTAGCTCATAGCCTGTGGCTTCTGGATACCTACCATACACTGATATTGTCCATCAAGACAGCTTTTAATCACATTAATACAAAATCTGTAAAATTATTTTATTAAGTAAAAGAGATACCTGGTATGGAAAAATGCTGGACTATGATGTTGTGACCAGTATATTATACAGTTGACATTTAGAGTGCAGTGTTTGGTACTGTAAAAACAAAGCAAAACAAAAATCCATACATTTAAGTGTCAAACATAAGGAAGGAGTCTTGCCTCCCATTTAATCACTTAGAATCTTTCATTTATATATATATATACCTATAAATATAGCATCTGAGATCACAGAAAGCCATATATTTATATACCCATATGGAAGGGTGTTTCCTGCTTCTGCAACTAGCATCATTCATTCCACAAACATTTACTGAGCCCCAACTATATGCCAGGCTCTGTTCTAGGACTGGGGGATGGTGCAATGCACACTACAGGCAAAATCCCTGTCCTTACCTAGCTTCTATCAGGTTTGGAAAGGCAGACAATAAACAAATAAGTAAATGCAGTATTTCAGGTGGCAATAAGGGCAATGGTATAAATAAAGTAGGTAAGGAGGAAGATAGGGAGTGCCAGAGCAGAGCAGCAGGTCATGCAGAGGGATGTTGTTCTCTTATACAGACTGGCCAGAGAAGGCTTCTAATAGGGTGCCACTTGAGCAGAGAGCTCAAAGAAGAGCATATAGGTATGGGGGTGGGGAAAGTACTTCAACAAAGAGAAAAGCAATGCACAAATCCTGAAAAAGGGTAAGCCTGGTGTACTGAAACAGCGAGGTCAGTGAGCCAGTGAAGGGTGGACAAGGGAGAGGGTGATAAATGAAGCCAGACAGATCAAGTAGAGTCTTGGAGGCCATTGGACATCAGGTTATTTGAATGCATGTTCAACTGTGTATTCTTGACATTAAAGAGATATGAAATGAATTCTCTAACTTAGAAAACATATTCTTCCTTCCTGTTTTAAATAAATAAATAAATAAACTAGACAAATAAACCTGGCTGATTTGAGAATGGCTCAGTTATTTTTAATTTACTTTTTGGTAACTAATTTTTAACTCACCCACCCAAACTCCATTTGTGAGATAAGGGAGTACATATGGGCTCCAGAGGGATATGGAAATTAATCTCACTTCTGCTGAAAGACCTTTTAATAACTCATATGTTATTTTACCTTGTGTGAATTTCTAGCAAGAGGGCTTCACTTCAGAATTTTCTGAGGAACAGGTCTTGCAGTACATCAAAACAGAAATAAAGTTGGAATTAAGAAATTTTGTTTTTTCCTAGATAGTGTACAACTTTTTTTCCATTTTCTCTCATTAAATATTTAATCACCATCAGTTGAGGACCTACTATGTGGCTACTATCTCTCTCTCTATATATATCTATATAATGTGTATATGTATATATATACTAGAAAGAGAAGTAGAGAAAGCTCCACCACTTTTAATGATAAATTGTAGTTCTTTAGATCTTAATATTAATTCTCTAGAGTCAATATTTTCCTGGCTGATATGTGTTCCTGTTATTAATAAACTTTTGTCACAATTACTAAGAATTTTCTATGATATCTAAATAATTGCCTGCGCATTTATTTGTACTCATGTCAAATTTCCAAAATTTATATTTAAAAATTGAAAGCAATATTTGTCTAAAACATTCATTTAATTTATTTGGGAGAAAAACAAATTATCGCCTTGTTTTCTCACATGTCCTTCCCTTCATTGGGAAGATTTTTACCCCCTACTTGTTCTTCTGCCTAATTCCAATCTGTCCCTGTAGTTCTCAGCTTCCTTCTAAGTCTGGATTATTGGGTATCCCTCCCATAGGATCCCATGGTCTTCTGCTATCATAGTAATAATTGCTATTTAACCCATAAACCAGTTGCCATCAAGTTGATTCCGACTGCTGGTGACCCCATGTGTGTCAGAGTAGAAGTGTGCTCCACAGGGTTTTCAGTGGCTGATTTTTCAGAAATAACTTGCAAGGCCTTCCTTCCAAGGTGCCTCTGGGTGGATTCAAACCTTCAGTCTTTCAGTTAGCAGCTGAGCATGTTAGCTGTTTGCATCATCCATGTAAGCACCACGCTGGTAGGGGCTGTGTCTCTTTCCCTAAGAACCAGAACAACTCTCAACACATAGTAGGTGCTGAATAAATATTTGCTTAAAATAGCACTTAAAGATACAACTCTGAATAGAGAACTGGGGAAAAAAATATGAATACACAGAATCCTCTATTAGGTTTAATCATTTAATTCATTTATTTCTATTGCGAAGGGCTATTACACTTTAAAATGGCCAGCCAATTTAAAATGCTACACAGGGACTGTTGGAGAATTTCCACCCCATATGCCAAGAAAGCTAAGTAAACCAGTTTGTTTTGCTTACAATTAGAAATATAAAATCTTGGGAATCACATTTCTTAAAGCTCATGCCAGCTTTTATTGTTGGTAGTTTTAAAAATGCATTACATGTTCTATGGTATTTCTGAAGTCTTCAAAGCACATGCCATATAAAAAACTGTCTGCCAAGTGCAATAACACACAACATAAGAAGGAAAGGCCTGGCAAAATAAGTCAGTTCACAGCAGAATTCAAAATAGTGGCCTGGACCATTCATGCCATACTTAATTGGGCTCTTATTATGATCAAGCAGGGAACTCAAGATGCATCGGTAACTTTCTTCCCCCAAAACAATGGACCTAAGGCATTAGGGCTACTCAGCTTTTCTATACTTTATGCATGGAAATTTTTGGAATCAAGTGCCAACACTGTATATGGTGTAAAGTGACAGTAATTAATTTTGGATTAGGATTGATTTTTATAACACTAGAATACCATCTAAATAACATAGTGTCTAGATAAGGTTGTTGTACATTAGACCTTATGCAAAAATGTTTAAGTATCCTTTCCATCAATCAGCTTATAACTGAGCAATTAGTCCTTTTTTTTTTTTAATTGGGTTTAGAAATTTTCCTTGTACACTAACATAAATTCTTTCTCTGAAGGCAGAAAATGAAAGGTAAAGAAAAAAGTACGAACAAAGCAGAAAAGAAAAAAAGTTCCATTGGGAGTAATTTCCCGTTTTCACTTGCTTTCTCCCCAGCTCATCTTTTCTGACAGGTGTCATATTTTCCCCATGTTTCAAGTTGTATTTCCCAACAGGCTTTCTGAAATATGCATTTTTAAAAGAACGACATTCAAAACGAGGCTTGATAAACTATATATGAGAACTTAAGGCTCTGACCCATTCCTTGCCCTCTTCTATGAAGAACTGAAGAACGGTCATACGTGGCCTATATATACTCTTTTATTTTAAATACGTTGGAGCCATGGATTCCAAAAGTGTCACTCTATCTTACCAATTAGAGACTTGTTATTTTATTTTCTGGTAATTTATTGAGCAACTACTATATACAGAATATGTTTTTCATGTATTACCTCTAATCCTTAAAACAGTTCTACTGTATGGGCATTATTTTTTGTCATTGTAAGAGTAACTAAGCTGTCTCTGAATTAGTAGGTAGCTTTTTTTTTCTCACTAGCATGAAAACTAAAGCCCTTTGTAATATCTGCACCTAATATTATGGTATGTATAACAGTATGCATAGTCTGCATTAGAAAGTATTACTGTAATAGCTGGTTTTATCATGTAGCCCAGTCAATGCCTTAATTAACCCGTTAAAAAGACAATGACAATCCCTTTCGGTTTCTGCTTTAACATTCTTTTATGCCATCACGTTACATATATGCCTGGCTATTTTTCGATAACTGTGGAAAAATTACAAAATATATATATATATGTATATATAGAGAGACAGAGAGAGCTTAATGTGTATTATTTGCCCAAATAATTGCTTAAATTAGAACTCATGAAAAAGATAGCAACAAAAAGAGCGTAATACAGCGTGAGTAGCTATGTGAGTAGTGGCATGAGTAACAATTTGGAGTGATTTGGAGTTTTTCACATCTCTGGAAGTTTTGATTTCTCCTGGATAAGGTATTCTTACTTCAGTCAAGACCCCAAATTGGTGGCTCGATCTTTAGTACAGAACACAGATTGGTAAGACACCGAAGAAACCAGGTGGGGAGCAATTCACTATAAGTTATTAATACAGGACTGGAAGAGAGAAGGGAACTGGGGGAAGAAGGTTTTAATCACATGACATTCTGGAGCTTTAAGAGAGGAGGTTTGGAGATGGTGCAGCCAGTGAAGAGAAGAGCTGCAGAAGACAAACTTTGAGAAAGGAAAACAAAACTGATTATTTGGTCACAGGGATAAGAAGAAGGATAGCGAAGGAGCCTATTTCAGGAAATTCTTTGAAAAAGGAGGCCAGAATTTGGCTTGGCAATCATTTTATTTTGGGCAGTGAAATAAAACATAAAATTAAAGATGAATCTAGTTTGGAAGTGAATGGAGCTGCGTTTAGTAGGGTGCAGAAGTCAGGTCAGAGCAGTATTGTCCCAAACAAGAAGCAGAAGACTAAGCAGCTCTGCAGGACAGAGTAGAACTGGCCCATCATGTTTCCAAGGAATGGCTTGTGGATTTGAACTATTGATCTTTTGGATAGCAGCCGTAGCTCTTAACTGCTGTGCCACCAGGGCTCCCAACCTTGACTAACAGCACTTAAAGTGATGGTTAGAAACCTAGACTTCAATGCTAGGGAGCTAAGAGAAGATAAGGATCCTTATCCACTGAGAGAGGTAAGGAACAAAAATGGGAGAGACAAAGTGTAAAAAAAAAAAAAAAGGGTAGAAGGAGAGAATGCCCTTAAATGAGAGCTGGAGATAGAAAGCAAAAGAAAAACCAAAAGAGGTGTTTTGGGTGGAGTATCACCCCAGGATCCCTCCTACCCCAAGCCACCAGCTGCCTTTTATGTAACAGACTCTTTAGTCTATTTTAGCTGTGGTGTAACAATAAGTGAAAAGGTAATTTTTAATGCCATTACAGAATTGGGAACCTATAAATAATATTTTATTTTCTTATATTACCCTCATGGCTTGAAATTAACTTTTGGATGGGGAGCAATTGGACAAATTAGATGAAATAATGATACTTCAGCTCATTAGCAGGTTTACTTACTTGGTCCTTTCCCTGAATAATGATTCACTTTTTATTTTAATATATAAAATATATATGTCACTCCAGAGAAGGTTCCCAATACAGTTATGTCTTCGTTCTGTGATATACAAATTTCAGAGATTGTGACACCCAGCACGTGAAGATCCAACACAGAAATTAGAAATCAATACCCTGTCCCCTTAAAGGAGGTCTTAAGGAGCGTGACTGTCTGTGCTGAGCTGCTATGGGCTACGCCTACTGCTGAGGTTCAGAAATGGCTCGGGACTGTTAGCCCCCTAGTCATGAACCTGAAATCTAGACACAGGAGGTGCTCTCCACAGCTAAAGAAACATGGATTCCAGAGGGGAGGCCAATATGAAACAAGGAATAGGAAACTGAGAGATCATATTCAAAAATCGTACTGAGGGGCAGAAAGGAGAAACCGTAACAGGAAGTTTACATCATGTTAATATTGTTGTAAAGGAGGTGGTCATATGTACTAGGACATACTGTTACATAAAAATAACTTTTTTTAAAAAAAAATGCTGCACTTTAAGGAGAATATCAGCCTTGGGTTTCAAATTCATCTTTTAATACTGTTGCCCCTCCTAGTCAATAAATCAAGCTATTTACATAATATGCAAAATACATATTAGTGAGCTGCTGACCTTTCCAGCTGCCACTATAAACAAGGATGTTGCTATTTTTATTGTTAACTTTAGCCGTCAGATACACTGTTTTATTTTTTTGTTTTCTTAAAAAACTTCATTAAAATAGCCCCTACCAGAGAGGTGGACATGTGGGGGATGTTTAGCACACACCCTGTGTCATTTACATCATTTCTCTAAGCATCTATTTTTAAGGAGCTGTAAAATTATATATTGATTTATCTTCTACACAAGACATACTAGATATTAAATATCAGAATCACTAAAAGCAATTTCTCTTGATGTAAATCAGAAAGAAAGATAATATTTGAAGTACCAACATTTTTTAAATACACATATTCTAAATTTTTTTTTTTCTTATAAATTGTTCCTAATTAGCAACGGTGCATGTTCTAATCCCGTGACTCCTTCCAGCCATTTTTGTTTGTGTGTTTAATATTCTGTGGTCCTAGGGGCCCTGTGTTAGCCCACTGGCTCTTACGTCAGCCTGTTAGCCTTTTCTTTTTCATGGCTCACATTGCAGTCTAGCGTACATCATAATGGAAATGTATTCTAAAAATAACAATTCTTCTTGCGATTACCATGCCTGGCATGGATTTACCTCACAGTTATAGTCCACAACCAAAGAGTGGAAAAAGGCTGATATAACAAACATCCAACAGACAAGAATTGTATCTAAGGAAGTTTGCATAGTTTTCTATGAATCAGGTCATATTCTCCTCTATTAATTGTTTTCTTCATGGAAACAATAACAAGAAGTTCATCTCAGGAAAAACGGCCAAATGACTAAAATGGCCAAATGACTAAAATCTTCAGCTGGCCTAGATCATTTGGGTGATCCTCATGTTGAGTGAAAACAGCCTGTGGCTCATCTGTGACAGCCACTGAATGATTCCGCTGCAGTGATTAGATGTAGAAAACCAGGCTAAGGTCTTCCCTGGTCCCCATATCTTTCCCCCCAAGCACAGAAAGTGACTTTGGAAGACATCGTGGGGGTGGGGAGGGGGGGACACACATAGCTTTACTTGCAGAGATACTCAAGCTTCAAACTAAAAATGCTACTACACAAAATTTTTAAAAGCCTTTTCTTCCACCCACTTCCTAGGGTTTTAAAAATAAACTTCTTGTGTGGTAGTGCATTTCTTCAAGAAAAATTCCAGCTCAGACTCTGTGGATTTGATTGGTTGTGTATGGCTCAGTGATTGCTGAGCACCAAGTTGTTAGGTGGCTTTCTCAAACTCCCTCCCTTTGCAGAATAATCATGAAAAGACACACACAGCCTTTTTGGTTTCTGTCCTGCATGTGGTACTATGACCCTAAAGCTACAGTTTCATATGAAATCAGTGAGGAAGGGCAGTAACAACGGGAGAATGTAAGAGACAGGCAATGAACCCATGATTCCTTTATTTTCTTCTGTTCAGACTCTACAAGACAGAAGCATAATAGAGATTGGAGTTGGGCAGAGGAGAGAAAGAAACACAGGACAAGCATTCTTCTTTTTATGCCCTGCTGTGAGAAGGCTGCCAGAGATAAACAGTTAAAAGTATTGGGAAACCAAGCACAATGAGAAAGACAGCATCCAGGCTGCAGGATGAGCACTGGCCAAGTTTGAGTGTGCGGGACGTTGTTGAGCTGACAAATGCTAGTACTGATATTGCAGGGATGTGCATCATCAACAACAGATTAAAATGTTTCTCTATTTTAATTTAATGAAGGAGCTCTGGTGGCACAACAGTTAAGTGCTCGGCTGCAAACTGAAAGGTCAGTGGTTCAAATCCACCCAGCGCCCTGTGGAGGGTGAAGGGGGAAGACCTGGCAATCTGCTTCTATAAGGATTACAGCCAAGAAAATACTATGCAGCAGTTCTGTGCTGTCAACATGGGTTAAAGCCTTGCCCTACAGGTTAATGCCAGATTTAAGCAAATCGAGAGGCACATTCAGATCTAAAACATGCTGACAGAGCATCCTGTGGAAGTCTCTTTCTTTCTGAAGTTGTTTAGGCAGTGTAATGAAGCTACACCTTGAAGTGCTGTGAGAAAATAAGAGTCCAGACTTGTTTTACCCTCTCTCTTTTTGTTGGTTTTTAAAAAGTAGTTAAAGCTTGAAATTTACCCTCCAGGATTTGACTGGTATTCACAGAAGAAAAGTAGTGTACTAACAACTTTCAAATTTCAATTTTTCAATTTTTCCTTGGGACCCATTTAAAGAACCAAACCAAAGGAGTCTTGGAAGTCTTGGAGGTCTGATTCTGGGATGGAATCAGGTCTGGCCATAGCCCTCTTTTAAATGATCTTTATTGGGGATGTTAAGTTTCTAAGTACATTTTAACTATGTGTACAGTGACTTGTTTCAGTGCTTTTCCTAGGGAATTAACGATTGTTCTTAAAATACTTTCCTCTCCCGTGTTATTACACAATTTCTCTCACTCATTATGCTAGTCTTTTCATCTATCTAACCACCATCTATGTATTTATATACCTTATTCATTTTTGACTTTATAAAGAATGCTGCTCACTGCCAAAAAAACAAGTAACAAATTAGGAAAACATAAAAGCATATCCATTCTTTTAAACAACAATTAAAAAATAGCTTTTATCACATGTTTCTGATCTTTGAAAACTTGCATCGCTCAGGTCTTGTCTTTTTCAGAGTTCAGGTGGGTCCCTGTAGGTACGGGTGTGATCTCAGTTGTATTCCCAACCTATATGGGTTTCCCTAGCTGAACCATCACTCCTTAGTCTAGCTTCACAGCCTGGTCTCTAATATGGGAAACTGTTTTGAGGTACTGACGCTCCAAAACCAAGACCTCCCAGTTAAAAGGCCCATCATCCCAAGGGCCTCATCTGTGGAATACACAGATTACTGCTATGGTTTCAGACACCAACACTGCACAGGCTTCGAAGAAGGAATGTCGCAGGACTAACAGGTATTTTGGTCTGTTTGCAGAGCACATAAAAAGCACAAAGGTCATTAATGAAACTGTTGCCTCAACTTTGGCTGTTCCTCTCAGGCTGCTTTGGAAACGTTTGCTTTCCCGGTGTTCAGTGTAAAGCTGAAGCCTGTTCTTAAAGCACTGAGCTGTGCTCCAGGGCCAGGCCACAGGACTGACCCAAAATAATTTGGAGCCATTACAATGTATTGTATGTAGGACACTATTGTGGAGCTCTTAATATGCAGAATTTTGCATAGTATGAACGCTAATCATTCTTCCGATGATGCTATTCATATAATATGTAATACTTGCTAAACAAAATTATGAAACATAATTACTGCTCAGACACAGTTGCTGCTTTCAGTCCTCAAAAACCCAGTCATTTAAAATTGTGTTTTCTTTAAATAAATGGCAACAATCCTCGCTAAAGACTATGTGCCTAGATAATTTCCTTTTCAAAAAAAAGGAGCCTTTTTATCTTTAGTGAGTGACAAAACATCCTTTATGAAAGGTTTATAACTCAGCCATTGAAATTCGCTTCAGGCTGAAATTTGGCATGCAACTTCTCATCCTGGGAGCACAGTTTTTATTTTACTAAATTTTAGTGAAATTGGTTTGGCTGGTTTTTAGTCACGGGCAAGCAAAGGGTTGAGCTCCTCCCTCTATTTTCAGCTAGATAATGACAGAGCCCTAATTACAGACCATCTCTCTGCTTGCCTCCCACACCGGGCTGAGGTAACACGGGAGATGCCTGAAAAAACATACATGTGTCCACACGTACACAGCATGCGGGTGTACAAACACACACAGAACAACTGGGGAGAAAGTTCCCTTTCATTCCGCCTCTAGTTGAACTGAAGAGCAAGTCTACGGTTTCAGAGTCACAAAGCGATGCCCTTGTACCACTCCCCAAGGAGCAGCTCATAGACATGACAATTTCTTCCCTCTGGCAAGAGTATAAATTAGGAGGGTGAAAAAAAGATGAAAAACCGTGAATGCAAGCAGAATTTTGCCCTGATACCTTTCCCCATTTTTTTAAAGAAGGTATTTAAACAGATTTTACCAGTTTCATCCATTTATGAGGGGTTCAGGAAAGCAAATTTAGAAAACTCTACAAAAACAGGGCTTGCATTTCAATTTGCCACCATAATGATTATGAGAAGTTTCTTGGGAAGGGTAAACTGACTTGTCAAATGAAAGAAAAACAGAACAGGTGATGGTTTCTGAGCACAGAGCTCATGGCGGCGGGAGGGGGGGGGTAGGGAGCTTTAATTGTAAATCCCCCCTCCTAAGATCAACATGCCTTGTGAAGGATTTTTAAAACAAACAAAATGCAGCTCCTGAGTGTTGAAATACCACACATCAAGGTTAAGGGACAGTGTAGTTCTAACAAATATAGTGACAGGTTAAGATCAAGGGATGCCTTGACATTCTCCTCAAAAAGGTCAATCTAACTGGTCTGCAATGTAAAAATGAAGAGCCTGCCATCATTGCCATGGAGAAAGGTCAGACACCAGCTGATTGGTGATAGAATTATCAAATTAACCAATCGATGTATGTGAGTAATAGGTGTAAGCAATCCTCTGGGAGGGCCACAGGGCAAATGCCAGCTCATCAATAATGCACTGCCCTGGACAGGAAGCTCCTTGCTTCAATCTCTGTCCCTTCCATTACCAAGAAGAGCCAAACCATGTGCAGTGAATATCCTATTGACAAACTATGTTCTAACAGGGATAAAAGCCACTGCTTTAAGTATTAGTCCTCCGTGGAAATCCTTCACGGATCTTTGCAAAGTAATTACCATCCTGGGTGGAAAAAGGGCAGGCAACACTCCTCTTTCCATGAGAGAAACGTCCATGTCCCCTTAAGAAGCAACTCTTTCTCTACCTGCTCCCATCAGGTCCAGCCCCACACTCCATTAGTAAATACGTTTTATCAGTGATAGTTATAGGTAAATAAATCTCCTGCTAGCTTGTGTACCAACTTCTGCATCGCTGTAAATTTTTTTTTAAAGATGTATTATCACAGCAACATTAAAATATCTTTCAGAGATATTATCACAGTGGGGGTGATAACGGTTCTCACGACTAATTAGAGACTTACTCTCCATTGATACGTAAGCGTAAGTCCTATTAATGCTAATGGGGTTACACGTCTGTATTGAAGGCACCATAGATCCCTAAGTGAGTGTGATTATCACCCTGCCTGTGAACATCTTTGAATGTTTGCACAGTGCTTTGATTATAGGGCTTTCTTGATATAACCCCAAGAGAAACTCTAATTTTAGCCTAGTTGACCTATTTTCAGTAGTTTTGGCAACATACAGCACATGGCTTATATGATTTCAGTAAATCTGGGTGAAAAAAAATTTGGTCAACAACTGGGATGTTTGGTCTATACATGCCATACACTTGGATATGTCCACATCTCAAAGATAACTAACACACACACACAAACACACGCGCTCTCACTCACCACGCGTTTTCAGCCAGATATGGTAATAGGTAAATGCTGCCAAGACTTTTCTCCCATAAATTAATGTGCTTAGTCATTTACTCCCATAAGCAATGCTAAGGCTGTAAGAAGAATAAAGCACTCTAGTAAAGAATAAAGTATTATTGCCTTTATTAATAAAAATATTTTGATTGCACATGTCTTCTAAAGGCTAACCAGAATAACTCAAGATATTTATTTGGAGTTTTAAAAGTTTTAAAATTCATGCAGTTATGCTACTACAGCTGCACTGTCCAATATGGTAGCCACGAGCCACATTTGGCTATTTAGTTAAAATTAAAAATCCAGTTCCTTAGTTGCACTAGCTATATTCCCAGTGCTTAGTAACGCCATGCGATTAGCACTTCCAGCACGAGGCTGTGCAGTATAGAACGTTTCCATCACCACAGAGAGTTCTACTGAACAATGCTATCGAGAGACCTCTCATAGTTTTTACCATGAAGGACCTGCATGGCCTTGTCTCAGATATGGAAACCTGGATCTGAGCCTTGGCTTTGTCCTCATCTTCTAATACAATGCTGAGTCAGTTATGCTTCTTCTCCATATCCCTTACTAAACTCCATTGCCATCGAGTCGATTCCAGCTCACAGTGACCCTATACGACAGAGTAGAACTGTCCCATAGGGCTTCCAAGGAGAGGCTCGGTGGATTTAAACTGCAGACCTTTTGGTTAGCAGCTGAGCTCTTAACCACTGCACCACCAGGGCTCCTATAGCCCTTATTAGGCAATGAGCAAAACACACACACACACACACAAAAGAACAAAAACTTTACATGTTCATCTCATAGCAAATGCAACAAGAGAGCCAGCTTTGGGATATGGCTTCTCCATTTGTGGCCATTCCCTTTAAATCTGGAAGAAATTGTTCATACTAACTTTTTACCAGGTCCCAAAATACTTTGATGCTGAAGGTACTTGCATCTTATACTTGAAATCATGATAGGGTTGAGGAATCTGTGCTGAGGTTAAACGATAACGGAAAAGTAGAATACACGAGAAGAGGCTACTGCTTGGCTGCTGCTGCAGTGAAGAACTGTATTTATGCTCCACGGGACTAGGGTTCAGCACTTGGGGTCAGCTCTAACCTGTCTCCCAGAATAAGTATGCTATAGGGTTGCAAGGATTTCATTTTACTTGGATCCACAATCAACAGCCATGGAAGCAGCAGTCAAGAAATCAAAAGCGCATTGCACTGGGCAAATCTGCTGCAAAGAACCTCTTTGAAGTGATAAAAAGCAAAGATGCCACTTTGAAGACTAAGGTGTGCCTGACCCAAAAAAAAAACAAGCCATGGTATTTTCAGTTGCATCATATGCATGTGAAAACTGCACAAAGAAGAGGGAAGACAGAAGAAGAATTGACACTTTTGAATTGTGTTGGTGAAGAATATCGAATATACCACGGACTGCCAAAAGAATGAACAAATCCATCTTGGAAGAAGTACAACCAAAATGCCCGTTAGAAGCAAAGATGGTGAGACTGCATCTTATATAATTTGGACATGTTGTCAGGAGGGATCACTCCCTGGAGAAGGACATCATGCTTGGTAAAGTACAGGGTTAGTGTAAAAGAGCTAGACCGTCAATGAGATGGACAGACACAGCGGCTGCAACAATGGGCTCAAGCATAACAATTGTAAGGATGGCTCAGGACTGGCCAGTGTTTCGTCCTATGGTACACAGGTTTGCTATGAGCTGGAACCGACTCAACGGCACCTAACAACAACATGGAGCTGCAGGCCTGGTGGTGCTCTGGCAACGTCTTTTGAGGTACTCTAGAAGAGGTGTCTGCTTCTGGACCTGAATTCATTCTGTGCCAGGAGCAGAAAGCAAACAGGGAGGTAAACAAATACAAGAGGATGCGATTTGTTCCAGCACAGAGCGGGGTGATGAAACGACTTTGCACCACTGTGCCTCTCTTCCTGCCTTCAAAGTCTCCAAGTTCATGGCATGCCCTTCCACTTTATCAGTATTAAAAATGACATGACAACCAGCAAGGTCTGGTTGCAGACGCTGTAAGTAAGCAGTCACCCTTCCCCAAAATTCCATGAAAATATGGAACATCTAACCATTTCTGAACAAGCTCAAGGTTCTAGATTAATGAATGGCATTAACAAGGCACTGATATGAGGAAGAACAACCCACTTAAAATGTCACTCTCTATGTTCAATGGATCCTGAAGAAAAATTAATAAAGGCAATGATAAGGAAGAAAAAAGAACTGTAACTGGGATTTAGATAATTTCAAATGGCATAAAATGTTTAGCAATTTTCTCTCAAAGTGTCATGAGGTAATTAGTAATACAAAAGAAAGGAGTTATGAAAAATTGATCAGGCAAATAATGTGTTCAAAATGTATAGGCAACATGTCTCCATGTTTAATGTGAGATTGTTTACCTGCCTGTGAAACAAATGTATACAGGGTAAGTCACTGTTTTCAGTGATGCTCAGATACAAAATCTATAACCTCTTCTTACCCTGACTTTGCCTTGCAAAAGAGAACTTTTTGTCTTGACGAAATAGATCCTCCGTCATGCATATGGCAAAGGAAAGCTAAGCCACAAAAAAAAAAAAAAAAATAGCCCCCGATATTTCAGAGAAAGCAAAAGCTTTCTAATTAAAACTCCTCCACTGCAGCCTTTGGCTACAACATTCTTGAAACCCACCAGTAACTCTAGATTTGAGCAGATGAAAAATCAATAAAAAGCAGATCAACAATGCTGAGGTATTGAACTGGACCTCCATGTTCTGTTTGAATTTCTGACTCATAAAACAGTATTGCAAAACAAGCATGCCCCACTCAGCAGGAAACTCGACAATCTAATCAGCCCCCTATTCTGAGGCCAGCCGATTTATAACGTGTCGTGGAGGTTACTCTTCTTGCACTTGAAAGAGCAGCATTCATATCTGCCAACACGCAGCACAAAATATTGTGTTTCAACTTAAAAAAATAAAAAGGCTAATAAGGAGTTACAAAAGGTTTTATTAAAGCACAACCAATTCAAGGAATCACAAATCATGTCTGGTAAGTATGAAAATACAAGTTTGCATTCTTTTAAAGTGGAGGAGTAGGTGCTTGATTTTATTAGCCTCCTTTTGCTGATGTATTTCCACTCTCTGATAATGGAACGGATGGTTTTTACTGAATAACTTTTTTGTTTTTTTTTTTTAAGTAAAAGATATAATGTTTTCTTTATCAACGCAGTCTCTGCTTTCAGTGAAACCAATCTCAGCCACAAGATTCTATCAAAATCCTTTCTGATGCAGGAATATTCCTATGTTCAGTACTGAAATTACTGCTTGCTATGTGCTAGTATCAAGTCCGCTATCGTGGAAATGAAAGCCCTATGAAACAGTCAATCCAAAAAAAGCAGAAACTGCAGGTAGATTATTTGTGTTCAGTCTGTCAATTTATTTAAATTCAATTCCGCTAAAATAAATAAAATTTAATTTGAGTCCAATTTTCTTTTTTTTTTGGATGCACATCAGATACTTACGGAAAGAAAAAAAAAAAAAAACCATCTTTGACACTAAATATCACAGGGGTAGTCAATGTTAAATTTAGCAGTTTAATTGTCACCTTCCAAGTTGGCTAAGGGCTTACTGCTATAGCAATCAAGCGGAATGGGTGCGCTTTTGCTATCTGCTCTGTAGTGTAAGCATCTTTAAAAAGAACAGGGAAATCGCTGTCCATATTCACACTTCCTGCACATGTTGGTGTTTTACAATTTCATAGGGTGCCTCAATATGGAAAGCATTCCTTCAAAACATATAGTATCAGTGGGTGAGAATGTAAACCAAAGTAAAGCACTTTCCTCCAATTCTGCCAGCTCTGGGCACACCTAGAACAGTGCCAGTGAGACAGCAGGGAGGCTCTTGTCTTGGCTTTCCAGCCCAGAGTGACGTTCAACTTAGGGGCATAAAAGGGAACAAATATTCCATCTGTAGCACAAGCATTCCTGTTTGGAAAACCCCCAAAATATCCTGAGCCAGTTCTAGGGAAATGATGAGTCCATTCGAGGAAATGTTATTTTTATTTTTTAACTTTGTCCAGACAGAAAAAAAATACCGCTTCCCAGGTATACATGTTCCTTTTGGGTGCATAGGTCCTTAACCCAGATTTGGGGGAACTTCCTGGGACCCAAACAGCCTCTCTCTCAGACTAATCTGATGGCATGGGTATAGCTATTTCATGTCAGATCTATGAACTATATGGAATTAGATACTTTGAGTCTGTGTTTGGGTGTGGAGGGAGGAAGAAAAGAGTGTAATGAGAGAGACAGAGAGAGGAAAAGAATGGTAATCTGTACATTGGTCACTCAGTTAAGGTTTTCCCATAGAATGTGATCCACTACTAACTAACCCAAGCCACACAGTGCCTTGGTATTGCTGGCCTAAAAGTCAACATGGTAACTGGCAGGAATAATTCTGAGCACAGCTTAAGATTTAGATTTGTGTAAGTAAGCAAGTGATGGGTATGATATAAAGTAAGGAACTCTGAACGAGGAACCAAGAAATCTGCATTACCATCCTCATGCTGGCTTTTCTCCTAATGCAGTTCATTCGCAAATTCCTTCCCAGGCTTCTGTTCCTCTCTCTCCACAGCCTGTGAATGCTGGAGAATGCCAAGATCTTGTCTAGCACCCTCTGCTCCTGTCTCTCGTAAGTGTTCACGTCCATTTACGTGGCTTTCAGTAACCTTTTTATGTTGATCATTCTTAAATGTGTTTCCAGACCAGACTGTTCCTCAAACCTCCAGACTCAAATATCTCATTGCTTTATTTTACATCTCCACTTGGATGACTCCAGTCATCCCACATTTAAGGTAATCTAAACATAATTTTTGATTCCTGTACTGCAAAGCAGCCCTCTTCCTCCTCTTCTCCCACACAGTAAAAACAGCCGCCATTTGCCCAGTAATTTTAGCTTAGAAGTCAACTTGGACTCCCTTTCCTTTATCCTCCCCAACATGCAAGTGACCAATAACTTCTATTAATTTTGCTTGTAAAGTATATCTTCAGCCATTTTGTTTTTTACCATCTCCACTGTCCTGCCCTAGTACAGGTTACCATTCCCTCTCTCCAGGATGTCTGCAACAGCTCCTAACTCTTCTCTCTTTTCCTCTCATGTTCTGTACCTTTTACGGCCAACTCCCAGCCAAACACTTAAACACTGCACCACCAGGGCTCCTGGACAATTAATAATAGCACCCAAACCCAAGTAATTATATAATGTATCATATAGCAATAAATGCATGGAAAGCAAGTAGGAACAGGGTGATGGGGAATGCTGGGACTGGGGCTCTGCCTTTATTTTGGGGGTGTTTGGGAAAGGCCTTTGATAATGCAACCTTTGAACAGAAATTTGCATACAGTGAGGGGACCAACCATACTGCTTTCTGGAAGAGGAAATTTCAGGAAGTAGAGTCTGCAAGTCCAAAGACCCTGAGCTGAGAGGATGCCTGTAAGACTGAGGACACAGCAAGGATTGATGGGAAATGTTACCAAAGTGGTAGTGGGAACCAGATCATGAGATACTTAAATCCGAAAGACAAATAGACTTGTACCAGGGTTATTATTAAATAAATCCATCATTAGTTCATGAGCATTGTTTTGTGGCCAGATATATTTAAAAATAAAACTTACTTGCTTCTTTTAGAAGTATAGGAAAAAAAAAAAGAAGTACACAAATTCCCACCCTTGGTTTTAAAGAAAATTTAAAACGGGAAATTACTGAGCACATATGCTTTCCACAAAAGGCTTATTTGCTAGCTGTAACATGTAAAATAGACACTCCTTGCTTATGGTCAAGCTGTTTTCTAAACAGATGAAGCAGTGACTACAAAATAAATAAATAAAGGTATAATTCAATAATAGGATATCCTAGATGGGATTCTCAGTTCACTCATATTTTACATCTTTTTAAAAATGATTATAATTTTCTCTAGCAAAGATATTTAAATATTTCCCTCTAGCCACTTGTAAATCTCATTTCTAATCTCAAAGCTCCTGTAATCAAGTTCTCAATAGTTTAAATAAAGCCTCCATTTGGGATTAAACTGCTATTGATATACGCACTTATTTCTGATTTTATGTGATATGGGGGAGGATGTCTGAAATGCTTATCGAATAATCATAATTAAAATGTATAATTTCAGAAAGATGATCCACGAATTTTAACTATGATGTCTGGGACTTGGTTAAGGGGATAAAGAAATATGAAACAAAAATTGAAGGGGGAAATTATATTACAAAATAATATCTGCTATACAAGTAAAAAAAATAAAATAAAAAAGTCAGAGCCCTTATTTAGAGAAAAAGCAAATTTATTCTTTAGTTTCCTTGGCCCATAATTCTAGAAAACTCTGTTGTTATGACAAACAGAACCTTCTCTTCTCTCTTCAAATGTAAGAAATTTTTCAATGTGGACCAATTATTTTAGACTCCTCCTAGGCAATATTGGGAAGAGTTTGACTTTTCTTCACCTCTTCCAATTTAACCACTGGAATAAACACCTCAAAACACTCTGAGGAATCATCTGAGCATAAACAAACCAAGCATGAAGTTTCCCAACAGGAGGCCAAAGCAGCTTGAAAATTGCTGAACAGTATCCGGAAAGTGATATTCTTTGTCTCTATTCTTCTTAGTGAAATATCTACTGAGTTTGGTCTGGATTGATGAGGTAACTAATGCCTTAAAAGTTAAAGGTTAGGTGAAGAAAAATAATACCGTAAAAGTGGGAGTCTAGAGGCCCATTTGAAGAGGCGCCATGTGCTCGTGCCTGTCAAAAACCTGCCGGGCTCCTGAGTGTGTGGAGACACAAGGCATTAGGCTGCTAGAACATACTCTTTGACCGAGTTGGCCAGTTAACTAACATCTACTCAGGCAAGACTTGAGAGTTTCAGAATTGAAAAGTTGGGAGACAATTATTTTCCCTTCACAGTACAGAACAGAATTACAGCTCAGCGAGGTTTGGCAAATCCACTGTCTAGTGTTACACCAGAATTCAAACCTCAGTCTCCTTCCCATTAGTCCAGAGCTGCCTCTGGTTAAAGAAGTGGCTTGACTAATTGTGTGACTGAACACTAACAACTTCTGTGGTAATTTAGTGACACTGACAGTTCCTGAACATCTGATTGGTAGTTAAGAAAGACAGCATGCTCAGGGTTGAGATTAACTCACTGTCATCAAGTCAATCCCAACTCATAGTGACCCTACAGGACAGAGCAGAATTGCCCCATAGGTTTCCCAGGTTGTAATCTTGATGGGAGTAGGCTGTCACACCTTTCTCCTGGGGGTTGGGATTAGCCAGGGAAAAATCAGGAGACAGCTGAGGAAGTTGAGAGGAAGAACAATTTTTAAAGCAGGAATTTTGGACAGTTGGAAAATTCTACTCACAATGACTGGCCATTAACTTGTTTCTATTTCCCTCCATTACTTGTGTCTGCACCAGAGCAGGAGCTAGTCTACACATGCCTTTGTGAGAATGAGAAAAACACACACCTTCCTCCAGAAGAAGATGCTTATATTAGTATAATATTGCACAACTTGGATTAACTATACAGAGAGGCCTGGCTGCTCTGCCTGGGGTTGATTTCTAGAGCCCAAATGAGGGATCAGCTCTGGCTGCCCATACCATGTACCTACACAACACTCTCCCTGCTCATATGCTGTTGTTAGGTCTCATGGAGTAGGTTTTGACTCATAGCAACCCTATGTACAATAGAACGAAACACTGCCTGGTCCTGAGCCATCCTCACAATCATTGCTATATTTGAGCCTACTGTTGCAGCCACTGTGTCAATCTATCTCATTGGGGGTCTTCCTCTTTTTCATTGAACCTCTACTTTACCAAGCATGATGTCCTTCTCCAGGGACTGGTCCCTCCTGATAACATGTCCAAAGTACATGAGATGAAGTCTCACCATCCTTGCTTCTAAGGAACATTCTGATTGTACTTCTTGCAAGACAAATTTGTTTGTTCTTCTGGCAGTCCATGGTATATTCAATATTCCTAGCCAACACCATAAATCAAAGGTATCAATTCTTCTTCAGTCTTCCTTATTCACTGTCTAGCTTTTGCATGTATATGAGGCAAAATCCAGGCACAGAGGTTGCTGTTAGTACTCAGAGACTATAACCCCTTAGATGTGGCACCCTTGTTCAGTACACAATGTGAAAGCCCATATATGGAAGCCTTCCTTGGGGTAGAGGGAACAGAGTTCAGAACAAGTGCAAACCCAAGGACTTTGCACAGATTTGGATGGAACCTAAAAAAGGTTGGGAGAGCAAGGCCTGAGAGATCTTGTGAAAAAATTCAAATAAAATATCTTTGTTGACCTTTGGTCAGTTTTAAAATTTTTATGAGACAAAATACACTTAGAAAACTGAGCACTTTCAATGTTCAAAATTATTACCTTTTTCAATGTGTTGATTAGGAGAAAAGAGGACAAGCCTCACTTCCGATGTTCCTATAAAGCAAGAGAAATGAAACTGTTCTGCTGGAAAAGGGGGTGGGGGGAGGAAGAACCACCAAATCTAGAGGTCTGTGTTTTGCTAGATCCAAAGTTTTCAGAAGTTTACTGTAGGCATGAATATTGGTGGCAATGTTTGTGATGGGATGGGTTCCCAGCAATCTTCTGTTGATTACTCAAGTGCGGAGCATAAATTATTTCCCCAGGCAAGCAACAACTTAAATGAAGTAGTTTTCTGAAAGTAGAATGTGATTAAACTATGCATTTCATTCAAAACACCTCCTGTTTAGCCAATCTCCGTTGCTCCTGGTGTCTCGTCTTCAGGAAGATGGATTCTTGGTGATAATTTGGACTACAGCAGAATTTTACGCAAAGATGAGGCTAAGCACATGGGGAATCCATAAGAGATTCTAATCACAAACTCAGCGAGGAAAAAGCTGTCTCTACATGAGGTAGCTGGGATGAGTCTTCGGATTTTATTTTCTAGTTGTGTGTTTACACCTATTTACCTCTCCAACGGTACTATTTACTAACCCTGTAAATGAACCCAGTTCTACTTATCAAAGGCAGGAGGCTCTATCCTCATATTAAAAGGTTCTTTCCTTTTAATAAAGATGACTAAAGCTCCTGATAAGCTGGGTTTCCTCTCTCTGCACCAGGGCAACAATGAAATGAAGTCAGGAAAAGGTCCAGTGTAATCACAATCCCTGTTTTCTTGATTTGTGTCTTGCTCTACAGCTTAACAGACCCCGGACCATATTTATTCCTCCCAATTATAGGCATGCTCCAGGTTGGCAGTTCAGCAGAGATCTCTAGAATGGGCATCTTTTCATCAGTTTATAAGCATTTTACTAACAATATACCGTCCTGCTGATTATGGCTTACTTGCCTGGTATTTTAACCCAGGAAAAACTTGAATGTGATTCAGGTAATTACACTGAAGGCCAGATCTTGCTAAATATTATGTGTCTTCCCACACACATTCACAAAAATGATGGAATTAATTTTTATAAATGCATTTGTGTGAGGAGTCACTATGCTGGTGTTATTATTCTACCAATCCTTTCTGGCTATTTTTATCTTTGGGCCAGGCATTTGGTCATTAGGCCAAGCTCTGTAAGATGCACCATGGGAAGAAAGAATGGGGTTAGTACTTCCTCCTTTACATGAGGCAAAGCTCCAATGGGACAGAAAGCATCAGACAAGTATAGATACTCCTTCATTCACCAAATATTTACCAAGTACTAACTGTGGGACCTGGGTGGCACAAATAGTTAGGCATTCAGCTACTAACCAAAAGGATGGCAATTTGAATCAATTCAGAGGGGCCTTAGAAGAAAGGCCTGGTGATTACTTCCAAAAAGATCATAGCCATTGAAAATCCTATGGAGATAGTTCTACCGTCACATAATTGGGGCTTCCCTGAGTCAGATTTAGGTCCATCATAACTGGTTTGGTTAATTGTTGGGCGCTAACCTATGCTCTACAAGTCTAAATCAACTTAATGGCAATGGTTTAATCTAGTCTCTGGAAATACAGCACGGAACATGGCAGATGAGGTGCCCATCCTCACAATGCTTCTTAACCAGTTACTCAATCGCCCACGCTCAAACATCATTTTTTCACAAGGTCTTCCCTGACCATCCTATTCACAATCACAACTCTGCCATCCATAATAATCCCCATCTCCCTTTCTTGTTCTGTTTTTCCCCAAAGAATTGATTGCCTTCAAACACACCATATCATCTCCCCTTGTTTAAAGTCAAAACCTCCTTATCAAAAGAGAAATTCCATGAAGGCAGAAGTTTCTGTCAGTTGTATCCACAGCAGCTGTATTCCCAGTCCCTAGTACAGCGCCTGGCACACAGTTGGTACTGTGTAAGTATCTGTTGAATGAACATATACCAGGGGATTACCTAATAAAACGTGGAAAAATGTATGAAGTTACAGAAGTATGAAATCTTTCAAAAGGGCTATTTGAGCATACTCATTAACTGAAACGCAGGAAGAGGGGACATTTCTGGAGACGATAATCTGGAAAGCGCTCACGGTCTGGAGGGGTGTCTTAGGCTTTCGTTTGATGTAGAAAAAGGGCATGTTTTGACAAAGAGGGAAAGCTATTCAAAGTAGGTGGTTGGTGCGTACAATGGTCTGGTGGTGAGGAAACATATGAGGTGACAAGGAAGTTTCCAGTAGAGATTTCACAGTCCTGTAGTCACTTTTCTAATGGGGGGAAAAAAAAAAAACCAAACCCGTTGCTATCAAGTTGATTTTGATTCATAACGACCCTATAGAACAGAGCAGAACTGCCCCATAGGGTTTCCAAGGAGCCGCTGGTGGATTCAAACCGCCGAACTTTTGGTTGGCAGCTGAGCTCTTAACCACTGTGCCACCAGGGAGAAACTATTTAAGTTCCTATGTCACAACTGTTGACATGAACCATGATCCCTCATCATTTATCATCACGCGAAGTCTTTGCTGTGTTAAGGGCATTTTGTGTGCTGTGCCTGAACCATACAACTTAGTCTTTGGAACTTAAACCCTAGGTCCAAGTTTATTCATTAGTTTTTCCATGTGTCCTAGGAGAGGTCAGTTCCATTTGTGGAGGTTCTCTTGCTCAACATAATACAGATGACAACTTTGTAAATGTATGTTGTTCTAGCTGTGTGCAGATGAGTCAATTTCAACTCATAGCGATCCCAAAGGACAGAGTAGAATGCCCCATAGGGCAGCTGGAGTGGCTGGGGGGTTCAAACCACTGACCTTTCAGTTAGCAGCCAAAGGCTTAACCATTTTGCCCCTGGGGCTTTTTCTTATAAATGTATAAATACCAAACCCAAACAAAACGCATCGCCATTGAGTTGATTCCAACTCATAGCGACCCTACAGGATAGACTGTAACTGTCCCATAAGGTTTTCAAGGAGTGACTGGTCAACTCGAAATGCCGACCATTTGGTTAGCAGCTGAATTCCTAATCAGTGCACCAGCAGGGCTCCTGTAAATGTAAAGTCCTAGTAAAATATTATCCTTGGTTTTCTGTTTAAAAAGCAAGCAAACAAACAAAACCACCCACAGGTGAAGACAACATGTCAAAATTGATTTACCTAATGGATGCCTGTTACAAGCAGGCCAAACTATGCTGCAGGACCAACATCCAAAACACTTGGGTGAGTCACTTAAAGGTGGAGTCATTTTTCTGTTCACATGTTTCTAAATTATTCCACAGCCTCACACTGTTTGTAAAGTTGAATATTCTATCTTACCCTAAACTGGTTATTCATCCACCAACTTTTTGTTGTTTAAACATAAATGGAAGACTACGTGGTCAACAGACACACCAGGGCCAGATCTCTCTGCCTCAGGTCTTCCTTTCCCTGCCACAACCAGACCACAAAACAAATATTGCAGTCTAGCATTTTATATTTTCTTAAAAAATAAGAAATGTTTGACCACCTTCTTTAAAAATGTTTTGTACCTTGAAGATAAATGCTTGTAATTTATTTGTCTAATTGGCATATTTTAATTTTTTTTAACTGAAATGTTCAATACTTCAACTAATATAAAACTAATTTTTTAGTCCCAGCTGAGTGAAAGAGAAACAGAAAAAGGAGTGAAGGAAGATGACTGAGAAAAAGTGGGGAGGAACACTCTAACAAGGCTGGGATTAACCCAAAAAACACAAAATAACAAATGTCGGAGAGGTTGTGGAGAGACTGGAACACTTACACACCGCTGGTGGGAATATCAATTGGTACAACCACCTTGGAAATCGATTTGGCACATCCTTAAAAAACTAGAAATAGAACTACCATACTATCCAGTAATCCCACTCCTTGGAATATATCCTAGAGAAATAAGAGCCTTTACACAAACAGACATATGCACACCCATGTTCATTGAAGCACTGTTTACAACAGCAAAAACATGGAAGCAACCAAGGTGCCCATCAACAGATGAATGGATAAATAAATTATGGTATACTCACACAATGGAATACTACACATAGATAAAGAAAAATGATGAATCCGTGAAACGTTTCATAACATGGAGGAATCCAGAAGGCTTTATGCTGAGTGAAATTAGTCAGCTGCAAAAGGACAAATATTGTATGAGACCACTATTATAAGAACTCGAGAAATAGTTTAAACAGAGAAGAAAATATCCTTTGATGGTTATGACAGTGGAGAGGGAGAGGGGTATTCACTAATTAGATAGTAGATAAGAACTATTTTAGGTGAAGAGAAAGACAACACACAATACAGGAGAGGTCCACTCAACTGGACTAAACCAAAAGCAAAGAAGTTTCCTGAATAAACCGGATGCTTCGAAGGCCAGTGTAGCAGGGGCGGGGTTTGGGGACCATGATTTCTGAGGACATCTAGGTCAATTGGCATAACAAAAATTATTAAGAAAACATTTTGCATCCCACTTTGGAGAGTGGTGTCTGGGGTCTTAAACACTAGCAAGCGGCCATCTAAGATGAATCAATAGGTCTCAACCCACTTGGAGCAAAGGAGAATGAAGAACACCAAAGACACAAGGTAATTATGAGTCCAAGGGACAGAAAGGGTCACGTAAATCACAGAGCCCCTCGGCCTGAGACCAGAAGAACTAGATGGTGCCCAGCTACAACCGATGACTGCCCTGACAGGGAAAACAAAAGAGAATGCCTGAAGGAGCAGAAGAGCAGTAGGATGCAGACCTCCAATTCTAGTAAAAAGGCCAGACTTAATGGTCTGACTCAGACTAGAGGGACCCTGGAGGTCATGGTCCCTGGACCTTCTGTTAGGCCAAGACTGGAACCATTCCCAAAGCCAACTCTTCAGACAGGGATTGGACTGGACTATAAGACAGAAAATGATACTGGTGAGAAGTGAGTTTCTTGGCTTAGATAGACACATGAGACTATGTGGACAGTTCCTGTCTGGAGGTGAGATGAGAAGGCGAGGGGGACAGGAGCTGGCTGAATGGACATGGGGAATACAGGGTGGAGAGAAGGAGCGTGCTGTCTTATTAGGGGGAGAGCAACTAGGAGTACAAAGCAAGGTGTATATAACTTTTGTATGAGAGACTGACTTGATTTATAAACATTCACTTAAAGCATGCACACACACACAAAAAAAATGTGGGGAGAAAAATGTAGAAAGAGTCTGTGTAAATTCCCACCTGACAGAGGGAGGCAGTGAGAAGCAGGCATGAGGGATTGGGGAGAATAAGGGGCAGGGGAAGATCACAAATACCCAGAAAGAGTAACTCTGAGGTAGGGAATAGAGGCCTGGGAGGCTTTGAGGTGAGGGTTAGGTGGAGTGGACTCTGCTCTTCAGCTCTCTTTTGTTAAGGGCTCCAGAGTGGTATCTATTATCAACTCCCTTTGTGAAATGCCATTTTACTACCTTCACAGTTCTTTAACTGCTCTTCTCTTTAAACTCTCGATGGGGATAACAGCACTGGGGAGAAATTCTTCTGTGACAGTTACAGTGACCAAAGGATTATAACTTCACAGACTGGAAGGAATAAAGCTGAGGGATGTATACAGCTGTTTAGGCAGAGATGTCTCTAAAAAGCCCACTGAGTGAAATCACTTAAAATGACACACCCAAGGCTTTACAAGGGCCATTTAGTTATCTAAAGGAATTGAATATGAACATCGATCCAAGCAACTAAAAAGAAAATTTTTTTTTCAAAAAAAGATTAAAACTACTTAAATTTGAGAATAGACTTAATAATCATCTTTGGTGAACTAATTTCCTACTTAGCTTTTGAAAATACACTTGAAGAGCCTTTTATTTTCTGGGAAGAATTTAAAGCTTCACTTTATGATTTGTGAGACTGCAGAGTGATCTATTTTTTTGTTTTTAACTTGCTTCTATGTTCATGAATTTCCCACTGTCTATTTGCAAAAGCAGTCTTCATTTTGTTGTGATAATCGCATATTCATTATACCTTTCTTACCTACAATGGCATCCTTTCCTTTAAAAATTTCTTTTCATACCTTTTTTATATAGCATCTTATCAATGAACTCATTATTATTATTTTTTAATATGCCCATAAAAAAAAAAACCATGGCATATTTAAAAACAACAAACAAACAGGAGGCTAGTCTCGTCCCCCTCTCCACCTCACCCCTTATTCTTTATCACTGAAATACTCATCCTGGCGAAATTCTTTTATGCATTTCTGAATGTGGCCCTTTGATCACCAGTTCTTTTGTTTATTTCCTTCACTGTGATATTTTTTCAGAGACCCTTGCTAAGTGCAAATTAGAACAGGAGTTTCAACCTCTTGCATAATATTGTAAAATAAATAAATAACAAAATGTATTTAAATAAACTATTCAAATCCATGTCAGTAAATGATCCAATTAATTACTCCTTTGGGGCTATGTTATATGTTTGCTTTCCTCTTAGAGAGGTGAAGAAAAGTGGAAATAAATTTCCAGCTGTTAACGGGATAAGTTCTGTCAATGGATAAGGGTCAAAAGAAACAAACTCTAATTTGTGTCACATTTGTTTTTAGGCACTTAATTTACTCTGTTTCTTTAACCCTATTGGAATGTTCCCTAGCAGTTCTTGCTTGATTTCAAATGAGCAGCACTGATAGACTCCAGTTAAACTTGAGAGGATACTTTCTGACATTTGCAATGAACGGAGACAAGTTAGGAAGAAGAAAGATAGATGTTACCCCTTGTAATTCAGTGTGGGATGCCAGATTTTAACCAAGTCTGCAGAGATTGGACAAAATCCAATTTGTCATTATTTATTCCTAACCATAGTGCTTATACTCTGTACTTTTTCATTCTTATTTGCCATTTACCCAATTATATCCATCCTTATTAGACCCCTGCTGAAGGCAGCATTAGCCAGGGAAGTCCCATAGCTTAGGTTAATCCTATTATCTCTTGATAAACGGGACACATGAACCTCTAGATGGCCAAACTCAGCATTACTCTCCCTCCTCTGTCTCCCTCTTCCCCTTCTCGCCCCTCCCCCCACAGTGCTGTTCCTGGTCCTTATGCCTGATGTAATTAAAATCTGGAAATATGCCCATTCTAATCCTTAACCGGTATAAGCATCACTGTCAATGCAGGGAAATGAACTACAGTTATGATGTAAAGGCCTGACACTTCTGTGACATTTACTGATGTGCTGGGCCTCACTGACACACTGACAAAGTGAGGTTTATGTCTTCAGAGTTTGAAAATCCCTGCCCAGAATAGAGCATGGGCTGGGGGAAAAGAGGTTCATGGTGGGAAAGACAACGGGCCATCCTGAGAAGTAAGATTTTTAAGGTATGAATTTAGATGTGCATTAGGAAGTAAGGGAAACCCTGGTGGCATACTGGTTAAGTGATACAGCTGCTAACCAAGAGGTCGGCGGTTCAAATCCACCAGGCACTCCCTGGGAACTCTATGGGGCAGTTCTGCTCTGTCCTACAGGGTCGCTATGAGTCAAAATCAACTCGACGGCAGCAGAGTAGGTTAGGGAAGTGAGAGAGACAGAGAGAGAGAAAAAGAGAGAGGCAGAGAAAGATTAAACTTCTTTGGAAGTAAGGACAGACTGACTCCAAGAGTTCTTTTCTTGAGGAATTTCATGGAGCAGTTAAGTCTTTTGCCTTTTCAGAACTAATCCCAGATTGTAATTTGCCTTATGGAAGATTGCATAAAGGCCCCTGACACCAGGACATCACCGAATCCACCGTGAATTCCTTGTTGAATAGTATGTATAGATGTGTATCTGTACACAGTGAATCACTCCTTCTGTATTAGAGGCAAATAGGTAGGTAGAAAAACTTCCCATGCTTATTAAAACACTTATTAAAATATAGTCTTCCTAAAATAAACTCATAATATGTTACTAACTGTTGAGGAAAGAATAAGACCCAGTTTATCCCACAGACATCTCTCAGGCTTTGTGCTGCAATTATATGATCCTTTCCTTTCTACTACATATTCTATTTATAACATCAAAAGGGCTTCGTGCTTCTTTTCAAAAGAAATTTATTATCCAAAAGGTTGCATTGGGAAGAGAGCCAACTCAAGCCTCCCGAGAAAAAAGAGAAAGCAATCCCATTTATTTAGAAACAAATACATAATTTCATTAATGTTGGAAATGTCTTTCTCATACTTCTTTTATCCTCTAAGTCATGTGAGGAGTTGTAGAAGTGCCTAAACCCCAACCAGTCCTTCATGAACTAAAGAAAAATAAATGTGTTCAACAGCTTCTATGCTGTTAAAAGGAAGAACACATTCCTTTTTTTTTGTCCCAGAAAGAGGGAGTTGGCAAAGAAGGCGATTGCCAGAAGCGTTAAGCACAAGCAGAGTTTTGCACAAAATTGGAGATCAAGAAATATTGATTGGCTCTTGCTAAGATGGAAGGACTGACAGAGGAACAGTGCCTGCAGAGTTCAGTGTTCTTTTGATGCTGCCAACTCCTGTAAGAACTTTGCTGTAACCTCTAGGGATGGCAAGCTGCACTTTACAAACATGGCTTTCGAGCTCTTCTTAACAGCACAGTGAT
Source organism: Elephas maximus indicus (assembly GCF_024166365.1). NCBI lineage: Eukaryota > Metazoa > Chordata > Mammalia > Proboscidea > Elephantidae > Elephas > Elephas maximus. The sequence goes on along the minus strand of NC_064828.1, from coordinate 45,867,881 downwards.
AGGATTTCCTTAGGAGGCAACTTGTTTTATTTTGTTATCAAGAACATTAGCATTAATGATATGACAGAATAACAGGCAGGTAAAAGGGTGACCTAGGTAAGCATTTAGGTGAGCATGGCTTTCTATTCCTGCTGGTAGCCTTGCAGTTTGGGGGTAAAGCTAGTCTATACTCTGCTGCAACTAATTAGTGGTCATGGTACCATCAGTATATATTGCTCCTGGTGGTAGTTGCTATAGATTCCAACTCCAACTCATGGTGTCCCCATGCACAAAAGAACAAAACAATGCCCAGTACTGCGCCATCTCCATGATTGGGTGCAGATCAGACTGTTGTGATCCATAGGGTTTTCACTGAATGATATTAGGAAGATTACCAGGCCTTTCTTCCTAGTCTTAGTCTGGAAGGGCCATTGAAACAACCACATATTAATTACTAGCATAAATGCAGGCAACCTACTAGGAGCCCTGGTGGTGCAGTGGTTAAGAGCACAGCTGCTAATCAAAGGGTTGGCAGTTCGAATCTACCAGTTGCTTCCTGGAAATCCTATGGGGGCAGTTCTACTCTGAATGGGCTACATGCATTTAGCATTAACAAGGAAAGACCTACCCCTTGTCAGCATGTATTTGCTGACCTTAGTTGGCATTACAAAATTAGCTAGCACAAAGAAATATTAAAGAACACTGGTTAATAATTAGGTTGCATTTTAATTGCATGTTTATTTTCTTTTGCCTTTTATTGCCATGATAACATGGGTTAAGTTAAATAAAAGTCAGCATTATTGGCTAAAATTGACAATAATTAGGAAAGTGGCACAGCCATAATGTTTCTAACTTTCCTGATAACTGTGACACTGATAAAGTGACTGTGACCTAAGAAAAGGAGAGATAATTTTCATTTGCCGTATTCCATTTCCAACTATTTGACTATTTTACATTGTTGTTAGAAAGTCTTAGTTCATGAGATTACAGGGCTATTCAAGACCATTAATAGCAGTCCCCACTTTTCCCAAAAGCAACTTGCTAAACACACAAAATTCATCAGACCCGGTAGCATTCTTCAAAACCAAACTGAACCCAACACAATAAACTCCCAGGTATGATATAAATCAAGTTTTACTTTATCCATCTCCCAGGCTGGGAGACTGGCAGAGCTTTAATCATATACATATTTAAATGTGTCATCAGACTCCTTGGGAGGACAGGCTGTTGTGTGTACCATGAGCTTCTCTCTAAGGTTTCTGGGGATTGAGGATAGTTGGTTGTAAATCCTGTCATTTTGGTGACTTAATATTTTATATTATCATGATATTAGCATAATTGTGACCTCTGCATTGTAGCATTTTATGTGTTTCCAGTATAACTTTTGATGCTTCACTAAAGTCAACAAAAATCCCCATTATTCCCTGTTTTAGAGCACATTTGGCATGAAGTATTAAGGTTGATTTAATGTTATTAGTGCTTAAAGTGGTGCAAAATACATGAATATACACATCCATCTCCCAGTTCACGGTAACACCGCCATAAAATGTTAGGAGATGAGTGATAAACATTTCCTCTCCTTTTTTTCTCTTTCCCTAATTTTTCCTGCTGGAGGCTCTGCTCTACCCAGAGCGCATGCAAGTGTTGCCAGTCCCCCCACACAGATCAATCACTAGGGTTTCCACATGCCCAAATAATAACACAACAGGAGAGTTTGGCTCAGCTGCAAGCCTCATTAAAACTATTCTCAAAGTAACAGCAAGGTTTGGGGAGCACTCTACTTGGACCAGACTCTGCATATTTTCCAAGATAATGACCAGAGAAGAAGCACTAGAGGACACAGACTCTTTTATTTGTGATTTTGGCAAGTTACAAAAAATAGTGAAGCAAAGCTAACTATTTCAAAGGATATCCAATGGCAAAGACTCGTTTAAAATTCTCCATGTAAATTTATTTCTATGGTAAAACTACTGAGGCTTGAAGGGCTGCGAGGGGTAAGCGAACTTGGAGAGAGGCAGAAGCTCTGATTTGACCGGCCTCTAGATGCAAATTGTTTAATCAGAACAAGCAGAGAAATGCAAGTCCAGTTCTTCCCTCCCCAAACTGTTCCATAAGCTATTTACATGACTGTGAATAAATGAGAGAGAGTGTGAGTGTTTATGAGAGTGTGTGAAAGCATGACAGTATGAGTGTGTTTGTGAGCATGTGTATGCCAGTGAGTGTGTGGTGTGTAAGAGTGACTTGTGAGCGTGAGAAAGTGTGAGTGTGTGTATGAGTAAGTTGAGAGTATAAATGTGCATGAGTGCATGAGTGTGAATGTGTGTATGAGTGTATGCATGTGAGTTGAGTATGTGTGTGTGTCAGAGTGTGTGAGATAGCACGTGTGTATGTGTGAGTGTGTGAGACAGCATGTGTGTGAGCATGTGTGTGAGAGCATGTGTGTGAGTGTATGAGAATGTGTAGAGTGTGAGTGTGAGACAGTGTGTATGAGTGTGAGAGGGTGCGTGAGAGCATGTGTGAGAAAGAGCATGTGAAAGAATGTGTGTGAAAGTGAGTGTGTGTGTGAGTGTGAGAGTGTATGAGTTGTGAGAGGGTGTGTAAGAGCATGTGTGTGAGACTGAGTCTGAGTGGTGAGTGTGTAAGAGTATTGTGAAAGCATGTGAGAGCGTGAGTGCATGTGTGTGCGTGTGTGTGAAAGTGTGAGTGTGTGGGAGTGAGTTTGTGTGTGTAAGAGTGAGTCTGTGTGTGTGAGAGGGAGTTTGTGTGAGTGTGTAAGTGTATGTGAGTGTGGGTGCGTGAGTATGAGGGAGAGTGTGTGTGAGTGTGAGAGAGTGTGTGTGTGAGTGTCTGTGTGTGTGAGAGACAGAGGAGAGACTGTGTGGCGCATAATTACGTAACCTTCATTCAGAGATCTGGATGAGCAGCTAGAGCATAGTTAACATGGAAACACAGGACTCCCAAGTTGACTTTTCCCATAGATCCCTGTATTATATCCTCTTCTGGGATGTTTTCATATGGGAAGATAAGTCGTTACCACTTATTGCTGTCAAGTTGATTCTGACTCATAGCAACTCTACAGGACATACTAGAACTGCCTCGTACAGTTTCCAAGGCTGTAATCTTTACGGAAGCGGACTGCCACATCTTTCTCCTGTGGAGTCTCTGGTGGGTTCAAATGCGAACTTCTTGGTTAACAGCCAAGCGCTTTAACCACTGTGCCACCAGGGTTCCTCGTCTTTACCACAGCAATCTAATTTTCTATAATTTAAGACAGAGAAATTGGAAGGATTCCAAGAAAAGGATCCCCTCCCCACCACCATAAAGAGGAAAGGTTGTGAATAGATGTAGGAAAAAAAAGATTAAAAAGCTGAAGTTATTAAATCCACAGGGAAACAAAAAACAGAAGGTTGCTTTTGTAATTATCTTCATGTATATGAAATGTTTTTACAGTACAACCTGTGAAAGCCAGAACCTGTGTAAGGCAGAAACCTGTCAGAAAAGGAAAACTCAAATATTTTCCACTACAATGAGCCATAGAAAACTGGTAAGACTACACCCTGACAACGGTGGGAAGCTTTCCAGACCTGGAAAAGCAAGGCAGTCGAGTTGAGCTCCTGCTTTCACAAGTTTCACTGCATAAAAAAAAGGTTGTTGACACTCTTTTCCATCGCTCAAGACAACAAGGCAAGATTCATATTAATATTGTAAAAAGAATCACAAGTGAGAGGTAAAGAAGAAATCCCTGACAGTAAGTTTTTAGAAAGAGACACTCTCTGAAAATAGGCCGTGTTTTAACGTTGCTCTCCGTCAAGAATTTTATCTTCGGAAGGTTTCCAAAAGTCTGTTGGACAAAAATCCAGCCCCTTCTCCTCAGAGGGGTCAAAACGGCTAACGCAACAGGAAGAAATGCATAGCAACCAAACTGTTCTATTACGTATATGACGACATGGTGCTCATGCCTCTGAAATAAATGGCCCACAGGCAAAAGGGCCAGGTGGAAAAGCCAAGCAAACTGTCAAGATCAGAATCCTTAAATAATGAAGTTCCAGTATTTGCTTATTCCTCACATTTTATACTGATGAGATAGAGACATAACTGCCCAAAAGAAAGATGGATTCAGAGTGAGCAAATGAATGAAAAAATGATCATAAATGTTTAAATTGGGATATACTAAATTGACAACGGGGGGGGGTGTATATTTTTTCATTAAGTAGTGTTCAAGTATGATCAAAGATGTGTTGGAATACAGACATTCAGAGATGGAAGATTAATATTTATTTGCTTCCACTTCTTATTCTAATGATAACTCTCTACTTAATTGGCCTAGTTAATTTATGAAATCAAATCTAGATCAGTGAAATTGACAAGTAGTCATTGAGGAAAGGATATTACGGTTTAAAAGCATGAAGGATAGCAGTATAAATGATATATGTTATGCTATTAAGCAAGTCACTATAAAGTGAATTACAATGAGCATAAAGGGAATGTATTTTACTGTGTCAAAAACACATTTTTATGCAACGTACAAACTTTATGTTGAATGGTCAATCTTGACCATCTGATTTTTCTTTCTAAAAGCCCATAACTATATTTGGATAAAAATCAGGGACATACCAGAAAGGAACACGGTGCTAAGGAAAACCCCTACCAAGGTTTCAAGTCAATTTTAAGAGTACAAACTTCTGCACCTTTTTGAAAGTCTTTGAGGCATAGCTTAGGCTTCATGGGGAAAATATAACCACGGCTACTAGTAAGCCACTTAGTTGCTCATCAAATGCGAAGTGAAGCTCTACTGCTACCTCAAAGTGAGGATGGCTGTGGTCCTTCTCTGGAGGGCAAAGAAGCCAGCTAGGCAGCTGGTAGAATTTATTTCACTCTGGTCCATGCCCCCTCTGGTGGCTGAATGCCAGGGCGAAGTGACACAATGAGAAATTGCTTCCCTCTCAGTGGGAGGTGCGTTATTTTCTCTCCCTTCACAAAGACCCACTGCATTTATCCTGCCAGTTCAATTTAGCGTTAACCCAAACAGTCCCAAGCAGAACTGAGAATACTTTCTTTAAAGAAAGAATTCCTCTACAAAACAGACAGGAATGATCTGATGAAAATCAGAGGCACCTAACGACTGTGGATATTTCTTGAACTAGCATCTGCTCAAAGGTTTGTATAGAAAATTAAGTATCTTTTGGGTCTTAGTTCTTCCTAACCCAACTGAAGTTTCAGACACATGGGAAGTTAAAGCAGGTTAAAAATGTAACATTATTTATGTTTTGCTTACAGTGAGCACTCAACAGAAGTTCACAGAGTTAAATTGACACGTTCAGACCTGTGATCCCTGGACCACTGAAAGCCTGCAAAGAATAATGCATCAATTTTTAAAAAATTCTAATGCTTTTTTAGGGTGCATTATTCACTGTATCAAAAAGCATGTCGAGTATTCAAATTAGGGCAGAGTCTTTTGTATAGTCCATATTATTAATCCTAAAACTTCGGCGATTTTCAACATCGATTAACTGAATATTCTCCAAATTTCAATCTGAAGCCTTCTCTCTTCTTCTTTTCACTTATTCAGAGCTTACCATATTAGATCAAAAACTTCTATGTTGACGACTCAATATGTGCTAAACTGATCTTTCCATTTATACTGCTCTGCAAAAAAAGAAAAAACTATCTTTTAAGGCTGAGTGGGGCTGTATATTAGCTTTGGAATCAGTCAGGCCTGAGTTCAACTATTACCCTGCCTTCAGTAAGCTATTTAATCTCTCTGAGGATCAGTTTTTTCATCTATAAAATGGGAACAATAAAAACTCCTCCTTCACTTGGTGATGGGGCCCTGGTGGTGTGGTGGTTAAGCTTTTGGCTGCTAACCAAAAGGTCGGCAGTTTGCATCCATCAGCTGCTGCTTGGAAACCCTATGGGCCAGTTCTACTTTCTCCTCTAGGGTCGCTATGAGTCTGAATAAACCCAACGGCAATTGGTTTGGTGCTGGGGTTTTCACTTGGTGATGGTTTTTAAGTGTACTAACAGTGTGTAAAGTGCTCCAGGGATGATTCTGATAGAAAAACATCACCCTTTCCTAATTTTCCAGTTTCCATCAACCAGCCTTCCAGTCCCCCTTGCCAATGCAGTAAGCTAGACCAGCCCTCCTCACACCTGGATCTTCTAAGCATCCTGCTGGCACTCCCAGCGTTCAGTTTCCCCATTCCTGTGCTTTTCACCCCTCATAGGGAAAAATGACATTCTCAAATACCTACAAGCCTGTCAGGAACCTACAGGTCTCTGGAAAATTCCTCTCAGTGAGTTGTAAGACTCTTTACGTCCGGCTCACCCTCATATTTTTATTCTTGGCCACAGATACTCCACAAAGATGAAGCAAACACACTTATTGTCCCCTGCAGGGAACGTCAGCTTTAGAGCCACCACTCCTTTACCTGGTTGATGCCTTTTGCTCTTTATAATGTTTTCCATCTTTATTCTATTGGTACGTTTATTATAAGACTTTTCAAATCCTCTTGGAAAGTAAAATAATATAATCATATTAATAATAAATGCCTTCATCTTTTTTGCCGCTGCACATATTCTTTGACTTCTAATTCATTTTTCCTCCCCCCTCCCCGGCCACACACGCACACACATACACAGAAGCCAAATCTGCTTTTTTCATAGGTTCTTCTCTCTGAGTAAAAGGTAACTCCATCCATCTAGTTGCATAATTGTGGCATCACTCTTGTGGCCAGTAAGCAAATCCTATGGACTTGATTTTCATTTATCTAGACTCTGATCATTTCTCACCACCTCCATTGCCACCACTCCAACCTGGTAACCACCATCCCTAGCCTAGAAGATTACAATAGCTTCCTAGGCTTCCCACCTATTCCCAACAGTCTTATTAGCAAAGTGCCAGTTAGAGGTATTCTTTTTTAATTAATTAACAGCTTTGTTGAGGTATAATTCACGTTACAAGTATTCTCATAAAATCCGAGTCAGATCACGTCACGCCTCAGCTCAAAGCCCCCCAGTAGTTACCTGCTCACTCACAATAAAAATAAAATTCTTTATAAAAGTCTCCAAAGCTCTAAATATTATGCACAAGTCTGAGTCACTCTGATGTCATCTCCTGCTCTAGCTCGGTCCTCTCCAGCCACAGTCCTCTGCCTGAACATCTCTTCTCCCAGTTATCTGCATTGCTGGCTCCCTTCCTTCATCAGGTCTTTGTTCAAATGTCACCTTATCAAGGAGACCTACCCTGATCACCACCAGCCCCAGAACTTCTTTCCTCTTATTTGTTTGTTGAGTCTTTCCTCCCACTAGAATGTAAGCTTCATGAGGGCAGAATTTTTTTCATGCCCTTCTGTGGCTGAAACATAGTAGGTCCTCAATAAATATTTGTTGAGTGAATGAACAGCTCTCTCTAAATTTCCTCCTCCCACATTTCTGTCTTACAACCTTACTCAAACTTCCTACGTGTAATTTCCCCCTTTTTAACTCTATTAGGGAAAAAAAAAAAAACCAACATTTTATGACTCCATTCCTATCTACCTACTTCATTTCTTTTAAGAATGTCAGTATCAATTACTCTGCTTTTTCATTTATGTAACACAATGCCATAGGCATTTAGAGTTGAAAGTAATCTTATCTAGACTATTGCTTCATGTTGTACATCAAGGAGTGACAATGAGGAGCAGAGCCGGAACAAGAATCCATGTCTCCTAACTGATTCCAATGCTTACTCCTCTGTACCACACTGATTCCGTCCATCCATTACGTCCTTTGCCATAAGTACCAAAAACCAAATCCAGTGCCATCGAGTTGATTGCGACTCATAGCGACCCTATAGGACAGAGTAGAACTGCTTCCTAGAGTTTCCAAGGAGTGCCTGGCGGATTCAAACTGCCAACCCGTTGGTTAGCAACCATAGCACTTAACCACTATGTCACCAGGGGTTCCATTATAAGTACAGTTGGGTGTTTTCTGCTTGCTGTGGCCTAAAACAAGGGATATCTTGTATTCACCTTATGCCTGAGTCAAGTTGTTTGGTATAATAAAATCACACGATTGGCAAAAAGAGAGGTAGACAAGAAGTACCGCTGGGATTATTGTCCCAGTTCCTCCAGCTCTTCTAACTTGCCTCTCAGGTCCCCATCTGAAAAACGGAGATAACAACGATTCCATCAAGCTTACAGATTTGCTTTGAGCATCAAATGTGATAATGGATGTGAAGCATTTTGGAATTCATAAAGCAGTATACAAGTGTATGGTTTGTTATTAACCCCAGCAGCTGTCTCATATGCACAGTACTTTTGTTGTGAAAGAGACTGGAGAAGAGTGTATAATTGGCTAAGTGCAAATTTATCACATAACCAGAGAAACTGCTCAAAGGCATGTGGTAGACTGTTAGTATTTCCTTACCTGAAGAGAGCAATGTTCTGTTTTTTCATATGTTCCTTAAATCCTGCCTTAATGTATAAATTTCTCAAGGATGGAGTGCATCTATCTCATACTCAGTCTCGGTACTCAATAAATAGAATGTCTCTAAAATGGTTGCCATCTTTCTTAAAGTATGTCTGGCTAACTTTAACATACTTAAGAGTCCATAGGGAAGAAACTTCTTAAAAAAGTTCACTTTCCATTGTACTTATATTAAATAATGAAGAAAAAAAAATCCAACATTGCTTTTTGATGGAAACTAAAATGTTAACATCTGGTATAAGATTCTCTTGGCAACTTGTTAAAGATGCGATCAGCCTAAATGAACCACCTTACATATGTTTGGGGAATTTCTACCTCTAAAGATTTTTCTATGAAGTAGGCACATTCTAGAATTAACTTTGGAAGGCTTTTTTTTTTTTCCTGTTTCTTGGGTATATCTACTGGGTATGAGGGTTGCTTTCTTGGCAAAACTTGATTCTTTCAACAGTTATTTCAGTTAAGCTTATGGTTCAATAAGGCTCCAATTCTTCTAGCAAGGGGATTTGTTCAAGCAAAATAGTTCTTTCCTGTAGACAGTCCTAAATGCTTAATAAACTATAAATTATGACAGATTTTATTTTCCAAAGATATCAATGTTTCTATCCCACTGCTCTTCTTACAAAATGACGTTGATACTTCTCTGTCAAGAGGTGGGGTCGATGCTCCTTCTTCTTGACCTTGTGACAGCCTCAACCAAAAGAGTATGGTGGGAGTGACAGTATATACTTCTAAGGTAGGTTATTCCACTTGACTCCCTTTCTCTCGGGACCCTGAACTGGGAACTTAGCCACCATGCTGTAGAAAAGCCATGAAGTCACACAGAAAAACCATGGGAAGACCTGGTTTAGGTGTTCCATTCAAAATCCTAGCTGAAATCTTAGCTAATAGGCAGCATCAACCACCACACATGAGTGAGAGGCTCCTGCCCTAAGCCTCTGAGCTGCCCCAACTGAATCAAGACAAGTTATCTCCATCAAATACTGCCTGTATTGCAGATTCATGAGCAAAAGAAATGGCATTCACTGTTTTAAGCCACTAAGATTTGGGGTGGTTTTTTATGCAGGAAAAGATAATCAGAACGCATACCTCCTACTGTCACATATGTATTTCCAAAGGTCAGCTACAAGTTTAAAGCCTGTTCACCAGGCAACAGTCACTTAGTGAGAGTGTTGAAGAGCAAGAACGAAAACACTGCACCAAGCATTTAGAACAGACTTTCTCATAGATTCTCAGCCTAGATAACTGGAGGGATATGTGTAAAGAATAAGAATAATAAAAAAAAAAAAAAATCCAGAACAACTAGACCCCATTAACACATTTTACAGACTTAGATCAGAAGGCCATGGAGTCTGGGTATTTGTTTTAAATATCTATCCACAAAGTTAGGACTGACTTCCAGCATGTCCACACTAGTTGTGGGATCCTGAGTGAATTACACACCTCAATTTTTTCATCTGTAAAAGGGATATAATTGTACCTACCTCGTAGGGTTGGAGGGTTGGTAGGTGAATTAAAGGAGTTACTATTTATAAAGTACTTTGTGACTAGCACAAAGTTACAAAACTACTTTTTTTTTTTTTTTTTTAAAAGCTTCCTCTCTATTGATCATGGATGTGGATAGAAAAACATTCATTGTTTCACTTTTATCCTGTCTGCATTATAATCCAAAGTGAAGACTAATTGTAAAAGGGTTGTACATCTGTCTGTTTTGTCCCTTGAATAAGAGCAAAGTTGTAAACGGCTTGAAGCTTTCCAAAACAGACTTTCAGAAAATACTTTTAATTAGGAAAAGGAAATCTCCAGCAATGAAAATACCACGCAAAATACCCTACAAATTCCAGTTGGGTCTTAAGTGTGGCCAGGAGGCCAAAAATTCAACCAAAATGAAAAGTTTAACTAACAGAATGTATTCAATACAAGACCACCTTTAAAGAATTTTTTATAGTGTGACAGCGTATCTTTTGCTCCAACTCCAAGTTTATAAAAAGCTGCACTGCTGAATCAATGCTTGATGGAGCAGCTGATGCTGATGCAAATTATGTCCTGATGTGGGTAAGGATGGAGGGAAAAAATGATGACCATGCCTACAGTAAGGGAAGATCCTGTGCTTGTGACTACACTTTGTAAAGCTGCCCCCAGAATAAGGTCTAGACAGAGAGAGTATGAGTTAAACCCGCTGAGAAGCAGTTTTCTGAGTCTCTGGAATTAGTGCCTTCATTAATATTTAAAAAAAATAATTCTCTTAGATTGATTCTCATAGAGCAGCTTCCATGGGCAGTTTCAGATATTTTAGAGAGAGGAAAAAAAAAAAAAAAAAAAAAGAGGTAGATCTTTCAAAAATTAAATGTACTTATTTACTTAGGACTTATTTCTACTTGGGCTTTCAAAACAGAAGACAGAACTGTTTGCAAGAATGAACCAAGTGGCCACACTTCAAGGGTTTCTGTTAATACACGGAGCTTGGCTTTCATATTTTCTATAGATCTTGATGCAGTTATAAGTTTACATACTCATGTATTTATTAATTCAGCTTTTCTGCCTTTCATGAATAAATTATGCTTAGCTAATTTCCATATGAGCCTGGTGGCCTTCTCTAGGGCTTTAAATCAGAGAGTCTGGCAAAATTTTATGTACATTCAACAGCAGTTTATAGATACATTCAAAAGCATTTGACATCATCCGTCCCACGGTTTAAAATGCTGTTCGGAGAAAACCACCACACTTACATTCATGGATGGGTCACACTTATTCTCTCTCGGGGGGCAAGGAGACCTGATCAGATGGCTTGTCCACTGCTGTTACAATCATTGTTGCAGCCCTTCTAATTTGGGGGTTTCGCTTAATTGGAGACTAAAATAATTAAGATGTTTAAGGCTTAGATTATCCATCTCTAGTCTAGTTCAAGTCTCTGCTGCTGAGCCTTTTATTTGCGTTGTCAACATGATGGTTTATCACACTTTCTCTTATTCTCCAGGGAGAAATCAGAGCCAACAACAGCAACTTTGAGAGATTTTGACTTTTGCTGAACACAGGAAATCATTAGTTTTAAATCTAAAGACTCCTTACTGATTCTGAGGCCCTACCACCATACTGCGATGCTCCACGCTGGCTTATTTTAAGTCAATCACTGCTGTGGCATGCTAAGGGCACTGGGGGCTCTGGTTAGGTGGTGCCACAACATCTGAAGTTATAAATGTTCCAGTTATAACTCAGGTATTTTGTCCATCTAAGTACAAAACAGCTAAATATTGGAGACACAGATGGTTTTATTTTATTTTTTTTCTTTAATGGTTTCGAGCCAAGTAGATAGAACTCGATGTCTTAAGTGAGTTGGACAATAGCCCAAATAAATGAACCACATGCTTTTCTCCTCCAGTGTTCGGTAGTTTAACCTTTAAATGATTACCAGCAGGATCGCAATTCTAATTAAAACTAGATGATTTTCCATCTACTTTCTCCCAAAGAGACGGTTAGCTCTTTTGTCAATTTATGTGGTATTATAACTAGGTCTTCTGTACATACATATAAAAAAATGAAAGGTATATTTGGCACGCTGTATGTGTTGAGTTCAAAAGCAGAATCTTACGGAGCTTTAAAATCCATGCCTTTTCTTCCTCAAATGACATTTTAGGAGACGTGAGGCCCCTGATACATAGGGTCGCTATGAGTAAGAATCGACTCAACAGCAATAGGTTTTTTTTTTTTTTTCTAAGTACTTGGCTGCTAACCAAAGGTTGATGGTTTGAATCCATCAGCTGCTCTGCAGGAGAAAAGACCTGGTGATCTGGTCCCATAGAGATTACAGCCTAGGGAACCATTTCGGGCAGTTCTATTCTGTCCTGTAGGGTTGCTGTGAGTCAGAACTGACTCCAGGGCACAAGAGAGGGCTCTATAGCATTCATTCTGCTCTGGTTTGCTGCCCCTGCTCTACTCCTCTCTCCACTTGCTTTCTATTGTGATTTGATTCATCTTTCCAGAGAAGCTCATGTTTCAACTGCTGAGACTTCCTTTTCAAACAGTTATTTTACTTACTGCAGGCACCACAGAATTTAGCATTTTATTATCTTTTATGTATCTGTTTGATCCTGTGTCATTCCTCAAAGGATCTAAGGTGGGTAAAATAATACATAAAACGAAATAATGATAAATTTAATTGTCATATAGTACAATTACAGAACATATAGGATTACACATACAGAATTAAAGCACGGGAAAATATAAATAAATGGAATATCAAAGATATGTTTTTAAAAAATAGCACAATGACCATTTTTTATTTAGTGCATAGGGATTAAGCTCCTACAGTTCCACCGCTTACTTACAAGCTATTTGATCCGGGCAACTTCCGTAATTTTCCTAAGCTTCCATTTCTTTGTAAAGTGACACTGATAACAACAGTTTTGTGTGTGTATGTGTGTGTGAGAGAGAATTTACTCAAATAATCATGTAGAGTTCTTTGCAAAGTACCTGATACATAGTAGGTACTCAGCAAAAGCTAACAATAACAATAGTCATTCTGATTGAATAAATATACTTTATAATCTTGTTTTTTAGTTACCTGTATGTGTGTTACTGATTTTCTTACCTATTATTGTAAGAGTCTTAAAGACAGTAGTCATAATTTTTTTCACTCTACGGGAATACACCCAACCTCTTGCCATTGAGTCAATTCTGACCTGTGGCAATGCCATGTGTTACAGAGTAGAACTGCCCTATAGGGTTTTTTTTTTTTTTTTTTTTTTTTTTGGCTGTAATCTTTAGGGAAGCAAATCACTAGATTTTAGGTTAGCAGCCCCAACACAAACTATTGGTGCCACCCAGGGAAGAGAATACATAGTGGGCATTTACAATTTCTTAAGCATGGCCAAACTATTTAGTTTATTGGGCTGATATAGTTAAGGGTTTCATTTATTTATTCATTCATTCAACAGTATTTGCTGAGCACGTACTATGTATAAGGCAGGTTAACTTTACATCAGAAATCCAAAACAGTCTCTGCCACTTGGATCATAAATAAAAGTGCAAATGGATAGGTAAGAAGATAATTTGTTTGATTACTCACCATTCAAGTGAAGAGATTCTTTGGTTTGGGTAGTTTAATAGCATGTGACTAAAGGCAACACATATACACATTAAATACTCCATAGCAGGATTCTTATTCACTCTTTCTCTAAGGGAACGGAAGGACAATAATGATACCACCACAATGATGATAATAATGGAACTGATGATAACAATAATGATAATAGCCAACATTCACTGAGCAACTTCTATGCACCAGGCCGTACAGGTCACAGGTGTGAGGTTCAGGCAACGACAGAAGCTGCCACATAAGCCCAGGCCCTTGCCAACCAGGATCAGACCATTGTCTGAACGAAGGCTTTGGGCTTGGTGTTCCACAGAACAGCTCCCAGCTCCTCTCCAAAGGGAGCCCACAACAGTAAATCAAAGGACCTTCCACGTGCACAACCAGTGAGGAAGGACAGTGTGCTCTGCACGACTTCCGTCGCAGCTGTGTCCACAGACACTAAGTATTTGCAGGTATAAATGATAACCACCTTCATCTTCGAATAATACCACAGGAATCAAAGGGATTTATCCAAACCGACTTCAGAAAAATTCGGAGGGATGGATCTCAAAAAACCTCATAGAGAAGCAGTAGCTTTGCCCTCTCTGCTCTGCCTCATCTACGTCACTGCTGTTTTGGTATTAATTCAGAAAGCAGGGCCTTGACACTCACTGTATCACTGGGAGTGAGTTATTTCAACAATAGATTACTGTAATGTACTTGGCCAGTGCAGCCCTTACTAGTACCATGAGTTAAGGCCAATCCATCTGAGCTATTAAATAAAAAATTAACAATAATAATGAACCTTAGATACACATGCTGGCCTCACCAGAGAGTCCCACCCAGAATATGGAAATGGGGGCCAACATGAAGATTTGTGGCACTACCCAGGGGACTCCAGAGTCCAAAAAGCAATGAATGCATTAAGTGAATCCATAACTGCAGTTTCCTCATGTGTGACAGATATAATATCCCTGGTTTTACTTAACTGTTTGGGGATATCATGTGTGAATGAGCACAATAAGAAAAAAAACAAAAAAACAAATCCACAGGCTTATACAAACTGTAAGCAGGGACTGTAGCTTTTTATGGGTCTGGTTCACCTATTGAAAAGGAGCAGACCATGTCTGGCAGTGACCCTCTGGCTGTGGCTTACATTTTGGATATGTCCTGCCAAAATCTCACATGCTACTTCCCTTGCACTTCAACCAAGGACAGGCCACATGCCGCAAATACCCATTCATCCTGATTGCAACTGTTTTCACACAGATACCATCATCCTAAATATAATCCATGGGTCATAACACATAGACCAGTTACTGCAATACACTTTAATTCCTTCATAGACGGAAACACAAATTATTCCATTTAACTCCTCCATAGATGGAAACACAAAATTTTCCATTTTGAAGTTCTAATTGGGTTGATTGTGGGTTCAGGGATGTTGAGACAAGAATCTACTGCCAAGAATGATGTGACTACAGATATATTTTATTTGCCTCAGTTTCTCCATTTGAAAATGCGATTAATTTTTTTTTTTTTTTTATGGTGTATGACTGCTTCAGAATTCTGTTAGGTTCGCAACATTGTTTTAGGGACTGGGGAGAATACGGGGTCTTACTTAGTATTTATAGACCCCTGAAATCTTATGTGTAGAGCTGTTTAAGTGTAAATTATTATTAAAATTATTAGGCTTGAGAATTATAATTACTGCTTCATTATTTTTCTCATTACACTCTTCTATGGGGGTTTTCTTGCAAATATTCCAAATGAGCTATTGCCTTTATTGTATAATGAATTTAATGTTTGTTTGAGAGCTTTAAAGACACAAAGCACAACATACATTTGCAAGATCCAAGGTGAGACAAATACAAAATCTCTGTTCCCAAAGAAGTTTTCATAGGAAAATATCACTGGTTAGAAGATGGCTACTTAGAATTACTTTACATTTGTTCAGTGAATTTGATTCCTATTTTTAAAAGTGAGCTGGCTAATACACAATGGTCTTGCACTAATAGAGACACCACTGATTCCTATTAGAAGCTATCGGCCTGAAAGGGGCTAAGGTAGAGTACCTTTTTCTTTTTTCTAAGCCAGTGCCCATTGCTCTATTTCTTATAAACCTCTTCAGTCTGCATCTACCAGCACAACAAAAAGATGATGAAATCATGAACTCATAAAATGTTGAAACTAGAATAATAATATCAATTGCCATTGATGACATATTTATACTACTCAGAGGCAGGCATTTTCTCAAATGCTTTACATACAAAACTTCATGTAACCCTGACACCAGCTCCACAAAACAGCTTATAGTATTATTTCCATTTTGCATAGAAGGAAATCGAAATTCAGAGAGACTAAGCAACTAACTACCAAGGAGCCCCTCTGGCTCAACAATTAAGCACTTGGCTGCTAACCTGAAGGTTGGAGGTCCGAACCTACCCAGAGGCTCTGTGGGACAAAGGCCTGATGATCTGCGCCTATAAAGATCATAGCCTAGAAAACTCACTGGGGCAGTTCTACTCTGTCATATAGGGTCTCTATGAGTCAGAATCGACTTGATGGCACCTAGCACCACCACCAACACAAGTAACTAGCACAGAGCCACAATGCTGGTGGTAGGTGGAGCTAGGATTCAAATTCAGAGCACATACTTATGATTGTCACAATAGATTAAAACATGAGCTCCTCCTGAAGTTGCCCCTGGTGCCCTAACCTGGCTGTGGACCTCCACGTGAACTAATTTCCTATAACGATGGCTTCCAGGTTACCTAGCGTCTGGCCATGAAAAGGACAGAGGTAAAATAAACTAAGTGAGAGTAACCATTACTTGTAACTGAAGAGCAGGAAGAGTGTTCTCACAGCAGCCTTTCTCTTAGAAAGTATTAGGACACATTCACAAACTTGGGTTCCAGTGAAATCACTGCTGTCCCAGCTACCTCAGGAACTTGAAACTATTACTGCCTCCATTTTGCATATGATTAACTGAGGATCAGATAGGTCAATTCATCTGCACCCAAGAAGAAATAGCAGAGCAGGGATTTGAATTAGGGGCTCTAGTCTAAGCCTGTACTAAGGTATGCATCTTTCTTTAAAATAAAAAAAAAAGCACGAAAACAAAAAACTAAACTCACTGCCATTGAATTGATTCTGACTCATGGTGATTCCAAGTGTTATAGAACAGAACTGCTCCCTAGGAATTTCTTGGCTGTAATCTTTATGGGTGCCCTGGTGGTGCAGTGGTTAAGAGCTAATGCCACTAAACAAAAGACTGGCAGTTGGAATCTCTTAGGCACTCCTTGGAAACCCTATAGGGCAGTTCTACTCTGTCTTATAGGATCACTATGAGTTGGAATCAACTAGGTAGCAATGTTTTTTTTTTTTTTTTTTTCACTCTTTATGGAAGCAGATTGACATGCCCTTACTCTGCAGTGCTGCTGAGTGGGTTCAAACTACCAACCTTTAGATTAGTAGTCGAGGACAAACCACTGGGTTCGTTAAAGAGCACCACCCTACTCCCACAACCTCATCACTGGATACTCAGCAGAAGTTCTGATTTCAAACGGGATCCTGCTTTTGTCAGTTAGTACAAACAAGGCAATTGTTCTGCTTAAGGGTAAAAGTCACACAGGGAACACAAATTCTAACCAAATGCCACCTCCTCCATGATATCTTCTCAAATGCCTGTAGGGGCCTGGTTTTCCCCTCACTACTCATCACTCATTTCATGGCCATATTTTAAGATGTCTGACCCATACTGTCTCTATAGGTATTGGCTCTTATCTGACAAAAACAATCCTGTAGAATGTCAAGCATGAAAAGATTTTTAAAAATTAAAAACATTAGGGTGAAGCTATTTTATAGAAATAGGCAGAACGGTAATAGGAATGATTTTGACAGAAATCATTATGTGCAACACCAAAACAGGCTGCTCAGTTGAATCTCCCAGGCTCTGAAAGGCATTTCAAATTAGACAGACATTCATCTGTTTTGGCTAGATCAGCACTGAAATTCCCGAAGGTAGGGAAAGAGACCAGAAGCCAATCTGAGATTATTTCACGATTCCACTACTAAGAAAAAATCCTGATTAAAGGTTTTTAGTGAATGAATGAAATGTAGAAGTTTTTAAAAAAATTTTATTGTGCTTTAAGTGAAAGTTTATAAGCCAAGTCAGTCTCTCTTACAAAAACGTGGATATATACTCCTAGTTGCTCTCCCTCTAATGAGACAGCACACTCCTTCCTTCCACTCTATTTTCGTGTCCATCTGGCTGGCTTCTGCCCCCCTCTGCCCTCTCATCTCCTCTCCAGACAGGAGCTGCCCACATAGTCTCATGTGTCTGAAATGTAGAAGTTTTAAAAAATATGTAATTAGTATTATTAGCACTAGTTTTCACTGGCAATAATGCTAATAAGCTACTCTTGGAGAGTCTTTGATATACCAAGCTCAGAATTTTCCTTGTTATTAACAAACAGGAAATGATATCATTTGCAAAACTCACAGAGGATAGTTTATAAAAAGTTTTAGGTCAATATTGTCACCCTCCTCCCCTCACATATCCTTCATCACAACTCAGTTTATAGTTTATCTGCATATCTGGCTTGTTGTTGGTTAGTTTGTTCACATACTTGCTGATTTTTAAATATTCTTTAACTATCTGAATAGACAGTCTGGTGGACAAAAACAAAATAAACAAAAAAGTAACTCACTGAAAGACAAACACTCAACATCATGAAACCTGTCGCTGTCGAGTCAATTCTGGGCAGAGTAGGACTGCTCCGTGGGTTTCCAAAGAGTACCTGGTAGATTCAAACTGCCAACCTTTTGGTTAGCAGCCATAGCCCTTAACCACTGTGCTACCAGGGTTTCCAACATTATGAAAGAAGGTTAGAGGTAGGAGGGTAAGAGACAGCAGGGTCCAGAGGAAATATACATGAGTATATTAGATAAAATCGTCAGGAGTTTATACAAAATTAGGAATGCTGCAGAGGAAGTTTAGAATGCTAAGGAAATTTAACTATATAAATTTTTGGTATGATTCACAGCTTTTAGGGGAATAACTGCATTCCCCAGGTGCAAAACCGAAGTCTTGATTTTATAGCATGGAGTTGCCTAATTATCAAATTTAGAAAACACAGTGCAAAATAGAGCTAGAGAAACATGGAGTTATATTACTTGTTTTAGAGTTACTATTCATGCTGATTTTATTTTTATCTGTCATCAACTTTTTTTTTTCCCCTGGTTTAATTTAAAGCCAGCCTACCTTGAACTGTGAAATAAGAATTGCCCTGTAGGGCTGTGCAGTATACAATTAACACCCAGACCAGAGGGTGTGAGGGTTAAAATCCAGAGATTCCCAGGTTGTATTCCAGCAGCATCAAGTCTGCCCAGGGGGCAGCTTTTTGTAATTTTTACAAAGAAACGCTTTAGACTTGGAGTCCTGAGGGCAACTATAAAACCATCATTATTTCAATTGCCAGTGCTGCTGATAAGAAAACACAAAATAGTAGGCTCATAACGGGGCTGCATGTGTACAAGTGGGCAGGTGGTAGGCTTTCCAGTCATTTTGTGGAAGGCCACATATTTGATGCTACTGTAAAATCCCTACCAGAGGAAGGATCTAGCAAGTCACCTGATACACAATTTCCATGCATTCATTCACTCATTCATCATACAACTGCATGCCAAGTACTATGCTGGGCACTAGGGCAGACATACTCTCTAACCTTAAAGGTTCTATAGTCTAGCAAGGATGACAGAAAGTGAATGCACCATTATAACGAACCATTTTTTTGTGGAGAAAAGCTGATTCTTGGGTACTTACAGGGAAAAAAAAAAGGAGCCTGACCCAGTGAAGAAAGATTCAAGAAACGTGACATTTAAGGTGAAGGCTGTATAATATTTTCCTTCAAGATCAAATATGCTGCTTTAAGTGGGGTGGGTGGATCAAGTTAATAGAATAGAAAATAATGAACTTTGATAAAACACCTTTACAAAACACTCATCTTCCCAGCAACACTATGAGATAAAGCTATTAGTCCCATTTTACAGATGACTCACACAAACTGATTTGCCTCAGACTGATCAATAGATGAAATCTTAGATTCCAACCAGGCCCTGACTTGGAGGTAACACTGATTTTAAGTGCCCACATAGTTAACACTCTTGGTGACCCCCACTGGAAGTCTCCAGGGCGACTGACACTCAATCAGCTGAATTTGCAGCTTTCCATGGGTGAACAGAGTCAATAGCAACTCCTTACATTTGCATAATATTTTAGATTTTTCTTAGCCCTTTCTTATATATGGAACCATCATATAACTAGTCAATTTAATCAAAGAGCCAGATTAGCTTTTTTTTTTTCCACTTATTTACTGGTGATCATTGAACTGACCGAAATGACTGGTACTTTTTTTTTTTTTAACTTTTGCATTGAAATAAGGCGGTGAGAGGATGACTGCAGCTGCTTTTTAAAATTAAATCTCATTACAAAGCTGTTAAATTTCTATGCTTGTATGACGACTAACATGTAAATGTTACGTTTCCTTTCTCAAGAATTCAACTGTAAAAAAATCATTTTTGCTGGATTTAGTCAAAGTAACCTTTATTCATAGAACTTTGCTCACAGAACTTCGCTCACAGAACTTCACAGTATTTTTTTTCTCTGTGTGATTTAAAAGGAGTTCTTAATCTCAGACTTACATAGAAAAATACATCTGTGCCAATTTACTAATTACTATCAAAATAGAAAAATTTAAAGTGATTCAAAATATCAAAAATGGCCTAGATTCTGACTTGAAAGACTGATTATTTCTCATCACAATGTTTTTGAATTTCCTTCAGCATATTTCCATGCATTCAAGTTTACATTAAGCAATTAATTCTAAGCTACTTGAAGTTTTAAAAAATCAAATATTACTTGAACCCAAAGGAGGAGTTTTTCTTGAGTAAATGTGAAAAAAAAGAAGTCCAGGACTTTATTTTCCTAAAAGTAAATGAATAATGAATGAAAACAAATTATTGATTTTGGAGGAGGAATTGGGAGAGTAGAATTCACACAAATATCACCCAAAAGCATTGAAGCAATTTTGCTAAGGGGGCAGGCTGGGGATGGTCTGACTGTAATATTCAAACGTTTTAGATTAGTACCTCCACAGTAGCCGTGCCCTTGAAAACATTCCTAGTTATATGCCAAAGGTAGAGATGGCTCAACTCAAGTGCTCTTGGGAACCCGTCATGGTTTCCATTATGGTTTTAATTCATATTATACACAGAGGCATCCAGATACAGTGAAAAATTGATTAACACAAGGTTCCCATAAACTAGGGCTGTAGAGGGGATTGGTCAAGGTGCTGCTCTGCCTTAGCACCGGCAGACATCAGCGGGGAAGGAGCTCTCGCACGGTCCCACAGATCTGCTCAAGGCAAAACCCAGAGAGCAATCCAGGCTCCTGCGTGAGGAGAGCAAGGCTACTCTGAGGGGATCAGAGTCATTTGGAGGGGGAAAGTATGTCTGGGATATGGGTGTGTGTGGAGACCCTGTATCACTCTGCCTGAAAGGGAAGAAGGAACAAGATTCCCTGCTAAGACCTGATGGAAAAAGAGAAGAAATCAATGTTCTCGAATGCCTCGTACCTGAAAAAGCATCTGGTCGTAAGTGGGTTCCTGGTAATGTCTCCTCCTCACCAGTGGAGGCAATGCTCTAGGTATGCCCTTTTTAGGCATGTGGTAGTGGACACAGAAGGCGAAAAACCCAAGCCCTGCTATTTGAGGTCTTGTGGTAAAACCTCTTTTCATTCTCTAACATGCATTCTGTGGCTAGCACGGCTTCACTTGCAATTCTGTCGTCTGGCACAGAATTGTCCAGCAGCACAGAAGCGCAACACGAGGGTAAAAGAAAATTGCTGAGCTCTAGCATTTTCCTTGTAATCCTTAGAGAACAATATAGCACTGAACTTGTATCCAGGATACAGAACACTTTTTCCTACATTGAGCGGGAATGACACAACTGAGCATTGTGGTGTGACCTAAATTCACAGATAAATATTTGGATGACTAGCCCTTTCACTGGCATTGCTCCTTTGCCCTTCTTTTTCAAGAAGATAGGACCTAACTAGAGATGGCACATTAACCTATTATTTCCTCCTGCTGGTATAAATAGCTTCCATGGATCTGAATAAGCTCACAGTGTGTTACCTTAATGTTGGCAAAGGCTAACACAGCAGGTAAGAAGGAGAAAGTCCCTCCCCAGGGCTTAAGGTACCTCTTTGCAGGAAGCTGAGGAGGCCTCTGGCCTCTATCTGATCCTGGTTTGTGCAGCCCAAACTCAGCTTGGCTGCTAACCAAAAAGTCAGCAGTTCAAATCTACTAGCCACTCCTTAGAAACCCTATGGGACAGTTCTACTCTGCCCTATGAGGTCTTCATGAGTCTGAATTGACTCAACAGCAATGGTTTTGGTTTTTTGGTTTGGTTAAGCTCAACTTTACCTCCATTATTGCTTTTATGTCCGTTGTCTTTTAAAAGTACAGTAGCTCAGTCAAGTCTTAGCCAAATATAAGCTCTGCCATTTTCCCACACAATGAGCAGGAGAGCTGGAAATTCTGCCATCTCTATAACTTTTAATTTATACCAGCCACATTACAGCTCAGAACAGTGCAGTGTAAGACTGCCTAATGTATGTGATGTTATAAAGCTTTCCCTGTCTCGCTTATTGATCAACAACATTAGCTCTTAAAAATGATTTTAATCAGAAGGGGGATGTACCTCTCCAGGTAGTTGAGTAGGATTCGTACTATTTTCTAATGCTACCTTGCCCAAAGATATGGAAAAAGCAAACACTAAATGCTCATCATTTCCCTAATCGTCTTTTTCTGCTAAAAAGGGACCCCCCTATTTCAACATTTCATGCATGTTGCTATTCTTGCAGTTTTATCATTTGTCAACAAATCAACTACCTGCTTAGCAGCTCTCATGAGGGATTTAAAATAGCCGCCATGAAAATCCTGGGCATTTACTATTTTTATAACAAACTTGATTGTCACCTATGATATTTCAAAGATCACTCCTCATATAGACATCACACTGGAAATTAGATGCAGGGCCCGCTTCCCAAGGAACATTATGCAGAAGCACTCTGACTAATAAATCTTTGTAGCTAATGCATTCCAGATGGAAGCCATGTCTCACAGATTTAACCTTCCTAAACCCTTCCAAAAATTCCTCCCATCAAAAGCTCTCTGAATGAGATATGTTTGATTGAAATGGGATCATCAATACATGACAACTAAGTAATAGTACAAATGATTACTGCCTGCAGGAAAATTGCCCTATTCCTTCCCACAAAGACATGGTTTTGGACAACTCCCACCCCAGGGCAAGGAGATGGACCTGATATGTCTCGATAGGTAGTTTAAATGTTTTCTTGAGCCCCCATTGCCATTAACAGATACAATAAAGGGAACAGCCATTTCTGTCTCTTTAACTTCCGTACATATATAACAAAGGCTGCTAAAAAGAAGGATCAAGACTCTTAGAGGAGCCACTAATTAACATCCTGTTTAATCACATCTCCATGTTTAGCAGCCTACATCATTAGTTTATGTCAGGCAGACGCAGTGAAACATCTAAACACCTACATGTAGATCCTTACAGAATCAGTCAAGTGCAATGGCAAGGTCAGTGTCATACAAGGCTTTAGCTGCCCCTGTAATATTTAGAAACATTACAGATCATCCCATGGCAGGCTTAGCTTATGCAGCCTTCAAGCAGTTGACTTTTCCTTCTTAAACACAGAGAAACTTACAGCACATGGTTTTCTACATTTTTACAGGAGGAATTGAACTTTCTGGAATTATATGAAACCACCACACGCAGCTGCCCACTCTCAGATGGTCTGCACCAGGAGGCCCAGAGAATTTCACTTGAAGACACTCATAGAAAAGCTTTAAATTCATATATAATGTCTTCTTCCACCCACCCTCCAAACCATCTAAGGCTTTAGGAGCTGAAATGCAGTAAAATTTCACTAGTTCAGACCGATGAGTGAAGGCCAGACTGAATTAATGAAACAAGAATGCTACAAAATATAAACAAATGCACCTTGGGGTTTCTTTTGTTTTTAGTTTCAACAATTGCATATTCGGTAACCTGAATTGACTGCTAGCAAACATTATGGTATTATCTTAACGTAAAATACTATTTGCTGCAACTGTCTATATTTAACAGATTGGTGTACTGCTAAACTCACACAGGGGCAGTGGGGTTTCAGTGGTAGAATTCTCGTCTTCCATGTGGCAGACATGAGTTCAATTCCCAGCTGATGGACCTCATGCACGGCCATCACTGATCTGTGATCGGAGGCTTGTATGTTGCGATGATGCTGAACAGGTTTCAGGGGAGCTTCCAGACTAACATGGAATAGGAAGAAAGGCCTGGCAATCTACTTCCAAAAATCAGCCAATAAAAACCGTACAGATCACAATGGTCTGATCTGCAACTGACCATGGGGGTGGCACAAGACCAGGCAGCATTTCGTCCCATTGTGCATGGTGTTGCCATGAGTCCGGGCTGATGGCAGGTAACAACAACAACAAATTCTTACAAAATATTTATTTCTTTAAAACCAATTACACATGTCTGGCAGCCCTGTGTGCGGTAGAAGCAGCCCCGGCGTGCAGTCTGTAGACCCAAGCTCTGACCTCACCCTAACTGACCACCTGTGTGATCTTGAGACCACTCATTCAGCCTCTGAGGCACTTCCTTCATCACCTGCTAAAGGAAATTTGGCTGTAGCTCAATGGATCTCCTCAAGGCAACATATCAGATCATTTCCCGCCCTCCCCCATGCAAATACACATATCCATTCTCAGAGTTTCTGACTCATTATGTCCTTGGGCAGGATCTGGGAATAGGAGGGTTGAAAGAAGTCCCTAGATGATTTCCATATCCCTGTGGAGAAACTAGATTAAATAAACTCTAAGACCCTCACAGCTCTCAAATACCATGATTCCACTAAATTCACATAACTTGACGTATGTCTAAGAAAAAATCTGGAATAAGATACCCAACACTAACAACAATAACCATTAAACATCATCAAGCACTTATCTCATCCCTGGTGTTGTGCTAAACACAGTTCATGGATTAACACATTTTACACTCATAGCAACCCTGACAGGCTGAATTATGGGTTGTTGTTAGCTGCTGTCAAGTCAACTCCAACTCATGCTGACCTTATGTCCAACAAATGAAATGTTTTCAGGGTCCTCAGTCATCCTCACAATCACCAGCATATTTGAGTCCATTGTTGAGGCTACTGTGCCAATCCGTCTCACCAAGGGTCTCCTACACCCTTACTGGCCCTTTATTTCACCAAACATGATGTCCTCCTCCAGCGATTAATTCCTTCTGATGATGTGTTCAAAGAAAGTGAGCAGGGGAATGTTTTGCTGTGATCCATTAGGTTTTCACTGGTTAATTTTTGGAAGTAGTTTGGCAGGCCTTTCTTCCTAGTCTGTCTTAGTCTGGTTGAGTCTGCTGGTATTTGAAATGCTGGTGGTATAGCTTCCAGGATCATAGCAACACACAAGCCACCATGGTATAATCAACCGACAGGTGGGTGGTGGGAATTATAGGTAGGGTTTCTTTATTACTCCCATTTTATGGTTGAGTCACAGAAGGTTAAGCGATCAAAAATTTAAAAGCAAATTATTTCCTAATTGGTAAAATTAGGGATGATTTTTCCTTTCGTATAATCTCTAATTAAAAAAATAATAATCATCATCTACTTTTTGTGTGGCAAAAATGTTTAAAGTTTAAAAACCAATTTCCTAAAAAGAATATGGAGCAACATATACTCATGGACATAGTAAATACTGAAAACAGGGAACTATATACTCATTATTACATGGGTAAAAAGCTAGCCAATTACAGAAAAGAGTGCATTTTCCAGAAACCTGAAAAAAACAAAAAGAAACCTAGGCTGAAGGAAACAAATGTAACTAAGCATGGAACTTAGTTCCTGGCAGGTATGGCCCAAAAAGGGAGACCCCAGGAGTTACAAAAACCCAAAACCAAACCCACTGCCTCAAATTGATTCCGACTCATAGCAACAGAGTAGAACTGCCCGTAAGATTTCCAAGGAGCAGCTGGTGGATTCAAACTGCCAACCTTTTGTTTGGCAGCCATATCTCTTAACCACAGTGCCACGAGGGCTCCTGAGGAATTAAGGAGCTCCCCTCAAGTAACGAAAGGCAACATATCAGATCATTATGATGGTTCAACTTTTCCACAGCTCTAAAATTGAAGAGGAATTTCCATATGGGTCTCTCGGTAAAGAACATGATTTTGTTATTCCAGCACTTCTTAAAAAATAGGCCAACAATGCAAAGGCAAACTTAAGCCCAGCTGGGGTTGAATTATTATAAAACTTGAATTGGTACAGTCAGAACAAAAGGACTTTGACACTAACAGGTTGCTGGCCTCATCCCCCTGCCCCGCCCCGCTCCCTTTTTTGTTCGTGAATTCATGGAGAGCAGATCCACAGTATGCTTTCTATATAAAAGGCAAATCTCTTCATTACCAGGAAAGGCCATTTATAGAACAGGTCTGGATTCTTTAATCACAGTCCTTAAATGGTCTTCTAGATACTAAATAACAAAATGTTGGGGAGAAGAGGAAGCTAAGGCCTTTTATAAACTAGAGGGCAAGCTTCACTTGTGAGTGACACGCACAGAAACAACTCTAAATCATATAGTGTAATTATCTTCTTTATGCCCTAGCTCTAAAATTCTAAAGAGCCACTGCCCAAATGTCCTCCTCACTTTGATCTAAGGTTGTAATCTTACATTAAAACTCGATCACACCAGGGAATGTCATTTTGCCAGCTTTCAGGCAGGTCTTAACAACAGACCCCTGGCTGAGACAACTGTGGAAGAGATCAAGCACTCTTCACCTCATTGAGCAGCGGGAGCTCTGAGAGGCAGGCACACCTGAGTGAGGGGGGCGGGGCTTGGAGATGGGAGGTGGGAGCTGGGAGCTGGCCTGGCTCGTTCAAAATGAAGCCGGTCCACAGGCGCACAGGCGCCTCTGTAAGAGAACCCGCAGCCCCTGTCACCGGTGATCATTTCATTTATTTGGAGTCCTCCAGCAAGGAAGAAAGTCACTCTTGGGCGCCTAATTTTTTTTTTTTTTTTTAACAATAAGGAAGCATGCTTACCAGAACATAATGAGAAGCAGAGAGGGAGCTTAAACATGAAGAGGAATGCATACACTTCACAAATTTGATTTTTTTTTTTTTTTAACAAGTGCTACTTGCTACCTTTGGTCCAAGAGAGCGCCAGGCTGCACTGTACAGCTTGACTTCTTTATCTTATCACATACTCCCTCTATTCTGTTTCTTCAAAAAGATTGCAGAAGGAAGGCAAACGCCATTTGTCGGCTTTCTGAGGATCTCCTTTCAAATTAGATTAGAAAATTTGGGGCTTTTTTCCCCCCATATCTAATCCTATTATACTTATTAAGGAATCCCATTTCCTTCCTTGATTACAATAAAAGCAACTGGCAGGGTCCTCAAAATTTAGCTCCTCCTTCAGAGAAACATTAAGTACGTGGGTTCAGCCTGTTATGACAGCCTCCAGTCCCATCTGAGCATCCACATACAGAAGCTTGGGTATGCTAAGTACCTTTCGGTTCTGTCGCTGTCTGTATGCACTAGTTCACAAGGCCACTTAAAATTAAACCAGTATAGATTTTGGCTCTGGCATCAGCCATGTTCCAGGATAAGAGGACATCAACACTAATATGATGAGACAAAGGGCTTTTGCCACACATTCTCGACTGTTCTTTTTCTAAAACTGTAGATTTTAATCTCATTATCAGTTTAAGGCAGAGGCTGTTAGCAGCATTCAGGAAACACAGCACCTGAGGGAGATGCCCATAGCTTGCCTGTGGTTGCAAGTGGTATTTGCATGGATACTTCAAAAAGGCATTCTAATATGAGAGATTTTGCACAAAAGTTAGAGAGCCTTGTTATAGAGCTTCTGTCTCTTGCTAGTTATAATTCTGAGTAGCCTTAAGAAGGCTTTCATTCTTTCCCTATTCCTTCATTTCTCTCTCTCTAAAATGGGGACAAAGTAATATGTGAAAGTAACTAAGAGGTCCATGTGGACTACTCTATTCAAGTGCCTGTAAATCTACAAGTTAAAAAGTGAAATGATCCAAAAGAAACCAAAATAATGAATCTCATGTTTTGCAGCAGATACCTATTTTCAATATTTATCAATTCTTGTTAAACATTTCAAGCTCACAAAGTGTCTGTTATAATATAACTTATCTCAATGAATACAAATGACCAAGAAAGAGGGGGAAATAAAAGCTAAAGTAATATTTGTTGAGCACTTAAGAGTGAGCAAGGTCCACAAACTTCACCAAGATCACACAGCTAAGAAGAAGATGAAGCTCAGATTTGAACATTACTGTATCTAGAAGACCTTGAACATGACAGCGTATTTTCTTAACCACTCTGTTCCACTGAATAACATAAAAGGCATAAAAGAACACACTGGGCAAGTAAGGAGACATGGGTTCTGGTACTATATTAATTGATGATCTTGGGCAAGACATTTCCCCTTTATCCTACAAATATCTATTATGCATTTAATTTTTTTATGTGCCAAGGACTGGACAAGGTACTGGAAATCTAGAAGTTAAAGACAAACACAGTCTCGGCTCTCAAGAGGCTCACAGTATTACTGGGGAAACAGACAATTTACCCACCAGTGATGAAGGAAGATTAAACAAATTAAGGGTGTGGCAATTTTCAGCTATCGTTAGGAAATTATCCACTATCATTATTTCAAAGAAAAAACAGTCATGACAATTACAGAGTTCGACAACAGTGGGTTTGGGTGGATGGACATCAAAGAATATTTGTCTCTCAAAAAAAGGCATATTTTGAGCCTACATGTAGAAAAATAATTCTAGTCCAGTAAATGTCTTGCAGTCATGACAAGAACACTCTAACAACACTGATTTATATGTGGGAATATTTGCTAACAATGGATGGAAAGAGCTGGGTAAAAGCAGTCAATAACAACTAACGTTAAGTATTTAAAACTTCTCTCTCCAATTTGCACACATTCAGATTTTTTAATAAAATTGCAAAACAATATACCATGGCCAACTTTTAGGTATAGTACAACCAAAAATATAAGAGATCTGGCAGTGAAATAAAAACAACATTTAAGGAAAGTTTACCAGAAGAAATAAAGTTTCGGAAATAAAATTCAAAAATTGGGAACATAATCATTCTAACTAAAAGGCTGGTATTTTTAGGTGCTAGGATGATAGGCCTTTTTGCTTTTTATAATTCTTTCTCTAGTTTAAATTTTTCTGCAGTGAACATAGATTGCTTTTGTAATCATAAGTTTTGTTTTGTTTTGTTCAAGATTACTGCAGATGCATCAGCAGGGCCCAACACAAAGCACATACTGGGACTCAGACTTGCTGCAGAATAGATGTGTTATGCTAGATGCTATAGCATCAACAATCTATACCTTGCATGAAGAAAAACATCCCAAAAGAAAAGGACAGCCAGCTGTCCTTTATATGAAATTCTGGTACTGCCTTTGGGGAGTGCAACCAATGAGAACTTGTACTCATGATGTAATACTTTTACTGGGTGAGCCATTTTGCCACTCTACATACTGCAGACTAAGTTTCTACAGAACTTTCTCATTGTACTCAGTGCTGTCTCTGCAGTTAATTTAGGCGTCAGAAAACTCAGTTGTTAATTTTCTGACTTGCCTCTGGACTCTTAAATGCTATTGCTCCAATCATAACACGTCGGAACACTTACACAGATTTCAACAATAATATCCACAGCTGGGAATAAATCAAAGCAGTTTTATCACTGATTAAGTGCTATTGAAATATGGTTACAAGACAACATGAAGCAAAGGACAGATTTCACTAGGGAAGACTGAGATGGAGCCGGGGGGTGGGGAGAGGAAGAGGGTAATCCAAACAAAGTCTATGCAACATTTAAAAAATATAATTCAGAGTCAGAACGCAGATTGCATTTTTTTGCCATTTAATTCTGTTTCATTTGTGCGCGTGCGCACGTGTGCTATAGGCTGATTGCACCATAGAAGATGGATTTAGGCAGAGCTGAATTTAAGACACAGCCAAAGTATCATCATACTAAGAAAGAGACTGACAAATGTTTTTTGTAAAGGGCCAGAGTGTAAATAGTTTAGACTTTGCAGGCCATACATTCTCTGTTGCTATTACTCGATTCTGCCATTATCGTGTGAAAGCAACCATGACCATATGTAAATGAATGGCTGTTGCTGTGCTCCAATAAAACTTTATTTACCAAAGCACAGTGGGCTGGATTTAGCCCGTGGGATGTATTTTGCTAATCCCTGCTCTAAGATATAGGTTATTCCACCTACCCAGAAAGCTGCCCAAATGATATGAGTAATAGTGAAGGGTGTGGAGCTGCAATTGGGGAGGGTATGTGGGACTTAAACATACTCAATCATCATAAGACTCAGCCTTATCCTGGGGTGATTATGCATCCTGTTCAGATCTCCTACAGTCTCTTCCCTGTGGACATAAAGCAGACAGCATCAACCTCTACTTACTCCTTCAGTCCTGGGTAGGGTTGGGATGGTTAACTCTCCCTGGGCTCCCAGGGATTCTTTCTTTTCAACATTTTTCCTCTTCTCTTTCTCCTCTTCCTCTTCTTCTCCCTACTTCTTCTCCTCTCCTTCCTCTTCCTGTGCTGCCTCCTTGTCTTCTCCTAAGTGCTTTTTCATTTACACTGCTGATTATTTTGGCCACAAATAAGTCAGTTTCCTCTTTCTAATCAGGTCATTTCAGGCATCTCTTGGTCCTAGCCGCCATCCGGTGCTGACATATTTTAGCCTGCTTACTCTGAGGCTGTGTTGGCCAAGCCAAGCCAGATGCTTAGATGCTGCTATTTTGCAACCACATCTGTGCAGGGGTTTGGAGGTGGGGTAGCAGTTTTCAGCAGTGTTTGATCCTTGTCTCATGGGCTCTTTGACACTTTCCTCAAGGTTTCAGATGATGGCAGAGAGATGATCCTCATTATGATTGCAGATCACCAAAATTCAGGTGTAAAGGAAATTCCTCCTTGCAAGATAATCTCAGAATTTAAAATTATTTTGCCGAACAAGAACGATGATAGTCAGAAACATATAAGTTGATAAGGGCAACTGCAGCATTGTATATCAGAATGAAGAATGGCACATCGCATAAAATAAGACGCAAAATGGATGTTATCCAAACTTAGATGGGTTCTCAGTACCACTCAACAATCCTTTTACATATCCCTCATGAGCTTCTTTTCCAATTGGCATTCTAAATCTTCCCTGCTCTCTTTAAGATGCCTATTCTATCCTTACCCTGTCACCCAGAGAGATGAAACCTGTTTTCCTCTTAAGTTATAGGATTCCTTAAGGTTCTGGATTCTTGATTATTTCTCCTTCTAACTTTTCATGTTCTTCTTGAATAACTTTACCCAACCCCATAACTTTCACTACAACGTACATATATCCAGATGATCTCCAAATATATATCTTCAAGTATGACCTCCTGCTAAAGTTTCAGACTCTAATCAGCTGCCTATTAAATATGTCTCCACTGTATGTCTTTCAGGCACTTCAAACTCTTTATCTCCCCAGTTGAATTAATCATCTCCCCATCTCTCCCAAAATTATGTCATCTCCTACATGATTCATATGTATTAATTATTACCATCATGTGCCCAAGTATTCTAGCCAGACACGCAGGAGTCAGCTTGTCCTCTCCACCATGTGTATATCTGATCAGTTTCCATATCCGGTCTTTTCCACATCCTAAATGTCACTTGAATCCATCTCTCCTGGTATTTTACCTGGTACTGATTCCTAGCTTTAGGCTCTCACAATTTTCTCTCTCCTCCAACGTGGTTTCCAAGTCCTCCTTCACGTTCTAATTACATTTCTAAATTTAAAAAGTCACGGTGTAGAATAAAATATTCAACCACGTTAGCATGCAGTATGACGCCCAATATCATTTCATGCTACGTCAACACATTTTTTCCTAACTCCTGAAAACACACACACATACACACAATCTCGATTCCATTCATGCTGTACAACTAACAGTTTCCGTAGCATGTTACACACCTTTGTGTTTCTGCACCTTTGCACATGTCTTCTTACTGATCCTTCAAAACTTAGCTAGAAAGTACCCTTTTGTAATAAAGACCCTCCAAACCTCCACCACGGAGCTAAGATGGTCCTTTGGACCCCAAATGTTCTTTGTGTATGTTCTTTGTACGTGATAGCACTTAGTGTGCTGAGTCGTTATTACAAATCTACGTGTCCACAGATTGCGAGCTTCTTTAGGCAAAGACGCCTGTTTGTTCATAGGTGTACCCTTACCATTCAGAAACACATCTGGTGTATATTGCTATTTGGTAAATATTTACTAAGATGCATTATGGAATGAATGGCCATATACAAATGTAATTGTATTATTAATGAGCTTACCAGGAGCCTGAAACATAGCATCTTACTTCAAGTAAACAAAATATTAAAAAACATTAAAAAACATGGAAAATACTAGTTTCTCTTTCACTGATCAAATCATATATGAGTAAACAAATAGATTTTGTCGTCAATAATTAAAGTCATAGAAAACATTAATAGAAATCATAGAATACCATAAAGATTTTAGAAAATAAAACCTGCACGAAATTAGGCAATAGATTAGGATTACGCCATTTAAAAAAGAAAGGAAGACCAATAGGGGCTTTAATAGAAGCCATTGAGCCAAATAAAGACTTTTCTGCTGAGACTGGTAACAAGTTTTTCCCCACCTTTTCAGAGGGAAGAATGAGATAAAAACTATCTAGTAAAAAAAAAATGTGCACAAGTTTGAGGAATATCTACGTATCTTCTATCCTATTAGAAAGGATGAAGTGTTCCTAGAGAAGATGGAAAAAATAATCCAAGATGAAAAATGGAAGAAAAATATTTCAGTGGGGTTGA
Organism: Elephas maximus indicus; assembly: GCF_024166365.1. NCBI lineage: Eukaryota > Metazoa > Chordata > Mammalia > Proboscidea > Elephantidae > Elephas > Elephas maximus. The sequence goes on along the minus strand of NC_064828.1, from coordinate 45,835,304 downwards.
TGTTGAATGAAATGGAGTATCAGAAGATCAGAGAATTGAAGCTATCATCAGGGATAACTAGATTCCACTAAAGCCATAAAACCTATAAATGGCATTGCCCACTGCAGGTGAATCTGGATCTTCTAAAGAGAGTGTGGGGCTCTGGTGGCATAGTGGTTAAGAGTTCAGCTGCTAACTAATGGGTGGGCAGTTAAAATCCACCTGCTGCTTCTTGGGAACCCTATGGGGCAGTTCTACCCTGTCCTATAGAGTCGTTACAAGTCAGAATCAATTGCAGGCAACAGGTTTCTTTGTTTGTTTTTTTAAAAAAAGTGTAGTACCTCCTGTCCAAGGAGGAGACACGGGTATCAGCCAGGGAGGATTCCTGTGCACCCAGAGAAAGAGAGCTGGTGAGTCAATGGGTAACTCTCTACCAGCTGATGGGCTAGTGATTCAACATAGCAAATTAAAAAGGTGATTGTTATAGTAAATCTATAAACTCTAACCTACTAATGCTGATTGAAGCAAGAATTAAGGACAGTTATAGAGCATGTTTCAAATTGCTTCTAAGGGCTTTAAAGCTTTGGACCTAGAAGTCTTCAGGAAATATTTTCATCTTTGAGGTTATAACTTAGGATGAGGGAGCTAGTTGGGAAAACAATGTCAACACATTTTTCTTTTTTCTAACTTCTAAAAATTGTGTAACAGAGTTATAATCCACTTTTCTGACTCAAAATGGAGGAACTTTCATAAAGATCAGGCAATGTGTGCTCAGCAGATCAACATAATGTGAAAGTGAAATTGGAGGCACAGAGTGGATTTGGGGTGAGGCCCAGGTAAAACTCTTTTGAGAGTGCTGTGTGTTTGGCAAAGATAGAATAATTAACGGAAGAGTTTTGCAACCAATATTTATGTAGTAAGTATGGTTTACATATGTACATATGCTAATCCAATTGGTAAATATATATATATATATTATTAATATATACATACACTAATGGGTAGAGTATAGAGAACAAAACAAATTTGAAATATTTGTATAATGTGTAATAACATAAATTTTAACACATAGAAGTGGGCAGTATGTCACACTAATCCTGAAACTTGGTAGGATGTGACTCTTGCATGCAGAATGGGGACAGAAGTTATGAAATGATGAAAAGAAATACAACTAACAAATTGGGAACAAGTAGTATACTCTATTAACTAATATAGTCTAACAAACAAAAATATGTATACACCTGAGGGAAAAAAATCCAGAAGATGGGAACAAGATGGAAAGAATGAGCTAAAGTTGTTATGGGAGAAGATTACAGATGCCTGATGGTGGACAAGGGGCGATTTCCTAAAATAGATTATGAAATTCAGTAGTAAGATGATAACATGGTAATGAGGGAATCGTAAGTATTAGAATATCTTTTGGGTATATCATTCTGCTAAAAGCAAAGCTGCTGATATATTCCTGCCTTATAGGCAATTTTAACTTTCAGAAGGAAAAGGAAGAAATGTGAATAGATGCTGCACTGATTTTCACAGAGCTGCCTTAAATCTCTTTCAAACAAAGTATAAAAATAGTAAAAAGTATGTAATCTCAGAGTTGGAGGAATTATACAAGTCATCCAGGCCAACATATGAATCCCACCTATGCTGACCCTGCCATGTAAGGGCCCAGGTAGTCCACAGGGACTTCCAATGGCACAGTTGTCAGGAGGCTAGTCATTCCATAGTTAGCCAGTTTAGATTCTGAATTGTCTTTATATTGGGATAAAATCTGCATTGATCTTAATTCTAATTTTTCTGACTACTCAGATTAAATCTAACTCTTCTTTCTCAAGCTGGTCCCCGAAATATTTGAAGACAGTTTCTTGTTGCCTGAAGGGTTTTCTCCTACTGGCTTAACACCCCCATTTCATTCTGCCATTGCTCTCATGACTGTTTCCACCAGAGAAGACCACCCTGCTTGTTCTTCTCTGATCCATGAGGGAAAAATGTTGATGAGAAGTAGGGAAGAACTTTGAGAAAAAGCTATACAATTATCCCGTGGTCATTAGCATAAGGAAAGAGAAGGCTCAGTCATATAACCTGGGCATTAGGTGTCTAGACTCAAAATATGCAGAGAACAAGTAAGCATTATCCCATGACTAGATGGAGTATTTCTTAAGGCAACCAGGCGATTCTAAAAGACGAGGTACTGCTCTAATGATCAACATGCAGAATTAAACAGGCGAGAGGCATCAAAATAAATGAAAGTAGCTGAGCTGGAAGTAGGTTTATAAATGCAGGTATTAAAGGATGTGTATATGGAGGAAAAATGGCATGGGATTAAAACAAAAGCTGCAGAAATGTTAGAGCCTGGAATGATCTTGAGTTTTTGAAAATTTCTAGAGATAACAAAGTACGTATGCACACACTTACCAACATACACACACATCTGGTATAAGGCAATATATCAGGAAGGGTCAGGGACACTTAGCTGGGAAAATTACTCATTTCTTTCCCCCATTTTCTATCAAGTAGAGAACAGAGAGCATAATAAAATAAAAATAAAAGGAGTTCTAAAGGGCTAAAAGTCTTATTAAGAAAGAATGTAAGCCTTGGACAGGAAACTAAAGGGCTTGGAATAGCGCATTTGTGTGCGTGCAGGCACATATGCGTGTGTGAACATGTGTAGGTGTACAGGTGTATTTTTATATAGATAAGTGTGTAAATTTCATATCCTTGGATAGAAAAGAATAAGACATCTACCATTTTAAATATGTCTAAGTTCTACCATGTAGGCAAAGCATACCTAAAGACCCAGTATGATGGTTACCAATCTTAGAAACATTTTATTAGAGTGATCACTAAAAGCCAGCAAGTGTTTACCACAAGTCTTCGTGAATTAACATTTTTTTCCTTCTTAAACAGAGCTTCTAAATTTGTAGCCAAAAAATTCCTCTGACTATAGTATCGTTTTTAGCAGCATATTTAATGAATTTGTAATTTAGGAGGACAAGATAGATAAAATATAGTTAAGTGGAATTATAACCAGCTGAACAACTGAATTCAATGTTAATTAATGAAACTGTGTCATATAAAGGTCTCTCTTCTAATGGTTTGGTCTTATAATTACCCTAAATCATTCAGTATTTTTATCAATGACTTCATTAAAAACATTCCAATACACAGACAAAATCTATTTCAGAGTGAGAACTGTCATAAAGGGTTTAAATTTATCTCTGTAAAATAGAACAAGGTTCAGAAAACTTAAAAGTCAACAAAAATAAAAATAGAGTCCTAAACTGAGGTCGATCACTTCCTTAGGTGCAAGATGGGGAAACCTGGCTTGACTGCAGTTCTTGTGATTGAGATCTGGAGCTCTTAGTTGAAGTGTTTGAAAAGAGTTAACAATGAAGTGGCTGCTAAATAGCTTGTGTGATTTTTAAGTCACATTAGGAGGGTAATTTTCAGATCAAGGGATTTAGTCCCTCCCCTAGTCCCCTCCCTACTGGGACCACATCAGAATTTTGAGTTGTTTCAGAGTATGAAGTAAATGCATTTAGAAATCTGCGAATCATGCCATATGAAGAATCACAAACAAATTTAACAAAGAACCTATGGAAGAGAGCTCTTGCGGGGGAAAAAAGCTTGTCTACATTGGTTAAGAAGGTAAAACTGGAATTAAAAGTTGAAAGATATGAATAGGATGTTTCTAAAAGTAAGAATATTGCAACGAGAGGATAAGCTGCCATCCTTGGAAATACTTGAGCAGTAGCTGAATGGCTTCTGCCAGGAATATTCTGGAAAGGATTCTTTCATTGGAAGGTAATGATGACTGGATAATGTGAAGTTCCTTGCAACTCTAAGATCCTATGTCTTTCTCTTCTATTTTAGGTTATTGCTTTAACTTTAGAATATATAAGGAACATTGGCCAAAAACATTGGGCGTGTAAAGAATGCTGCAGAAATCTATCCATGAAGTTTCATATTAGAAAAAGGGCTCTATTTGGATGATACTAATTTGCATTTGTATAACACAAAGTTTAAAGAAAATCTGCATAACTATATATTTTATTCTAATTCTCTCTTAAGCGATTAACAGTGCTAAGAGTGAAACACATAGAAATCTAAGTAATAGAACTATTGAGCAGTATTCCATAATCTTCCCGTGCATAGGCCAGTCTCAGAACTACAGAGCTGAAGTGACATTATTCTGGTCCAATGCCATAATTTTACTGATTAGGAATCTAAGAACTTTGGGGGTTATATGACTTGCTAAGTTAGTTATTACCACGGGACACTAGAAAAACACCCTCAATGTAAACATAAAAATATGACTGTAAGAAAAAGCAATTCTTTGTGTTTTTTGGATGAGGCTTCTATGTTCCCTATCTCTTAGCGGGAACCCTCCCTCACACACATTTTTCAAATTATAATGGTAAAACATTAGGATTCTAATATATTAAGCTATTTAGTAAGTTATTGAAGAACCAATATAAAGTAAACCATTCCACATAACCCTAGGTCATACTTGGTCAATGGAACCCCTCTGAAAAAGAGAGCGAGCACACTAGAACGAACAGTACACCCTCCCTCCTGGTGTCAAGGACCAGCCTGAGCTGACCCAGAGTAGCTCTTCTATCTCAGCATCCTCGGTGTATCAACAAGAAAAAGCAGTGTGGTCCAGTGACAACGGCCCCTGCCTCGGGCCAAGTCTCTTCCCACCCTAGGTCTTAGGCAAGTCACTTAAGTTCTTTGGGCCTCAGCATGTTCTCATTTGTAACATGAGATACTAGGTAATTTCAAAGGTTCTAGCTAGCTTTCACATTCAGCAACTCTCCTACCACGGCCTTATCTGTCATATTTATCATTTCTCAGAGTAACAGAGCCTTGCTAAGGGTACAGAAACCCAACCTAGCCAGCTGTCTGACTCATTCAGCACCTCCACAAACTGCTGGCCTTGTGATTCTGAACAGGGAGTTCAACTGTGAACAGATCTTTCAGCCCAGGAATTCTTAATTACAACACTGAATTAAGCATTCCACTTTTATCTTCTTTCCCAACTAGTAACCAAATTGAAGAAATTTTTCACTTGAGTTGGTTTTGACCTCTGTTAAACAACTAGCCAATTTAACTTCCATTAACTGACTAGCTCTTGTCTTCTGTCACTGACAGCTCGGAATCTGGCAGAATTTTTTTTTTTTTCCTTGAAATTGCCTGATTTATGAGTTGAAGGGCTTTTTTTTTAATTTAATATTTTAATTACAACTCTCATTTTTCAGTAGAGAGTTTCCTCCTTAAGATTCACTGATTGTGCATGGGTATGGCTACAGTTCCAAACGGAGAAATGAGCTTTGAGACTCCTAGGTCAAGTTCATGCTCCATATCAGCACCCCAGTAAAAGAATGTTAGATCAGAGAAGTAAAACCTGGGCCTTTTTCTTATATGTTTACTGCAATGCATTTGAAGGTACAGCCACTCATGGAACCATTTATTTTATCTAGAAAAAACAGGTATTTGTGCCCTGTGAGGAATAGGAAACATTTCAATGTACACGAAAGTATTTCCTTTCTTTCTGTAGCTTGTGCAGGCATGGCCTTGGTCTCCATAGTAGCACTCTTATTCGCCACATAGAATAAATAAATACAAATGTCCTAATTTACTTCACAAAAGCTATGGTAAAAATCTATTAGGGAAATCTTTGGAGAAAAGGTGCTATTTTCCTAAACTATTATTCATTCCTTTCTTAATCTGGGTGAGTTTAAAAATTGAACAATTGTGGAAATTTATATATATCTCACTTATCCAACCTTAGTCCAACAAATCTACATGGGACTGAAGAACTGTATCAAAGGAAGTATGCCACTGACAGTCAGCAGCGACAGGCTAAGATCCACTGCTTGTTGGAGGTGCCAAAACAGATGCATTTATTTTAGTTGTGGCCATGCCTTTCATTTTGTCTTCGTCACCTATTAACTGACGTGGAAAATTTTTACACATCTTGAAAGTGATTTTTTTGTTTTTTGTCTTAAAGGTAAAATATATGATGGAAGATAACACCATATATTTATTACCACCAGTTGGAGGCAGGACGGCTTCATGATTCTGAGCATGGACTCTAGATGCCTGCCCCCAAGCTGGTGAAATCGTTGCTAATACAATACCCCAGCTAAGCCATTAGTAACACAAGAATCCAAATCAGAAAATGTCCTCTCATAATGCAGGGGACTTCTTTTCCTTTTTGAACAAATTTTCTGTAACCCTCCAATCCTCCTCTTGTCCCTGGTACAGCCTTGTAATTCAGCCTCCATTTTGACATATTATTGTTTAAGCATTGTAAAATCTTGCTACGATGTATTTTTCTCTCTTCTGTTTTTCCCCCTTTACCAGGAAAGGTATGTCTTGGCAGTAGCTCCTCCTTCACTTACATTTTCCTGCCACTGGGAAGGCTTCATTCTCTTAGCTGTGGAAAAACTGCTTACATGCACAGCTTTATTCTACTAAAATACAAAAATGGGGTGACAGCACAATCTATCTCACTGTAGCACATGCTCAGTAGCCATCAGAATTCCACATGAAATCATATTATCATTTACGTTTTTTTATGCTCAGTAACCATCAAGAAATTTTACATGAAATCACATTCTCAGCTTTTTTTTTTTAAATATCAAGACAATTTCTATCTTCATTTGACTGATATCTATACATTATTTCCCAAATGTGCTAGAGTGTATTTTCAGCACATCAGTGCCTTTTATTTTAAACTTCCCCCTTTATATCTTCATTATAAAATTCTTAGCAAGTTTCAGTGTTGCACACTTTAACAACAACTACAAAAACACAAGGCTGGAAATATACTGAGAAATAAGGGGAAGGGGGAGAAATAGCCTCCACTGAAATGCACGTGAACCTGGAAGATGAGTGGGCCCTTGAACACACACTCTTCTCGGCTATGTCTGCAGCTGTGACATGGAAACCCTTACTTTTGCATGGCCAGGTCACTGGGATGAAGGCACTGCAGCATAATATCCAATTTGACTTCCTCTGTGTGGTGGTTTTGTGTGTGTGTTGGTAGGTAAATTTTTGGATCATTGAGTGCTTAGGGTCAAAGTCAAATTCTGCCACTTTCTCTTCCATTCTTCATCCCAGCTCAATCCAACAGTGGTTGTCCTCTCAAAACGAAGGCCTATTTATTACAGTGCACTAAGGGTTGGTCATAGTGTCTGTTTGTTTCTCTCTCTCTCTCACTTGTAGGAAGATTAAAGGCCACTATATTTGGTCAGTCAATTGGATTCTTTGAATACTGCAGAATCCAGAAGGTAGAAAACTATTAAGTGGATAAAAGCTTAGGGACCAGGGGTTTCAATTATAAGACACATCTTTTTCTTAACCTGACTTTTTCCGTGGCCACAGATATATCAGGTAACTCCTCAGTGCTGTTTTTCTTCCCCAAGCAGGCATGCTTGGCAAAAATGGTTCTACTTTACTGAAGGGATCACTGTATCTGTGAACTTATAAAACCAATTGTCTTAGTCATCTAGTGCTGCTATAAGGAGTACCGCAAGTGGATGGCTTTAACAAACAGAAGTTTATTCTCTCACAGTGTACTAGGCTAGAAGCTCAAATTTAGACTGTCAGCTCCAGGGGAACGTTTTCTCTCTCTATCGGCTCTGGAGCAAGGTCCTTATCATCAATCTTCCCCTGGACCAGGAGCTTCTCAGCACAGGAAGCCTGGGTCCAAAGGACATGCTATTCTCTTAGCTCTTGCTTCTTGGTGGTATGAGGCTCCCGTCTCCCTACTCATTCCTCTCTTTTATATCTCAAAAGAGACTGGCTCAAGACACAATCCAATGTTGTAGATTGAGTCCTATCTCATTAACATAATTGCCGCTAAATCCAATCTCATTAACATAATAGAGGTAGGATTTACAACACGTAGGAAAATCACATCAGATGACAAACTGGTGGACAATCACACAATACTAGGAATCATGGCCTAGCCAAATTGATACACATATTTTTTGGGGCACAATTCAATCCATGACTTCCATTCCCTAACTAGACTGCTGATAAGATCAACTAACGATAAAACATGAAACAAAAACAATTCATACCTTCTGTTATAGCTTTAAGTTATCTAAGTAAATGACATCAATAACAACAAAAGACAGTCTTCTACTGCTGGGTCTCCTTTGGGTATGTGCTGGACTCCAGCCTACTGGCTCCTAAGGAGGTGATCTATGGTCACCATTAGAGGCTCTTACTGGGTAAATGGTAAATGTGTGGCTTCTCAAAGGATGGCTTTAAACAAACCTTTCTGAAGGTGACTAGTAAGCAAAAACTGTAGGCCATAGCTAGCCTCAAGATAAAAATATCAGAATAAAAAATTAAGGGACAATAGCTAGAATTTCAATAAGGAAAAGATGTTTTTCCTAATTAAAAAAGCCAACATCCTCGGTTTCTTAGATTTCTAGCTAGTTGCAAGTTAGCAGAACGGTTTCCATGTATGCATCTAAATTGTGCTCTGAGAGCCTCAAGGGCATCTGAACCAAATATACATATTTATTCAGGAAAATTAATTGTTTACAGTGATGAAATAGGCTGTAAAATGAATAAAAATAAGTAGCGATACAGGGATATTCACGGAAAATTTAAATACCTGCATTGACCTTCTAGGAACACGGATATAGACTGGAAGGCAGCACTTGAAACACTGCTTTATAAAGAGCCACCAGGGCTCCTTATAAACAGCAGTTTCTTTTCCAGGCTCTCACCCACAATGAAGACAATAGATGTGGAGAGAATTTTCCGGAAGAAGCTTTTTATGCTTTTAGTGAATCTTTTTGTGATGCAACACACTCGAGTGCACATGCCACAATTTCTCGAATAAGCTGCTACTATCTCCGAGAACAAAAAAAATGTCACTTTGAGGGCTAAGGTACCCCTGACCCAAGCCATAGTATTTTCAATCACCTCATATGCATGCATAAGTTGGACAATAAAGAAAGAAGACCAAAGAAGAATTGACAACTTTGAATTATGGTGCTGGAGAAGAATATTGAATATACAAATATACAAATCTGTCTGGAAAGAAGTACAGCCCAAAAGCTCTGTAGAAGCAAAGATGGCAAGACTTCATCTCATGTACTTTGGACATGTTATTAAGAGGGATCAGTCCTTGGAGAAGGACATCATGCCTGGTAAAGTAGAACGTCAGTGAAAAAGGGGAAGACCTTCAATGACATGGACTGACACAGTGGCTGCAACAACGGGTTCAAGCATACCAATGATTGTGAGGATGGAGCAGGACCAGGCAGTGTTTCATTCTGTTGTACATACAGTCACTGTGAGTCGGAATGGGGTAAACAGTACCTAACAACAGCTAACAACAACACCTCCAAGATACTAATTATAAAAGGCTTAAAGGTATTTTGAAATATACCATATACATCCACATTGATTCCTTACAGTAGCTATCATGGATGTTTTAAAATCTATGTACCTGTTGACGCCCCTTTTGAAGGTAATGAGTATATTTAGTCCATCCCACTTGAAAAGGTAATAATTGCACTCATTTACTACTCAGTAGTTTTTTTATAGGACTTGTGAGCGTGATGTTACACTACATGTACAAGAAGGGAGTGATCGCTCTAAATCACCTATTCTTCATGCTTTCTTTCTACTCCTTTCATGCTCTGCCCAAGAAGACTCAACTCCAGGCTTACTGGCCTTTGTGTAACTGCAGGGAAATGAGCCAAGAGATACTTGGTTTTGACTAATGTACCTGCCTCTTCTCCTGGGACTGGTTGGAGCTACTGTGGAATCACTACAAAGGGACAGAAGCACCTTCTCTCTGAGACACACTGGTTCCTTATTAGGCCATCTTGTGATGTCTGTGAGGCCCCAGGAACACTGTGTATGAAATAGAGGAGGTGAAGCAGGGCTTATTCTATAAATGTAAATGAAAATGTATAATGATGATGAAGATGATGATCATGACTGTGGTAAATATAACATTGTACACATCGATGATTATAACATTACATACACTGGAAGGGGTAGGATGTATTGGGATATGTAAGTTTTACCATATCTGGTAATAAAATCACTCTCACTACTGTTTAATCATGTTCATTTACCTACCTCCACCCTTGGGTAAAGAAATCCAATTTACGTTCTCCCAGGGCCTAAGTCATTGCCTGGAAGTTAGAAGCATATAGGTACTATATTAGCTAAATATTTCATAACCATTTAAGGCAGAGGGTGTTGAAAGAATTTAAGCATTCTATGTGACATAAAGCCAAAATGCTATGATAATATTTAATACATTTAGGTAAGAAATTACTAAAATGTGCAAAAAAATAACTGCATCTTCATAAAGAAAAGTATCAAATATAAGACTTCATAAAATTTTACAGATTTATATACAGGATGATCTCAGAACATTGTAAAGATAAATTGAAATGAAGATGACATTATTTTATTAAAATTTTATATGTTTATAAAAATGCCCCAAAACTAAATCTAAGGCTGACAAACCTCATCAAATGATGGCTTTTTACCAAATCCTTCTAACCAGGTTTTTGCCCTTTGATCTAGAGTTCCAAGTTTGCCATTTGATCCATTAATGATGGCTGATGGGTCATGAGTCATAGATTTCACAGTGGACAAATCCTATGTAGTTCCCAATCATTTGTAAACATAACGTTACTAATTGCTGTAAACATAATATGCACATCTACACTCCTAATGATTCAACTTCCAGGTCTGATTAAAGATCTAACAACTTCTATGAACCTCCCTTGATGACAAGACCTAGAAGGCTTTGGCCCACGCTACCCAGAACTTATTGACCACAGTAATTTATATTTCTTCCCAAATGGACTGTAAGCTCTTTAAAGCCAAACAATGAATTTTATTCTTCATTGTATCCCTCAGAGCACCTTGCAGAGCACACTAGATACATAATCATATATTTAACAAATGTTCTTGAATAAATTAAAAATTAATGTGTTTCTGTTCATATTGGACTCCTGACTTTTACAGAGGCCTGAGGTATTTGATCAACGAATTAAAGCTTCAATTTTTAGGCGAGTCTATTCTCCAGAAATTTTTTTTGGCCCTGAAAACATTTTGGTTCCTGCTACATGTATAAATTCCAAAAAAAAAGTGACCAAACGATTTGAGCCAATGGCTCTATATTGACACAATTCTCCTCCCAGTCAGAGTTTGGCTTGGTTCATCATCTACTGAAGAATAATTTAAGTTCTGCTGCTCACAGAATGAATGATCCATTTGTTCACTGTTCTATTCAATGAAACAAAATTCATTCAACTCATACTACATTCTGGGTACCTGTTGACATTTCTGTGAAAAACATATATATACACATGTACAAGCTACTTCAAAGCTACATATACCAATTTCTCAAACTGTGTTCAAAGAATGAATCGGCTTGGTGCAATGTGAATTTTAATGGATGAATAACTCAACAGACAGAGTAAGCTGGGCGCGACCTAACACACTTTCTCAGTTCATGCCTACTCTCATTCCTATTGCATTCTTAACCATGGAAATGTGCTTACTGTGTTTTCTCAAACTGTGTTGAAACAATCATTTTCTTCTCATTTGGAACATAAAAGATATGTCTGTTTTGAATAACACCTTCATGACTCATAGTGGTTTGGTTATGCTGTTTTAGAGAAAAGGCTGATTTTAGGCTTTCGACTTAAGAGTGCGGTCTAACTCTGAATTTTGCAAGTTCAGATATTGTCTAAAACAACCATTATACTATTCATCATTTCTGTGTCACTGTACTAATTTGACACATAAAAATGAAGTGCAAGAACACAGGGCCCTATCTCAGCTGCTACTTGCAAATAAAAGTAACATAAGCTTGCCCTAGGAAATAACACCTCTGAGTGCACAAACGGTTAAGGGTTCAACTACTACCCCAAAGTTTGGTGATTCGAACTGTCTTAGTCATCTAGTGCTGCTGTAACAGAAATACCACAAGTGGATGGCTTTAACAAAGAGAAATCAATTTTCTCACAGTCCAGGCAGCTAGAAGCCCTAACTCAGGGTGTCAGCTCCAGGAGAAGGCTTTCTCTTTCTGTCGGCTCCCTTGGTCTGGGGGCATCTCAGCACAGGAATCTCAGGTCCAAAGGACATCCTCTGCTCCTGGTGCTGCTTTCTTGGTGGTATGAAATCCCCAACTCTGTTTGCTTCCCTTTCCTTTTATCTCTTGGAAGGTATAAGCTAGTACAGGCCACACCCCAGGGAAACTCCCTTTACATTGGATCAGGGATGTGACTTGGTAAGGGTGTTACATCCCACCCTAATTCTCTTTAACATAAAATTGCAATCACAAAATAGAAGACAATCACACAATACTGGGAATCATGGCCTAACCAATTTAATGCACACATTTTTTGGGGGACATAATTCAATCCATGATATTCTACCCTTCCGTGGTACCTGAAGACAAGGCCTGGTGATCTACATCTTGAAAACCCTATGGACCAGTTCTACTCTGCACACATGAGGTCTCCATGAGTCGGAATGAACTTCACAGCAGCTAAACAACAGCGACAAGAAAATAATGTAGCTACCTCCAAACGTGCAGAGAACCATTCCAGCAGCATGCTTGATAGTTATCTGGTTGTTTGGCACTGTGCTAGGCACTTTGCATATATTATGTCATTAGCCCTTCCCACAACCTTCTGAGATTATTTCATTGTTCTCTTTCTGCAGCTGAGAAAATTGCTGCTATAAGAGGTTAAATAACTCAGAGTCACAGGGGCCGAATTTGAATTCAGTCTCTCTGACTTCAAAGCTTGTGTTTGTTTCATGGTGCCGCATGGTATTCCTATATGGCCTTGTAGCTAGGGCTAAATGCAGAAGGCACTATAATTTTAAGTCATTATTTATCATTTTCTTGTATAATAGCAGCTTTTAGAATACAACTGGTGTTGATATGAACCTACAGATGCACTACTCAGAAAAACATCCCATCCCTATAACTTCATGGTCTAGTTTTGTTGCTGTTGTTTTTAAGCCTCATTTTCTTACAGCAATTCCCTGACATCTGCAAGTTTCTTGAAATGTAGCTAATAGGAGCCATACATCCCCACAACCTGGTAACACTGAACATTAAAAAAAAATCCTTTTGCATTTGAAAGTGGTAAATGCAAAGATTCCTGCCATTTACATATGCAATACAGACAAGTAAAATCAATGACATGGAATACCTATGTAATAAAGTAATTGCTTTAGAAATGTGTGTGATAATTGCATATCAGCTGAATAATTCATTACTAAAATTATTGGTAATGAATGTTAATTTAGTATGATTATCTCATGTGTGGGAATATGCTGATGTACAGTGGTTTACAGTAAACTTTAAGGATGAACATTTTATTTTTAGACAATTGCGTGTTCATTAAATATGAAAAAATGATGACAAAACAGGTTTCAGTGATGCATTCAATTTGCAACAACAGAGTTTCAATCACAAATGGCTTTTGGGTTATATTAGCTATAGCCTATAAATCATATATAAATATGTGTGTGCATGTGATATCATGCAGAGCTGTCCAGCAGAGGGCTCCTTTGAAACAGAACGTGAAAAATGAGGCCTCCTTTCAAAGTGGAGCCAACATGGTACTTTTAATAAACTCTACTGAAGCTTAGCAAAGGTTTAGTCCAAATCAGCCAGTGATTTTACAATCTATTTTCCTAGAGATTGTAATTTCATGTATTTACAAGGGAATAAGTATGAGATGTTCATGATACTTGTCTTATGAAAAGGTAATAATTTTTGAAGTGATTAAGGCCAGAATTCTTTAAGAAAATGCAAGCAAAACCATGTGCCCCCATCTGTGTAAACAGAAGTACATTTAGTTTTATATAGCAATACAAACCAAACATACAGATACATTTCATTAAAGAGGAACTATTTTCTTTCAAAGGAATATAATGTAAAAACAAGAGTGAACAAGCATTTTTACCTTTTAATAGAAACTACAGTTGAAACTGAAAGGTTAACCCCTCTCCTTGCCAATGCTGGGAGTTGTATGACTTTTTTTTCCTTTATAAATGACTTAGATGTACTTATACAAGCAAGTAATGTTCTCTTTCAGCAATTCTTATTCCCCTTAATTTTTTTTAAAGAAATCACTTTATGTATTCTCAAGACATGAAATGATATATTATATACCATCTTATGCATGAGTGAAGTAAAAATGCTATAGTGATCAGAGTGATCAATACTTTTCACATGGATTGCTGAATGATTTCATTTTTAAAAAGAGGGAAGGTTGGGCTGTTTAACAACTCAGGAAAATGTGTTTTTTCACTGGAATAACTAATAAGTGGGGGGTAGGGGAGAATCCACAGAGATAATCATTCCTAATCTGGGAGCTATAAATGGCTTCTCAGGTATCATAAAGATTCACCAAAATTGATTCTTCATTCAGCTCAACCTTCAAGCTTGTGTTTAATTTTACTAAATAGATACATCACTGGCACTTGTTGAGAAGAGGTGAGCTTTAGATCCCTAAAGAAGATATTGACATTTATAAAACAAAGGCGAGCGATAATAAATCTTTAAAATAACAATCTAAAATCCTTTGAAATCACAAAGGTGGAATTTGGTCTGTGTCATGCGACCATAACCCTGACACTTCAGAATCAGAATACACTTTGCTCTGGAGTCAGCAGCAACTCCAACTGTCAAGTAGCATAAAATAAAAATTATTTAATTGCCTTTAAACAACCAAAAGCTAATGTGTAAAATGTTCATGTTTAATAAGTCTTATAACAAACAACGCATGTAGATGCACGTGGTTCTTTCATCAAATTAGAGCTTGGTACGGGTATCTGGGGACACTCGAGATCAGAAAAAGTTAACACCTGTATTTAACTAGCAACAGTGATACTCTGAAACGCTAAACAAGACACATCTATGATAACAACAAATCCAAAAACCATGTTGATGTGAGCCATTTATTATCTCAAACACGGAAAAGTAATCAACCAACACTGTGTCATCTCAGAAAATAGCACCGCTCTAATGGAACCTGGAAAAACAATCATATTATAATTTTGCATTTCACATGTACACGTTAAATGCCATTATTTTTTCTCTTTTGATCTTTCCTTTGTATTTGTAAAAGGAGCTTTCATCTTTGGGTATGTGTAGGGGGAGGTGTATTGGACGCTGGGCCCTTCTATGTTTATGATACCACCAGCCAGTTAGAATTTTGCAAATGACACAGACTGTACCAAGACTGCTGCATCTAACTCCTCAGCTTGCCGGGGCAGTCCAGGAGCCTCTGCTGTGATGTTTTATTTGCACACATGCACAGAAAAAGGCCACCACTCTTCTCATTAAACAAGAAGGCATGTGGGAAAATTAATAATTTAATTTGCAGGGAAAAGGTGGATGTAGAAATCAAATGTAAGTCTACAACCTTCCCTGATCACTCACCTTAATGTCTGAGGGAATTCGATGCCAATTCTACTGCCCTACTCATGTCTCTGGAATAATATCAGAGTGTCAGAGAATCAGTGCTTTCAACCAACTGGTCTAGAAAGGGTTGTGTTGCCACAGTGCAGACCCCAGGAGTAGAAGCGTGGGTGGGGAGAAGAGAGAAGGAAGAATACTATTGGAACCATGCCATAACATGTGCTCAGATCTCCCATGCTCTCAGGAATCCGAACAAATCCTAGAGCAGGACTATGTGAACAATGACCCAAGGACTCAGTAAGTGTTTTGTGTGATTGCTAGCAAATCACAGACAAGTATAACATACTAGGTTGTTCTCTGCTCACGGGAAATAATTTGCCCTCTTCTTTCTTGAAAAGAAAGAGGGGGCGGAAACGAGGCAATAATACAGTCTGCTTTACACCCACCACCACATCCATTTGGCTCTGAGTGTTCCAGGGAGCACCCAGGAGCAATGGTTAGCATACTTTACCTTACAAGCCTGATGAAGCCTCCTTTCCTTGACAAGTAAGCATGGGGCTTTCAGAGCACCCACCCGGATTATGCTGCAGTTTTCTAACCATAAATGACACTGCCAACACCCCCTGTATCTAAATGATTAAGGGTTTACACCTCCATTGAGTTGACCAGATGAGCCATTTCTCTGCAGAGGATCATGAGATTCATTCTGCCCTCAGAGCCTTAGTTAGTTCCCAAGGGTATCTATGACAGGAAAGAACTTTTAGCCTTTTAGCCTTGTAACCTTCTGTGTAGAAACACAGAGAAAGAAACAATTTAGAAGAGCAAACTTCTTGAATTAGGGGAGAGCCAGGAAACACAAATCCTAATCATAGTCACTACCACCACCCTTACAGAAGTGTTTCTTTTTAGTTTCATATTTTTAAGGCCATCCTTTTTGAACTTCCACATTGCTCATGCTCATACTCAGAGCTCAGAGGACATGCACAAATACGGTGCTACTGGCAAACTTTTCACAGCTTACCCTAGAATCATTTTGCTATCCTCAGATAAGGCTAACATCACTGACGTATGGTTAAAGGGAAATATTCTTTATATTTCTTCTTCAGTAAAGGTGAGGGCTTCGCACTGACCACTCCATATACTCTGCCCCCTCTTTAATCAACAGGATCAACTAGAAGATAGATGGCTAAGGATAGGGTGTCAGATATGACTGTGGAATTGAATGACAATCACTGAGTCCAGGGGATTCAAAGAAAGGCCATTTCTTCATGTGGTAGAGCATGGCTTATATTTAAAAATGCTCTGAAGTCCCCCCTTAGTCTGGGCAATGGCCTGCCTAGTGTTCAATGTAACACTAAACATCTCTAAACACCCACTTCCTTTCATAAAGGAACATTTTGCGATTAAACAGGTTGCGGGAGACAGGTTTAGATAGATTTTCATGTTTTAATCTATAATGAATATTAATGTTCAATATTAGCAATCTTGTAATTTGCATACCTTATTTGAATTTGGCACTAGGAAACATAGGTAGGGATTCTTCCATAGACAGATTTGTATGAAGATTTTAAGAACTAATTAAATCTGATAATAGTTAATGTTTATCAAGTGCTTTCTATGTACCAGGGACTGTGCTAAGTACGTTGCATATAATATTTCATTCAATCCCAACAATTCTATGAGATTGTTGTTGTCAGCTGCCATGGAGGTGGTTCTGACTCACGGTGACCTTATGTATAAAAGAAAAAATGTTTGGTATGTTTGAGTCCGTTGCCGTAGCTATTGTGTCAATCCATCTCATCGAGGGTTTCCCTTGTTTTTACTGGCCCCTCTACTTTACCAAACATGATGTCCTTTTCCAGTGATTGGTCTTTCCTGATGACATATCCAAAGTAAACACGTTGAAGTCTTGCTATCCTTACTTCTAAGGAACATTTTGATTGTATTTCTTTTAAAACTGATTTGTTTGTTTTTCTGGCAGTCCATGGTATATTCAATATTCTTTGCTGACACTACAGTTTGAACATATCAATTCTTCTTCTGTCTTCCTTTTTCATTATCCAGCTTTGGCATGCGTATGAGGGAAGTGAAAAGACCACAGCTTGGGTCACACACACCTTAGTTATCAAAGTGACATATTTGGATCACAACAGAATACTGTCCTAAGAGATAGGTATCATTATTATCCTCACTTTACAGAAGAAAGACACTAAAATTTAAAAATGGTTTTAAGTTTAAAAAAGAAAATTAAAAAATATGCCTAGGATCACACAGTTAGCAAGTGGTAGAATGGAGGAATTGAAGTCACGTCCATTAAACATCAACATCAATGCACTTTATCAGCACATGGTACTTCCTTCCTCTCCAGTATCCCGCAGCAAGGGCCACTTTCCATGAATAGTCTCTTTGGAAGACTTGAAGTAGATTCTAAGTTATTCTGTATTGAAGTTTATCCCACAGATTTTATAGCTTATTACTCATCAAAGCATATCCATGACCCATAAAGACCGCTACACTAAAATATCCAAACTACCCCTGCAAGGATTTTAATACCTTATTTGTCTGTAAACATTCATAGCAACTTGCAGATAGGCACATATAATTGAACTAATTGAAAAATCAGTTCAACTAATGATAAAGTTCACATAATCATAGCTGTTATACATGTAATAAGGAACGAATGTGCTATGCCTTTTTTTTTTTTTTCCATTCAACGTGGTGATCTTTGTCCTAGCATGGATAGCAAGAAATAAGACCTATTTTGTGAACAGACACCAGAATTCATAGAATATTGATCTTCAAAGAGTCAGTTTTCAACAAATATTGACTGAGCACCTGTATGTGCCAGACCCGGTTCTAGGAATGTGGCAGTGAACAGATCAGCAAAGTCCTTGCACATGTGGAACTTTTATTCTAACAATTTCATAGACTTTCAAAATTCTTGTCTCTTGTCATTGCCTTTGGAAGCAGATACAAAGTTCCACAGGAACAATGTCTTGTTATGCTCAACTCACATCGTGAATGTCTAGACACTGGCAAGGACTTTTCCTTGGTCACATTTATGGCGAGGACAACGCTCCTGCACTAGACACTGTGTAGGACATAAAAGAAGTCGCCGGCACGGATGTTCCAACACATGGTACAGGATAAAAATAACACCTTTCTGGTTGTGGAATTCATTTTGTGATGATTGCAGCAGGGAATGTGTGTGTCTAATTATTTTCAAATCAGATTATTACAGTCGGTTTGTCCTCTTTTAGGACAACCCAGGGAGGAACATGTCAGGTGTCAGAGAGAACCAGGCTCAAGGTTTAATCTGGTCAGAGCTGAGATGTACAGGTGGGTATTGTGCATGCAGATAAGGAAAAAGACTGCCATCTTCCCAAACAGTGACTTTCCCTTACCTCTTACGAGATTGTTTTTCTAAAAAATTAAATGTTAGTATCTTTAAAACTACCAAGTGCATTAGGAAATTACAGCCATCTCTCTGCTAGGCTAAGGAAATAATAAATCTAGCTGTATAAAAAGCAGTCTTCCGCCTTATATTATACGTATGACTTACCAAGATTTGTGCAGGGCCTATAAAATCAGGCCTGTAAAAAGCATTATCCATCAGTAAAGAAAAATAGAACAGGTCAAAAAGCAGTCAAGGTAAGCCAAATTAAAGCCGCTGGCTTACTTTCCTGTATAATATCCTATAACTGAGTGATAAGGAAAAATCTGCTGTAACTCACTGCAGATGTGACACCTTCAAACCAATCTCAAACTTTCTATGATAAAGAGGACAAAATAATACAAATAAGACTTTCATTTTCTTAATTAACAGTGTGTAAACAGTTTGGCCTTTTCTTTATAATGGTTCTTACAAAGTGGATGAAGATGAAGTCACATCATGACTTTGGGTCCAAGGACCAACCCCCCACCACCCCACCACACACACCCTATCTTCAATCACCCTCTCATATAGCACAATTCCATGGTTCATCACTTCAACTTCATTCTTAACAATATCCTAAATACCCTTGCTTATTACCTTCTGTCATACCCTCTGACCAAACCCCAACCCTAGAGGGTCACACTATCTTTGACCTCCAAGCCTGTATCCATCTGCCTGCATATCACATCACCAGGCAGATTATAACACTCTAAATTTAGGTTTACTAACCTCAAGCAGTTCAAATCCACCAGGCGCTCCTTGGAAACTCTATGGGGCAGTTCTACTCTGTCCTATAGGGTCGCTATGAGTTGGAATCGACTCGACGGCACTGGGTTTCTGGGTAACCTCTATTTTACAGTAGGATTCCATGCTACTAAGCTCTTCCTTTCTCCCTAAGTATTTCAAACCTTCTTCATTCTCTCAGACCTCATCTCTGCCCAACTCCTCCCTCTACCCTCCTTAGCAAACAACCTTACCTCTACTCCCAGAAACCAACATAAGGGAACTTTCAATCATCTTACTACCAGCCTATCTGCTTCTGTACCCCATCCACTCTTTTCTTCCGGGTCTCTTAACATAACGGCCTTTAGTTAGGTATTGTTACTTCCCTCCTAGGGAAGGCCATTCCCCTCCACTTGAACTCAGGAATCTCTTCCTCATCTTCTTTCTCAGTCATCACCTCTCTTATCTTCATCTTTTCTCTTTCTGGTTCATTGCTCTTGATGGTGAAATAGAGTTAATAATGGCAAACGCTTTTCTGTGTCTACTAATAGCCATGGCCCTGTTTTTCCTAAGGAAGCAATAAACTCAGGGAAGGTGCACCCTTTTCCTAGCACCAGAAGATGACTTGATTAGTCTAAATCAATGGTTCTCAAACTGGAAAGTATATCAGACTTGCCCGGAATGTTTGTTAAAAACAGAACACTGAGCCCCACACCAGAGTTTCTGACTCAGAAGGTCTGGGATAGAATAAAAAAAATTGCGTTTCTAACAGGCTGATCCAGAGACCACCCTTTCAGAATCCCTGGTCTAAATCACATTGATAACTGAATTTCCCTTTGCTATCAGTTCATTTTGAAATGGGCAAATAATCTACTTCTGGCCAACAAAATATAAAAAATAGTCATCTGGAGTAGGGGTGAGGAAAGCTTTGGGAAAGAATTTTGCTCCCTAATGAAAAGACAGAGAACAAGAAGCATGTTGCTTGTTTTTTTTTTTTTTTTTGTTTGTTTGTTTAAATGACGTCCTGTGGAGGTGAAGAAGCCAGCTAGTATCCATTAAGTGTCAAGCACAAGGACAAAAAGCCAAGACACCAAGGAAGATAGAGCAGAAATACAGTAAAAACCTGGCTTGATTATATTGTTGTGCCACCGTAGCAATCCTAAATGCACACATCTCCAGTCTTCTCATTATGCAAAATAAATAATAAAGGTGTTCAATAAAAATGCCATTAGTCAGATATTCTGTTACTTGCAATCAAATACAGCTAACTAATCCATTAACGTCTAGCCATCTGAAAATATCCCTTTTTCGACTCCATATATCCCTCTAGCTAGAAACCTATCTTGCTCATTATTTAAGTAGAAATTTTTCAGAGAAGCATTATTTAGTATAATAAATGGAAAATTTTTTACGTCAAAGTCCCTTCCATTTCCTCATCTCCTACTGGCCCTTCAGCCCATTTCAATATGTCTTGCATACTTTTCATGCCATCAAAAATGCTCTCATCATGGTATCACCATAATCCTCTTGACTATAACAGACATTTTTCAGTCCTGATCTTGCTTGATTTTCCACAGTTTGACATTATTTATTCTCTCACTTTCTTGAAACACTCTTTTTCTCTTGGCTTCCATTACATTGACATTATACTCTCCTGATGTTCTTTCTATACCTGTATTATTTCTAAATCTTTTCCCCACCCAGCCCTTAAGTATCAGCATATTCCAAAGTTACATCTCTTCTCTTTTTTATTACACTCCCTCAATCTCACCCATCCTCTGAGCTGCTTCAGTTCTTTTCATGTGCAGACGGTTGCCATATCTGTATCTCTTACCAGTCCTCCATGCTGAGTTCCAGACCCCTAGGTCTATGTGCTTTCCCTTCCATTTGATGTGTCAAACACCTCAAACTCAAAATATCCCAATTTGAATTCAATATACTCACCCACTTCTTACATCTCCTCCTTTTCCTTCTCCCACATTCCCTATCACATGAACTGGCATCATTCTTAGCTATCACAGTGAGAAATGTGGGTATCATCCATGGCTCCTTCTTCTCCTTTATCCCTTGTTTCCAATCAGTAAATTATATTTCTTAAATATCTCTGAGTCAATTTTCTTTCCTATTCCATCACCATTCCCAGGTTCAGACTAATATCATGTTTTGCCTGAAACACTACAAGCCCCCACCCTACCATCATCCCTACCTCTAGGCTTGCCCCTTGCTAATTCTTTCTCTGACCACAATCAGAGTAGCTGCTTTTGATCACACCATCCTCTGGTCAAAACCATTCAAAGGCATCCTTGCTTAGTCCGGAACCTGAACCTGGCCCTGAAGGCTCTGCAGGATATGTCCTTACTAAGTCTCTCATCTTAGCCCCTTTGTTCTTTCAGCTCTAGCCACTTTAGCCTTCTGTTAAACCTCTTATAGTTGTCATACTTCATCCTGTCACCAGGCCTCTGCACATGCTATTTTCTTTGCCTAAGATGCTGGTGGTACAGTGGTTAGGAGCTACAGTAAGCTACAGCTGCTAACCACAAGGTCAGCAGTTCGAATCTATCAGCCACTTGGAAACTTTGTGGGCAGTTCTACTCTGTCCTATGGAGTTGCTACAAGACAGAATCGACTTGATGGCAACAGGTTTTTTTGTTTGTTCTTTTAGATGCTGTACTCTCCCTTGACTCCTAGTTAACCCCTATTTAATCCTTCAGGTTTCAGATCAAGTATCACTTTCTGAAGGAAACCTGACCTTCCAAACCAGGTAATGTCAACTCATGCTGGTGTGGCAACTTGTGCTTCTGCTCAGGAACACTTGTTGGAGCTGCAATTTTGTTTTCATATGTAATAGTTTAATGAATGTTCTGTCTCCTTCATGGGTACCATGTTTGTTTTTGCTCACCAGAGTTCAGCACTTTGTTTGACATACATTGATATTCAATGAATACTTGCTAAATACTCGATTACGAAAGAAAGGAAGGAGGGAGGAAAGGAGGAAAGTAGATATGTTGATTTCTTAAAAATTCTCTCCCTCTTACTACTCTATAAATTCCCTGCACGTCACGATCTCTTGACTTGTTTTTGACCTAAGTTTAAATCCCTTTGCTATAAATTTCACAGCACCCTTCTCCAACAGTCATCGCATCTGAAATTATTTCTTTAATGTCTGTTTTTCTCCTATGATATGAAGGTCCATGAGAACCTTTTCTTGCTCCCACCGAATCTTAGTCCCTAACATATGATTGTTAGGTGTCTTCAAGTCGGTTCCTACCCATAGTGATCCTACATACAACAAAACACAACATCACCCAGTCCTGTGCCATCCTCACAATCGTTGCTATGTTTGAGCCCCTTATTGCAGCCACTGTGTCAATCCATCTCATTGAGGGTCTTCCTCTTTTTTGCTGACCCTCTACCAAGCATAATGTCCTTGTCCAGGGACTGGTCCCTAATGATAACATGTCCAAAGTATGTGAGACGAAGTCTTTCCATTCTCACTTCTAAGGAGCATTCTGACTGTACTTCTTCCAAGACAGATTTTTTTAATCTTCTAGAAGTCCATGGGATATTCAATATTCCTCGCCAACTTCATAATTCAAGGGCATCAATTTTTCTTTGTCTTCCTTATTCACTGTCCAGCTTTTGCATGCATGTGAGGTGACTAAAAATACCATGGCTTGGGTCAGGTGCACCTTAATTCTCAAAGTGGTATCTTTGCTTTTTAACAAACACTTTAAAGGGGTATGTTGCAGCAAATTTGCCCAATGCAATATGTCCTTTGATTTTTTGATTGTTGCTTCCATGGGCATTGGTTGTAGATGCAAGGAAGATGAAATTCTTGACAACTTCAATATTTTCTCTGTTTATCATGATGTTGCTCATTGTCCAGTCATGAGGATTTTTGTTTCCTTTATGTTGAGGTGTAATCCATACTGAAGACTTTTATCATCATCAATTAAATGCTTCAAGTCCTCTTCACTTATAGCAAGCAAGGTTGTGTCATCTGCTTATCACAGGATGTTAATGAGCCTTCCTCCAATCCTCATGCCCCATTCTTCTTCATATAGTCCAGTTTCTCAGATTATTTGCTGAGCATGTAGATTAAATAAGAACAGTGAAATGATACAGCCCTGAAGCACACCTTACCTGAGTTCAAGCTACACAGTATCCCCTTGTTTCCTTTGAATGGCTGCTTCTTGGTCTATGTATAGGTTTCACATGAGCACAATGAAGTGTTCTGGTTCCCATTCTTTGCAATGTTATCCATAATTTGTTATGATCTACAAAGTTGAATGCATTTGCATAGTCATTAAAACCCTAATATATGATCGGTACTCAAAATGTTTGTATAACTGAAGCACATTTACCTCCTTTTTAGTATTTCCTTAAAAGAATATATACATATATATATACACACATATATATAATTAGTAACAATGAGTAAAGTGGATATTAATATGTATATGAACTTGATGCTTCAAGTATGTTCCTCTGACATGGGTTAAAAAAAAAAAAAAACAACAAATCCAGTGCCATCGAGTTGATTCTAACTCATGGTGACCCTATAGAACGGAGTAGAACTGCCCCATAGAGTTTCCAAGGAGCACCTGGTGGATTCAAACTGCTGACCCTTTGGTTCGTAGCCATAGCACTTAACCACTACACCACCAGGGTGTCCGGCATGGGTTAAGGTGGGATCAAAACAAAAACATACCTTCCTATTACAGTTTCTACTTTTCATGGCTTCCAACACGGTTTTTTGGGCAATATGGTGTACCGGAAGACAAAGTCAAATACAACCAAGTACATCTCACAGGAATGAACTTAGTAACAGTGCATAAATTAAGCAAAATTAAATTAAACAATTTGAATGTTCAGCAAAGAGAATCAATTCAAAATGTCGTGTCCATCAATGAACTATTTATGCCCTTCTTAGTTTTGGTTACCTAGGTGGGAAATAATTTCTGACTTCTTCAGGCAGCCCCGACTTGCCCAGCAAACTGCTAGTGATGAATCCTGATCTGCTTTCAAAATTCCCAACACATTCTGCTCCTCACTTTACCTAAACGTAAGAGGCAGGCGGTGGCATGGCTGCTTTTAGATATCTTAGAGTAACTTTAAGTATGTCTCTACCAAATTTGTTTATTGATGGGTTGTCCCCCCACCCCAGCATATATTCCATAATGAATAAACCAAGCAACTTGACCATTATCAGTTCCTCTTTCAGAGGAAAGGTAAATTCATTCTGCAGAATTTACGAAGTTCTCTTCTCCATTTCTCTTCAGTCATTCTCCTTACCCCATATGGCTCTTCTCTGAGCTAAGAAGTGCTATTTTACAGCAATCTTAAAAAATAAAAACAAACCAAATCCATTGCCATTGAGTCGATTCTGACTCATGGAGACCTATAGGACAGAGATGAACTTCCCCATAGGCTTTCCAAGGAGCAGCTGGTGAATTTGAACTGTTAGTTGCTCAGTATTAGTGAATAACTCCTTTAAAGAGAGGCCAACAGATATATAATTCCTTAGATAATAGTAAGAGTATATGGAAAACTGCCTCTTATGAGACTCATTCATTCAACAATACATAATGAATCTCGACTATGTGGCAGGCACTCCTCCAGGTACTGAGGATACAGCAGAAAATAAAAGATTCTGCCTTTATGAACTTGCATTTTAATAGGAGGAAACTCATAATAAATGTGTATCTATAACATCATATTATCCTTTCCCCATACTTGTAGGGATAATGGAATTGTTAGAAAGCAGTTGTGGAAGAAAACAGAAAAAAAGCAGGTAGAATTATTTAATTACTGGTCCCCAAGCCATTCTTTAGAGCCCTGGTGACACAGTGGTTAACAACTACAGCTGCTAACCAAAAGGTTGGCAGTTCAAATCTATCAGCTATAGGGTCGAAGTTGGAATTGACTCAACAGGAACACGTTTGGTTTTCTGTTTTTTTTAATCCATCCTTTCCCTTTCTCATTTTATTCCATGGCCTTCTCTATTTTAATACCTTCCTTACAGTCTCCGTAGGGACATGGAGTATATCAGTAAGGAGGGAACATAGTTCTATTTTCTTACTTTATAGCTGCAACTTATCCCTTTTACTTTTTTCTCTCTTTCTCTGTCTCATCATTCTTTTTCCCTGGTTTGTCATCTTTCTCAGACCTCATTTTAAAATTTTAGGAGTAAAACTATGTTTTCCTTAAAGGAGATACAACACTACTATCTTTTCCTATTCCTTATACCATACTTTTGCATTGGGCTTAACTTAGTTGGCAAACCTCATATATACCATTTGATATTTCCCCATCAACTCTCAGATGAGGATCTCAAAATGTTATCGTATAACACTTACTAAGAACTGACAAGGTGTGAAATGTCATACAGAGCCGAGAATTAGTCTTGGCCGCTGCTCAGTGGGTTCACTAACGCCAACTTTAATTCACTAAGGATGCCAAAAACCACCTGAAAGAGTTATTAGGACAACTATCAGAAAGTTCAATTTGCTGTCTCAAGGTCCTGACAGTGGCGTTAGTGCCAAGCATGAAAAGTCAGGTACAAAATTTGCCTCTGTTTTGTTTTACGTTTAGAAAAAAACTTAACTAAAATTAGTCCACTTCAGTAAGTAATCTCATTCACTTTCTATCAATAGTTTCTACTTTCATTTTTAATGATCACCTTTCTTCTTAGTACAGAATAATTTTCTGGTTGCTTAAATAATGTACGAGTATCTTTTCAAGGTATAATGGAGCCTTCTATAATTCTCTTCATCGACAATTTCATTAACTATAAAACGAAAGCCCAGTGCAACGTACCTGCCCTATGTTTAAGATTTTAAGTATCTAACAGACAGAAAAAAAAAAAAAATTTTTAACAGACAGAGCACTTGGAAACCCTGGTGGTGTAGTGGTTAAGTGCTACGGCTGCTAACCAAAAGGTGGGCAGTTCAAACCCACCAGGAGCTCCTTGGAAACTCTGTGGGGCAGTTCTACTCTGTCCTATAGGGTCGCTCTGAGTTGGAATTGACTTGACGGCAGTGAGTTTAACATAGCACTTTGGATATCACCTAAATCTTTATACACAGAATAGTTTACTATATTTTGTCTTTCTAGCAACATAATGATAAAACATACCCGGTTTCCACATGGCATCATTCTCAATCTGGCATTTTAAAAAAAGGGGAGGGGAGAATGCTTCTGTGCCTGGAACTTATTAGTCTTTACAGAATTTGTTTTACTTTACAAGGTATTCTTAAGGTAATCAGAAACCCACTTGTAAGGAGCAGTCCCCTTTTCTTTCTGCTTTCCACCCCACCACACCCTACTGGAAACATGGGAATCAAATGAATCATTTCATTAGATAAACTCACTTTGCTCAGGTTTTGCTCTTAAGGAAATCTCATAAAGGAGGTTGGCTACAGTGAGGATCAAAGCTATACCTTTACTGGGTTGCTCACAGAGACCTGGAGCAGAACTTCTTAAAAGATAGGACAAAAATGATCAGCCACACTGATGGCAACTTCAAAAGACAAGTGTTCTGCAAAATTCAAGGTACATCTTGATTACATACACAGAAGAAACCAGCGTCTCCTTGATGCTTCAGTTTTGGTCAAAAGAACCAATATGTAAAAGAAGGAAAAATGATTTGCCAATTTACTGCTTAGAACTCAGTTTTAACAACAAGTAATGTACCATAAAAACCTGGTTATTCAACAGCACTTGGCTTACACAGAGGACGGCTCAATGAGCTTCTCTTGACTGCCTTGTCACAATGACTGACACTTTCTAATATTGAGCTGGAAATAATATGGATATTTAATACTGCAGCGTTTACATCAAATAGAAGCAAAGCACTATTGTTTATCAGCAATCTACTTCTGACGGCATGAATCTATATAGACATAATCATTGTTGAATGATGAGCTCTGATTTTCACATTACGACAAACAAATCTGCAGAATATTCACAATGTTTCATCATGTGTGCTTCAAAAAACCTCATAAAGCCAAATTCTTAAGTATTTCCTATGCTTTCCACTTGAATTCTGACTAAAATTTACCTTTTAGATATGTTACGCCACTCATCAATTTTTTACAGTATCCATCTGTGCTTTGCTATCCCTATTCTCCACGGTTCCACATTGTTTTGGCTAACTAAGAGTCCCATATGTTGCCTTAATGTATTTCTGCACAATGTTTGTGCTTTAAAAAAAAAAAAGAAAAAACCACAGGGAAAAACCACAGGTCTAAATAAGCTATAAAGAGCATCCACATACAGTTAGACTGTCTTTACTGAGTCTGGAGACATTATGATTCTGCTGCGACAAGCAGCATTTGTCTTCATTTTGTCTGACTGTCCTCATGTGTTATTATTAGTGGCTGTCAGGCTGAAGCAGAAAAAAATAGCATCACTTGAGTAAGAAGTTGAATGCATAAATGCAATACTACACATGGTGGCTGAGGGTGAAGAGTCTGTTTGAAATGCTTAAATGCAAACACCAGGATGAAGAAATCTGAAAGTGAAAATCCTTACTTGGCAAATGTGAGAAGAAAAAAAAACATGACTTCCTTGTCTATAAAGCAAAGTAAAGGCTAATTATTGACAAAAATTTAGCAGCCTCTGAATATCTTTGGAGACCATCTTTTCAACATGTCAGCTTAACTTTAATTGCAAGAAAACAAATATGTTGGAACATTTGCCTCCAAGTCCAGCGTTTCAGATAATGTTGACAAATACTTTGCATTTTAAAGTTAAGCTTTTAACATTCAAAAAAAAAAGTAACTTGAAAGTATATTTTCTGTGCAAACCACTTTCAAACGTTTCGTATGTTTTCCTACTCTAAAGAGGCGCCACTTGGGTATCAACTGTTCCTGTGGTCTCACTATAACTCCTTGTTTGAGAGCTCTCTCCTAAGTAGTGTCACACCATTTAAGGAGCCAGTTCACTTCTTTTTTCATCATTTAAAATAAGACAAACCGAATTATCATAAGACCTGGAAATTGTTGTATTCAGCTCCTTATCAGATCAGAAACACTTTAATTATCCAGACAGTGGAAGATAGTCTTCTAAAAATGAATTTATCTTTATCCCCCCACATTCCTATGTGAAAAGATCATCTTATTCTCAAGTATCATTCACAGTCACTAAAAAATAATTTTTCACCAGAAGTTTTTTTTTTAAAGCTCTTAAAGCAACAACTCCTACAAACACAAATACATAAGAATTTACCTTTTTCATCTCCATCTCATGAAGCTGTCTTCAAGAAGTCTGCCTCTTGAGGCTTTCTTTGCCTATCACTCACAAAATCACACCTTTTATGGTTCTGAAATACCAAAGCATGCCTCTACATAAAACACACATAGTTATCAGGAAGACGGTAGGAAAAAAAATGAGGGGGGGTTGATCTCATACTGAATAGCTAACTATATAACACCTTTGATATTTCTTCTTCTTTCTTACCCTATTCCCTTCCCTAATGCTATCCCTAACCACTCTTTCTACTTAACCATATTACTTTTACTCTTCCATAGGCCCAGCCTAGTTGCTTTTACTTGATGAATCAGTCACATTGACTTCTTCTTGAAGCCCTGATTGTCATTATCAGATATGAGGGCTTCATCACAATATCCTATAAAGGGCAATGTTGTGCTTTATAAAGCCAGTTTGAGCTGGTGCTTCATATATCACTGTATTACTAATTATTTTTTATGCATATGATGTCTTCCCAACTAGACTGTAAGTATCTTGTAGGTAATTTAACCTCATTCTTTGATAATCCATAGCACCTGGCCCACTGTAGGCCATTATTAAATAATTGATAAAAGATGAACAAAGGAGAGTTTATGCTAAAACAACTGATTTGCATATAGTAGGACAAGCCTCTGGTAACATATTAAGAAACAGAACCAAGAGCAGGGCTGTCTAGAGTGATAAATGGGGCCCTGTGTGGAAGATCAATGATCATGGAAATATTCAAATGAAAGTGTTACAACTCCAAAAGGATTCCCCTTAAGCATTTCTCTCCCATATGTATGCCTCTATGTGCACCTCCCCCACAAAAACATAAAATACTGAGGACATCCTAAAAGAAATCTTGCAAATATATTAGCATAGCCTCTTCAGAGTCATCAACAGAAAAAATAAAAGAAAAAAAAATTTTTTTTTTTTAAATAGAAAAGAATATAGGGAGGAAGAAGCAAAGAATTCATGGAACTGTTTGTGAAAAATATTTGATCGCCTTGACTCTTCCTTAAAAATAAACACTAGTTTATTTTCAGTGCCTCAGAAAGTATCTCTGTGGAAATTCTCTGGCTTGGATGTTAATATGCTGCCTGCTACCAAGGGCATAAAAGCCTTGGAGGCTCCCATTATCATCTATTATCATTATTTGTGGCAAACTCTGGATTCTTTCTGAAGCACCAGGTGGAAAGCTGTTCAGTCTTTGGTCCTTCTTCCTCTTGTTTGCTTATAAGGCTCATTGCTCGTCAACCCTTTTCCTAACAGATTCAAGGCAAATGGAGACATATATCAATTACTTTATAGGTTATGTGGGATCCTAGCAATAAGACTAGTTGGCATATTAGGTGGGAAGATGCTCTTGGAAGACATAAGCTTTAAAGTTTTAGCCAAATATCCACGTCTGTGGTTCCTCTTGAGCAGATTTATGTGTGTAATTTGAAGTGGACTTCCGAAAAAACATCCAGCATTGCTTTTGTTGATTAAACTTTTAATATTAAATAATCTGTGTCCTTACAAACTTTTGGCATTCGTAAAACGTGTGCATGTGTAAGTAATTTCAGGGGAACTGAAATTGTCTACAAGAAGAAAATATGCTGCAAAAGACAGCTGAAATTCTCAGTCAATAAAAAGTTTCCAAGTAATTCTAGTTAGCAAAAACAAGTGAAGTTACCAAACACAATAATATACTATTATTAATAATATAGAATTATTAGGATTAATATGAAATAAACAGAATTACTTATTACTTTTTCTCTTCCTGCTTCCCTTTACTTCACTCAAATCCTCTCATTTTTTCAGAAAGGCACTCACACTGACCAGGTTGCTTTATAAATTATAGAAGTTGCAATGAATAAGGCAGATGATTATTTCAGAGGACAATAGTGCCAATGATCTGGTTGGACTTCAGAGGGGAGAGGTTAACGTTCAATGTGGAAACATCTTTCAAAGCAAAAGACTTGCTAGATTGTTCCTCTGAATAACTGGAAAGATTCGATATGAATTTCAACACAACTTCCTTCAAATGTTTCAATAGGACACTTTATTTGGGACCTGCTAACCCCTTCCCACACTTAGAAAGTAATCACATAGAGCTGGAATGGCCAATTCACATAAGTACATTTTGAGCCATGCAGTATCAACAACAAAGTTAAGAAATAAGTGTGGGAAGGGGTTAAAAAAAAAAAAAAAAAGTTTTTTTTTTTAACCCCTTCCCACACTTAGAAAGTAATCACATAGAGCTGGAATGGCCAATTCACATAAGTACATTTTGAGCCATGCAGTATCAACAACAAACTTAAGAAAATAGACAAGTTATTACATTGCAGTTACATTTTGTTGTTAAGTGCCGTTGAGTGGGTTCCTACTCACAGTGACCCTATGTACCACAGAACAAAATGCTACTGGGTCCTGTACCATGCTCACAATCATTGTTATGCTTGAGCCCACTGTTGCAACAACTGTGCCAATCTGTCTCGTCCGCGGTTTTCCTCTTTTCTGATGACCCTGTACTTTACCAAGCATGATGTCCTTCTCCAGGGACTGATCCCTCCTGATAACACATCCAAAGTATGTAAGACGAAGTTTTGCCACCCTTGCTTCTAAGGAGCATTCTGGTTGTACTTCTTCCAAAACAGATTTGATGGGTTTTTTGGGGCAGTCCATGGTATATTCAGTATTCTTCAACAACATCACAATTCAAAGGCATCAGTTCTTTAGTCTTCTTTATTCATTGTTCAGCTTTTGTATGCATATGATGTGATCAAAAATACCATGGCTTGGGTCAGGCGCACCTTAGTCTTCAAGGTGACATTTTTGCTTTTTAACACTTAAAGAGGTCCTCTGCAGCAGATATGTCCAATGCAACGCGTCTTTTGATTTCTTGATTGCTGCTTCCAGGGGTGTTGATTGAAGATCCAAGTAAAATGAAATCCTTGACAACTTCAATCTTTTCTCTGTTTATCATGATGTTGGTTATTGGTCCAATTGTGAGGATTTTTGTTTTATGTTGAAGTGTAATCCATGCCAAAGGCTGTGGTCTTTGATCTTCCTCAGTAAGTGCTTCAAGTTCTCTTCACTTTCAGCAAGCAAGGTTGTGTCATCTGCATAACACAGGTCGTTAATCAGTCTTCCTGCAATCCTGATGCCCCGTTCTTCTTCATACAGTCCAGCTTCTCGGATTATTTGCTCCACACAAATTGAATAAGTATGGTGAAAGGATACAACCCTGATGCACATCCTTCCTGACTTTAAACCACTCAGTATCCCCTTGTTCTGTCCAAACAACTGCCTCTTGATCTATGTACAGGTTCCTCATGAACACAACTAAGTGTCCCGGAATTCTTATTCTTCACAATGTTATCCATAATTTGCCATGATCCACACAGTCAAATGCCTTTGCACAGTCAATAAAACACGGGTAAACATCCTTCTGGTAATCTCTGCTTTCAGCCAGGATCCATCTGACATCAGTAATGACATCCCTGGTTTCACATCCTCTTCTAAATCCAGCCTGAATTTCTGGCAGTTCCCTGTTGATATACTGCTGCAGCCGCTTTTGAATGATCTTCAGCAAAATTTTGCTTGTGTGTGATATTAATGATATTGTTTGACAATTTCCACATTCGTTTGGCTCATCTTTTTTGGGAATAGGCATAAATATGGAT
Organism: Elephas maximus indicus; assembly: GCF_024166365.1. Lineage (NCBI taxonomy): Eukaryota > Metazoa > Chordata > Mammalia > Proboscidea > Elephantidae > Elephas > Elephas maximus. The sequence goes on along the minus strand of NC_064828.1, from coordinate 45,802,813 downwards.
CTCTCCCAGTTGACTGGCCAGGTAACTGTCTTCCAAATTTCTTGGCATAGATGAGTCAGCACTTCCAGCACTGCATCTGTTTGTTGAAACTGTTCCACTGGTATTCTGTCAATTGACGGCACAGGGTTTCTTCTGGTTTTTCTTCAATGCCTTCAGAGCAGCTTGGACTTCTTCTTTCAGTACCGTTGGTTCCTGATTATATGCTGCCTCCTGAAATGGTTGAACACTGACCAACTCTTTTTTGTATAATGACTCTGTATTCCTTCCGTCTTTTTTTGATGCATCCTGCGTTGTTTACTATTTTCCCTATAGAACCCTTCACTATTGCAACACGTGGCCTCAATTTTTTCTTCAGTTCTTTCAGCTTGAGGAATGCTGAACACGTTCTTCCCTTTTGGTGTTCTATCTCCAGCTCTTTGCACATGTCATTGTAATACTTTGTCTTCTCAAGCTGTCCTTTGAAATCTTCTGTTCAGATCTTTTACTTCATCATTTCTTCCTTTTGCTTTAGCTGCTTGATGTTCAAGAGCAAGTTTCAGAGTGTCCTCCTACATCGATTTCGGTCTTTTCTTTCTTTCCTGTCTTTTTAATGACCTAATTGCTTTCTTCATGTATGATGTCCTTATGTCATTCCACATCTCATCTGATCTTTGGTCATTAGAGTTCAATGTGTCAAATCTATTCTTGAGATGGTCTCTAAATTCAGGTGGGATATACTGAAGGTCATATTTGGCTCTCGTGGACTTGTTCTAATTTTCTTCAGTTTCAACTTGAACTTGCATATGAGCAACTGATGGTCTGTTCCACAGTTGGCCCCTGGCCTTGTTCTGACTGATGATATTGAGCTTTTCCATCATCTCTTTCCACAGATGTTTTCGATTTGATTCCTGTGTATTTCATCTGATGAGGTCCATGTATATGCATGAAAAAAGATATTTCCAGTGAAGAAGTCGTTGGTCTTGCAAAATTCTGTCATGTGATCTCTGGCATCATTTCTATTACCAAGGCCATATTTTCCAACTACTGATCCTTCTTTGTTTCCAGCTTTCAAATTCCAATCGACAGTAATTATCAATGCAGCCTGATAGCACGTTCCATCAATTTCAACTGCAGAGGCTGGTAAGATTCTTAAATTTCTTTATCTTTGGCCTTAGTGGTTGGTACATAAATCTGAATAATAGTCATATTAACTGGTCTTCCTTGTAAAAAAACCAAAAAAAAAGGTGTATGGATATTATCCCACCACAGACAGCGTTGTACTTCAGGATAGATCTTGACATGTTCTTTTTGACGATGAATGTAACGCCATTCCTCTTCAAGTTGTAATTCCTGGTATAATAGACCATATGATTGTCTGATTCAAAATGGCCCATACCAGTCCATTTCAGCTCACTAACGCCTAGGATGTCAATGTTAATGTACTCCATTTCATTTTTGACAATTTTGAATCTTCCTAGATTCATACTTTGTACATTCCACGTTCTGATTATTGATGGATGTTTGCAACTGTTTCTTTTCATTTTGAGTCGTGCCACATCAGCAAATGAAGTTCCCAAAAGCTTGACTCCTTCCACATCATTAATGTTGACTCTACTTTGAGGAGGTAGTTCTTCCCCAGTCATCTTTTGAGTGCCTTACAACCTGGGTGGCTCATCTTCCGGCACTGTATCAGACAATATTCTGCTGCTAATTTTTTTTTTTTTTATTCATAAGGTTTTCACTTGCTAATTCTTCTCAGAAGTAGACTGCTGGGTCCTTCCTCCTAGTCTGTCTTATAGTCTGTAAGTTCAGCTGAAACCTGTCTGCCCTGGGTGACCCCGCCGGTATCTGAATACCAGTGGCATAGCCTCCAGAATCACAGCAACAGGCAAGCCCCCACAGTATGGCAAACTGACAGACACTTGAGGGAGTTACATTTTAGGGGGCATGATTTAGCTGACACTACATCTTTACCAGTAGGGTGACAATTCTTTTAGAAAAGGGACTTTAATGGCTATCAACTCAAAACTATTATTTTGTAAATAAGTGATTTTTGTAGATTTTCCAGGAACTCACATTTCTAAGTGTTTCTAGTGATAATGTTCCACAGTCTTAGATAAAATATATTCACATTCTAAATTTTTATTTATAAAATATGAGTCCATCAATTAGACTGAATAGAGTTCTTAATTAAATCATCTTGCACACACTGCCTGAAAGTATACAGTACCAACTTTCAGCACCACTTCTCTAACCAGAATCGTATGAATCAAACGTTACTCAGGAAGGCAAAGTCACAGTTCTCATCTCACCAGCAGTAAAATATATATGCCCCATTTCTGTAATTGGAAATCATATTAAAATAACCAAAAATAAATGAATTAGAAAAAAAAAATCTGAAGCTCAGAAGCAGAATGCGAGGAGACATAATTACCAATGTCTCCAACTAGAAAGCCTAAGTTCTAAAAGAAATGTTGGAGTCCCTTTTCAGCTTCTCTCAGAAGTTCTATTAAATGAGAAACTTAATTCTTGTGAGGGAATAAGAATAGTAAGTCTCTATCTCTCTTAGAATTATTGTCGTTCGCTAGGCAGGAAAAAGAACATTTTAAAAATATTTTCCTCGAGAATTTCTGAAGACAGCAAGAAAACAAAACAACAGTGCTAGGCAAATATATCATCAGAAGCATACAGCTCCCCCATATTTTAATTGCTCAAAGTCTGCATTTAACTACAAAAATCATTTAGGTGTTCTTATTCTATTTTTACTTGCAGTTTTTTAACAGAAAAAACAAACAAACAAAACAAAACAAGACAAAGCAGAAACCCCTTACTAGAAACATAGTATGAAAGTACTGTTATCATTGGGGATTTTAATAAAATCCTGGAGCCAGATAAAATCTCAGTACATCTTCTAGCCTAGTGCCCTAGCTCCATCCAAGATAAATTATTTTCTTCCCTTTAAAGATCTCCAGGGAATAGATTCCTTGTTGTTCTTCAATACCTTATTCTCACCTTCAATCAACTGTATTATCAGGGAATTTATTCCTTGTGTTCAACCTAAATCATACATGTTGAAGCTTACGCCATCTTCCGTAGGCTCCTACCTGTGGAGACAGAGTTGTTTCATAAGCACTTGTTGTAGGCCTGATGTGTACACAGCTTGATTTAAAAATACAAAAAAAAGAACAGAGGGTTTAGCTACAGAGGTATTCCCATGTAGCTGGGAACAAAGACATCCTGGGAGCTTTCTGGAATTTGAAAACTGAAGGAAACTTAGATACCGCACAATCCAAAAGAGCAATCAAATATAACACTTCAATCATGAAAGCTTTGTATTATAGATAGCAACAATAAGTGCTGAAGGTAGCCAAATTAAAAATAATAACAAGAGAAGATTAATCAGGGAAATTTTCCTAGAAAAGGTAAATTTGGAACATCATCTTATAGGCTGCTAAGGCTATATATTGGCAAAAAGGACAAATGAATGGCCTGAATAGGTAACAAGCAGGGTCAAAAGTACACAACTGGCAGACTGAGAAATTTGAAGGATCATGTAGGACCATGATTATCTTGGATAGAAAATATGAGAGAGCTGTGCTATGGGTGGAGCCCTGGTGGCACAGTGATTAAGAGCTTGGCTGCTAACCAAAAGGTCGGTAATTCAAATCCACCAGCCGATCCTTAAAAACACTATGGAGCAGTTCTACTCTGTCCCATAGGGTCACTATGAGTTGAAACCAACTCAATGCCACCGGGTTTGAATGGAAAACATAAGAGATCTATGCTATGGAGAAACTACACTGAATGAGCATTTCAAATATGGATTTCATACCCAATGGGGTACTCAAAGAGATCTAGTCTATTTCTTCAATTATACAGTACCTGTGTATGTGCATGAACACAAAGCTAGTTATATGCAGAACACTACTGGGAGAAAACTGAAGTGTTTAATATAATGTAGGATTAAAAGTATCAGACACATCTCCTTTAAGGCAAAATGGGCTTTGAGCTGGACTCTGAATACAGTATAATATTTGGACAAAAAGAAAATTTGGGAAGACAGTGAATAAATAAAAGACAGTCCCGAAGGGGCAAGGATGTGGTCAAGTTACACTGAAAGGCCATAAAATGTCCCACCCAGTCACAAAAAAAGAAACTTTATTTCTTCAGGGACAGTAAGTTTTCACTTTGTTAAATACCAACTAGAAATGACCTCTAAGAACATTTCCTTTCTCCTATTGCCCTTTGTCTGCTTGGGCTTATGTGCCTTTAGTAGAGTTCATGGATTTTTCAGTGAAGGAAAAGCACTTATTTGATGAAGACAGAATCGCCTCAACAAGTTTAACAAAGTGAGATCCAGAAAGCTTCCATTTATTGATAAAAATCACAGCTAAACTCTGGTTAGTGGAGTATATGGAGGAAAGCTGGAACCCTATAAATACAACTGTAAGGCTCTGCATGGACATTGTTCATCTACAGTATGAACAGTACACATAGGTGTAAATGTAGTCTTATGCCCCTTGGTTGCAAAACAAAAAATGAAATTTAGGTGTTCAGCATATTTTAGGAAAGCCTAGGAAACTGGATTCATACTTACAAGTTACAGAGAATATTTGAGTATGTGTCCTGGGGACTGGAGGACGAGAGTGGAGAAGGAAATTCCACCATTCAAATCTCTTATGTATTCTTCCAATAGAATTCCAAAACTTTCCTGCCCTAATATCAACTCTACACTGCCTTTATTTTTTTAGTTTTCTGAGTTTCTTCAGCCCAGTAATTCTTAAGGAGTGGACAGTATCAGAAGCAAACCTCCCTGCTCTCAAATGCTCCTCCTCCACTCTATGTATCCTTATCTGAGAAGGCAGTGTTTCTAACACAGTGTTTGTTTGGAGGCACTACTTGTCAGAAATCAATAATTAACTTCTCAAAAAGTAATTTAAAGGGAGCCTCTATAAGACATTATAGGTTTGGAAAGGATTGTGGATGAAAGCCACAGTTGTTTCTTAGATCTCTTTTTAATTTGGCAGTTTTATTTGAAGTAAAACCATCAGTAATAGGTAAAAAGACACGTAGGAGTGTTGGTGCAGAAATGCTCTGTATTGGAATTTAAGAAGATATTCAATTAGGGGTTGAATTTTATGGCTTTTGTTATCAACTATACATGACCTGATTGAAGAAGCCCACTGACTGACGCTCTGGTTTTGAAAATAAGGTTGATGCCATTCATCATATCTCACAGTGATGCCCCATGATTTAATTTTACATTTGAAATATTTAAATAATTTAAGAAAAGGAAAAAGACAAGAGATTAACAAAGATCTCTACTTCTCTCCACCAACCTAACTTTTGTTTCCTCTTATGTTTTGGCTTACTCAAAGAAAAAGGAAACCAATGTTTGTTGCTGAATTAAAGTGAATTGTGGAAGTTACTTTAATCCGAAATCTCTAGTCCCTTCTGTCTACCTGCAGTCATTTCAGTTTGCTCTGCCTCTTTTTATTATCAAGAAAGTAAAATGCCTGGAACTATTGTGATATACATATATTCAACCAAAAACCAAACCCATTGCCGTTGATTCCAACTCATAGCAATCCTATATATCAGAGGCCTCTAAATAAGAACAAAATCCCTTTCCCTTGATTCTCAGAAAAATAAACAGTCATCAAAAGAGGAAGGCTAATTTTCACTTATGACCTGATACGAAAAGAAAGTCAAGAATTTTGGACGATTCCAGCAGCAATAATGGGGAGAGGATGGAACACGATGGGCTTTCATCCAGAGGTCAGTGAAGAAAGAAGGAAAGTTTTCTCTATAATCCTTAAGATTCTAGACGTGATTAGGCCAATCAAGGTGCTGAGGGCAGAATTTAGATCAGGCAGAAAGAACAACTTTGCATTCTAGCAGTCTGAAGTCCTTCTTCCCAGGGGCGCATACAAAATGGTAACTTTTTAAGAATTATTATTATCACCTCCATCCACATAAGCTGCCTCTGCCCGAGAACAACCTCTTTTTGTGGTTTACATCCTTAGGCAGGAACTTCCGCTGCAATTTGCTCACACCGCAATTCTTACACTGCCAGCTCTGACACATTTTACTGCAGTTACTTCCATATCCTAAACTTCTGATGCCCAGCACGCTCAAAGATGAGGAGTTAAAGGGCTCACTCTGGGCCTTTACATTCAAAGGCAGCAAAATCAATAGCTATCTCCAAAAGATAGATCTAAGGATGCTGGAGTTCCTAAGTACCCTCTGTTACTCTGAAGCAAAGCAGTCTTGATGGGAGAGTCACAAAACAAACACAAGTGGGGCCGTGCCCTCATGCAGCTTCTAGAGACCTGTGGCTCAGAAAAGGATAAAGAAACTTGACATCGGTAGTGAATGGAATTTTTTAAAAGTGCTTTGAATTTTCCCAGAAAAAAAAAATGCAGTACAAAAATTCACATCTAAGTGTAGCAGTAAAGAAAGCAGTGTCTCAGCACATGAGGGAGGAGGGACACTAAAAATATATTCCAGCAAGGAAGTGCAATTCTGGTTTAGCTTAGAGATAAACTGGTGAAATTATATACACAAAATCTAACGATTAAATTGGTAGGTGTTCATACTGTGTTTCCTGTGATATGGACTACCTTGGTTTTCCAATCCCTCGTACTTTTTAAAAAATTTCTTCACAGTTTTGTAATTAAGCTAATAATATGTTAATAATTACACAGCACGACACAATTTTTTGAAGCCAAGACTGTGTTCCTTTCTGTGTTTCTAGTTCTTAGTACAGAATCTGGCATATGGTAGGCTTTAAATAAATATTTATTGAATGAACATTGCCAATTTCATGGTTTCTAACACACTCCCAAAGATGGTATTTGACTTAGTGCTCATGGCCGTATGATGCAGTTTTATTTTCCCCATTCTACAGATAAGAAAATATGATCAATCAGATTAAGCAGTTTTCCCAAGACCATATATTTAGCGAGGAGCACAGCTACCACTTAAATCTGCTACATGGTTTCCTTAAACATTGTCACTGTCAATTTAAATTGGTAAATCATTCTAGAAATTTGGCATTACATATCACTAGCAATAAAAACATGCCAAACTATCTGAGCCATTCCTTGGAACTAGTTCAAAGGATATAATGGAGATGAAGGGAAATAAAACGACATACAAAAGATATTCAAGATATCTAATATGGTATTATTTATATATTTAGTCATAAATCAAAAGCAATTTAAATAATTTAGAGCGTATCAATACGACAGAATATTACCAAAAGCAAACCCACTGCCATCAAGTCGATTCCGACTCATAATAACCCTACAGGACAGAGTAGAACTGCCCTGTAGGGTTTCCAAGGCTATAAATCTTAACAGAAGCCAACTGCCACATCTTTCTCCCATGGAATGGCTGGTGGGTTTGAACTGCCAATCTCCTGGTTAGCACCTGAACACTTTAACCACTGCACCACCAGTGCTCCTCACTGAATATTTGACAGCTATTAAAAATAATTTTGAAGATTTTGTAGCAATATGAAAAAAGCATAATAAATTTAAAAAGATAAATTCAAAGCCATGCTTCTGCTATGGTTAAAATACCCAAAACTACACAGACACAGAGTCAAGGTTTCAGGCTGCCACGCTGTTTAGCTTTACATCATATTCTATAAGTTTTACAATATCAAGGTACATGTAAATGGGAAATCAGACACACACACTACAAGATAGCTTGTCATAAAAATACCAGACTGGAAGTAAAGACTAAATGCTATAGGAATTGAGAAGAGATGACATTCATTGTCAAATGGAATGAAAAGGGAAGACTTTTTTGAGGTAGACGGCATCTGAGCTGAGCTAAGCTTAAGAGAATGGGTAGAATTTCAGGAGGTTAAAACTATGTACTTACAAATAGTTAGGAAGACATTTCAGGAAAGAAATGGTAGGGCGAAGGCAGAGAAGAGATGAGAAGCAACACACATTCAAGAAGTGCCAGGTAACCATATTACAGAGCTGGTGTAAGGTTTAGACAAGTGGTAGGGAGCAATGTGGTTACCTCAGCACCACGGACATTTTGAGCTAGAAAAATCTTTGTTGTGGGGAGCTGCCTTGTGAATTGTAAGATGTTTAAACAGCATCCCTGGGCTCTATCTACTAATACCAGTAGCAACTCCCTAGTTGTGACAAACAAAAATGTCCCAGACATCGTCAAAATCACTCCTTGTTAAAAAAAACACTGGCCTAGAACATAGGTAGAAAATTGATTTCAGTCTACGTTTGAGCTCTATTTGATACTGAATAGTAACCTGGGGTACTAGGACAGGCTGATTCCAAGTGTAGGCTCCTAAGAAGGTATTAGTGAAATCCACAAGAGACCCAGAAGAGCGAGCAGAGTTGGTATTGTTCATTCCTGAGGCAAAAGTAGGTTTGGACTCATCTTTGTGATGAGTTTACATAAGGAGAAGTCTGGGCTGCAAAGAGGAGTAACAGAATTTTCTATAAACCAGGGGATCAATAACAATAATGAGTATATTCTAGTGATGAATTCCAGGACTGTATAAAGGATGGATTAAATCAACCAACATCTGGAGGTAGGAAGACAAGGGACAACTTAAGAGTAGGTAGCAATCATCTGGGTGTGGAAAAGAGCCTGAAATACTGTGACAGACACGGAAAGGACAGATGAATGATGTCAAAATCGAAGGGCAGCGTCAAAAGTTTAACTACAGGTATTGCTTTCAATCTCTGCCTCTGAAAACTTTAACTGTCACTGCAATTTAACGACGGTTAGAAAAGCTGCAGGAATTCAGTCACGTTTGGTAAATTTCAGTACCAGAGAAAGACTCCTCAAAGAGTTTCTTTTATTTATTATTTTTAATTCCTTGGACTTGGGCAGCTTCATGACACTAGACCAGAAAAGGATTAATGAAATAAGTTTATAAATATTTATAAATTGATTTTATTTATGCAGTGATTTTGAAAAAAAAAAAAAAAACTCTGTTGGGGACTGCTGACATTAGAGCTACAAAAAGGGCATTAAAATACCCCAGTCATTCGCAACTTGATACAGTCTTCCATTTAATTAACATATCAACTCCTCCCAAAATATAATGTGTCCAATGCTTTAGGAGTTGTATCCCCTCTAGTTTCTTGCTGTGGTGGGCATTTTGGTATAATTCACTTCAAGTATGGAACCATGCAATTTCATATTCCAGGAGGCTCTGAAAGTCAATATTCTTACTCCTTTCTGTAGTTTTCAATTGGGGTAATGCCTAAAGGCCCAGAGACAGGCTCTTCTGGAATCACAGTCAATGAATGTATCTCACCGAGCTTTCAGCACTTGATTCTTTCCATTTCCAAATTAAGCTGGTGAACTGAATAAGCCTGGCTTTCCCACAGTTCAAGAGACACAGGTCAGGGAAATGCTTAATTACATTATATATCTAGCTTTGTTTCTTATTAGGTTAATGTTTTACTAAAAAATATATATATACAGATAGAGAGAAGTGATGTCATCTTTTAAAATGATAAAAAATACAGTAATGACAATTGAAATTCTAAATCAATATGAAACAAATCCCATAATCTCTTTGCCCTAAAACAAGTATTTTAACATATATTATGATCATTTTTATTTCATATAGGATTACATGTTTGTTTTGTTTTTTAATACAAAGAACACTAGTAGGAAAGCAATTTCCCTTCTGAGATAAAATATCATTATGGACACTCAGATTTTCTATGTTTATACTGCTATTCCTGTTATTATCCTGCCAGAGATGAACCCTCACAGTCACTAAAAGGGGCCCCTCAGCTCCCCTCCACAAACTTTTTAAGCGCCCATGCTTTTTTTTTTTTTTTATTAGTCATCTGGAGTTTATACTATGGATCTACTCTTGAAATTACTCAGTGTGTAGAGTAACTGAAGCATTTAATTCAAGGGCAGGAAATATTTATCACTGGGGAGAATTTAGAAGCCCTGGGGGGAGTAGTTTTGTACTTCTCAATATCCCTTAGTCTGATTCTTTTGCCATTGTTTAAGCATTTGTGTCCCAAGACAAAGCTGTAATTCAACAAAATAATATTGTCCCTCAAGCTATTCCATATTCTCCACCTTGCACCTGAGGACAATGTCAGAGAATTCTCACAAACTTTGCCATGAGATATAATACCATCACCATATTTGACCCTCCTGCCCCAGATCCCCTTCCCTGAAATAAACAACTGAGTGGCCTCGCCTTCAGCTTCTTTATTCTTGGTATCTTTCTTTACAAAGGACACAGGACAGTATTTCCTATGGGACGGTGCCCAGAAAACTCCTGGCACCCCACAAGCACTGCTATTAACAGTAATAAGAACATAAGCTACATTTATAATCAAAGGAAACAAGACCACATCCCTGTTCCAGTTTAATAAGATAATTGAAAATTACCTCATGCAAGGTGTTCAATGACCAATAAATGTTTGGAAGGTGGCCAGTGGCCTCTGGATATACAGGTATTTGATTATGAAAAGATGTTTGGCTGTTTCCCAGAAAGAACAGACAAAAAAAAAAGCAGAGTAATTTTCCTCCTTACCCACACGCGTGGCACGAGAGCAAACACAGGTTAGGACAAGGTTGAAGAATGGACGATCTGTAATCATTTGGCCAGTGATGCAATACTCAACCTGGGGATATTTTTTCCACCACATCTAACCAAGGACAAACTCACTGAAAATGGCTCAACTCTAGTAGGGAAAGTTAAATGTATAGCCATGAAGACCTGGAGAGACAGCTCCGTATAACCAGTCAAATTTCAATAATTAGATTTTACAAATAAGGAAAATCTAGTGCTGTTAAGTTAGGGGTAAAATCTGAAAGAATACTTGTCTCTTTAGTTCCTTGCCTGAAAGACATTTTATGGGAGTACTTCTCTATTAAACTATGTTAAGAATTGGGCTTTCATAGAAATTAACGGAGAAGCACTATCTATGGAGTAGATTCCAGTAACTTCCACACTGAAATTTTCTACTTTCTGTGTGCTTACATACTCAACTTTGGTCAAGAAAGTAATGTCTCAAAATTCATTTACTTTGCTGAGTCAGAATTTTTCTGATATTCAGGTTTTGTTTTTCTTTTTCCACTTTAGCCACTTATGTGAGAGTCACTGAAGGCTGCGAAGCCTCCTATTCAGACTACCTGTGTTTCTGGACTGTGTCTTGGACCAAATAAAAAGGAAAAAAAGGCAGTAAAATGTTCATCTGGGGTTGGTCAAATCCTCTCTCGTGTAGGATGGGCAAGGAAAGCCACAACCCCTGGGAGATCTTTGTGTTTAGTGTTCACATCCATACGAAACAGAAATTAAAATAATTGGAAGTGCGAAAAATAACAGAGAAAGACAGAGAAGATGGTGGGCAGGGGGAGCAGAAAATTAGAGCACTGAAATTTATAAGAAGAAAATGAGCAGTTTACTTTTAAGTCAGTACTTATATAAAAGAAGGACTTTCAAACTGGGACTCTGCCAGCGTCCATTTCTATTATATTGAACCAATTGGCAATATTTGACTATTTTTGATCTAAAAATGATAAATTCATGTGACTAATCATAATTCTAAGAATTAGAAGACATTGACCTAAAATTGCAATAGATGAGTTGCTTTAATTTCTACATGAATTTCAAAGGATGTGCTTTGGAAGGAAATGACTATCAGTTCACAAAGGATGACTTCGTACTTCTCTTAGGTTTTTAAGTACTACTGACAAATAGTACCAATATCTGGGATTCCCTAGGTCTGGAGGGGTGGAAATGGAAAAGATGACTTACTAGGTGTTCTATAGTCAACAAGGAAGTTCACCAAGTCTTTGCAATGGCCTTCTAAGTGTTGTGCAGAGTTACAAAGGATGGCATTGCCTGGAGGCTGAGACACAGATAATTCAAAGGAGGGGAGAAAACAAAACCATGTAAATGCATCATCCACTGAAGAGCTCAGTGAGGGGAAATAAAGAGCTCAGTTAGCAACCACAGACGATTTGTAGGTCTTGGGCCAAGTTTACAGAGAATGGAGCTTTACTTCCCTTTACATTCTTAATCTTCTGAGTCTCAGCAGGGGTTGAAACAGTTCCATATAAAAGAACAGGGCAATTATTAGACCCTTTGAACTGTACTCTGTAGGGCAACTCCAGTGGGACCGTGTGTTTACAGGCAAATTAGTAGCTTCAATGGTTTATTGTTAAGCTAACAAGTCATTAGAAGGGTCTGCCCCTTCAAGCACACTCTCAGAAGGTATTCATAAAATTGTGATTCCCAGTCAGAGAAATGGAGTAATTGGTTAAAAGGTGAGTTACCTGGCCTCTCTGTTCTCCTCACCCCAAATGGATAGCGTAAAGGACTGTCAGGAACGGCATTCTGTGAGCTTTAAGATACAGTTCAATTTTGAATTTTAAAACGCAGTTTTCAGTGATTACTTTACTATCTGATCAAAAACAAAAAAAAAACCTGACACTGTTGACTCAATTCTGACTCATAGTGACCCTACAGGACAGAGTAGAACTGCCCCATAAGGTTTCTAAGAGTAACAGGTAGATTCAAACTGCTGACCTTCTGGTTGGCAGCTGAGATCTTAACCACTGTACCACCAGGGCTCCTCACTACCTGTTAATTCTGACCAAATGAAAAGGCATAATTTAACTCATGTTAATTTGAAGAAAGTGAAGTCATGAAAGCCTGAAGGAAACCAGCCGGCCCAGGATTACCCATTTCCCCTTCTTGCTCCTCTCCAAGCTGCCCATACGAGGTATGCAAAAAGCACAAGCCAGCTTCTACTAGAGTCACAGATACTGAGGTCAGGACTCCTTTTTCCATGGTCAAGAGATTCCTGAATCTTCCCAAGGCTACTAGCAAAGCAAGAGGACTCTTCTTTTGCTCTTGATACCCCTTCTTCTTTTACTTTACTTATTTTCCTCTCCCTCTCTCTCCCTCCATCTTACCCTCTACTCCCTTCCCACTACACATACTCATGTTCATTGACCATTTTGCTCAGGGAGAGGGATGGGCAGGGCATGGATAAATATTGTAAGACAGACAACCAGTGTCAGGTTGATCATAAACAGGAAAGCTGTAGATTCTGCCACAGTAATTATATTCCAAGAAGACAGACTTAATCTTGAATGTATGTTCTTATCCAGACACTGATAACATGCTACTTTATTTCATATATTTTAGTTTGAAACAGTTTGATTTTGAAAGTTTTTCCTCTCCTTCATCTCCTAGGAAAAAAGTTTATTGCAATAGGCAGACTACCAGATTTTGTTTTTTCTGCTCAAGGTTGTGGGCTAATACAAAAAAAATGAAGGAGGTATCTGGTCAGAGTTCAATGAACACATTGACTTCTTTTACTCTTCTTACTTCTGGATGAATGAGTAATTCTTCTGTGATGGAGCCTTCTTATACATAGCTCTCTGAAAAATAATGCTAGTGCAAGACACTTTCTCTAACAGACCAAGTTAAATGCTATCCGAGAGGACTGCTAAGTGGAGCGCTGAGCTAGTAGAGACAATTTTTTTTTTAACTTTATTCCAAATCAGTCATCTGTTATGAAAAAAGGAATCAGTAATGAATCTTCGCCACACTCATGTAGATGCTGTGAGCTTTTTAAAGATGGGTTTGCTAGGGGCTCCTTAAACTTTTTTCCTTAGAGCAAGACATCCAGATATTAATGTGAACAACGGAGGCTCGTTCAAAAGTAAGGGATAGTAAAATAGGTTAGGAGTTCTCTCATGAGAGAACTTTCTATAGTGAAGACCTGGTCTGGTCAAACTTTTTCAGTGTACAAAGAAGCAGTGAGCCTCATGGCTTCATTCGCTTTGTATTTATTTCTTATATAAGCATATAGGAGGATTAAACACTTAGGAATTTCCCACTGTGAATTACTTCTGAGAAGAGATGAAGGAAGAAAATATCCTTTACAAATAGCACTATGGCTTTGCCTAGTAGGAAATGCAATTTCAGCTATAATTCTGCTCAGAAAGGGCTTCTTCCTGCCTACAGGGATTTAAAACACCACTTTCATACCACAGCAGGTGTTAAATGCCCATAGTGCAGAAAGGATGAAGCCACTAAAGATCACATGCCCAGGTCATCCAGGGAATTGAGGCAGAGAGCTGCAGCAACATGCAGCCATTCACAGCCATTCCCACCACAGGGGGAAGCAGGCAGCCAACACTGTACAGAGCATACCGGAAGCAAAGCCTTCTGGGAAAATCAACTGATCAGCCAAGGACTCCAGTAGCTGAAAAAGCAAAGACTTAAGAATTCTCCAGCTTTAGTAAACAGGCTCTGAGAAAAGATTCAGGAATTATAATACAGACAGGGCAGAACAAGAGCAACACGAGACAGACAAAGACTAGACTAGAACAGGAAAATTCCCTTATTTACATTATCAGATTTCCAAGAAGGAGGACAAGGATATTAGAACCTGCTGGCTATGTTCTATGCCTGATATTCTTGATTGACAAAGAGTAAACTATATCTAAATCTTATTCCAGAGATTAGAATCTAACATTCTTGTTAAACCTCTATGTCATTTTCATAAAATCTTACTGTAGAAACTTCTGAGCCATTGTTACATGTGGCTATCTGGACTAGGCTTCCTCTAATTAATATTCAATAAGCTGATACTCAAAGGGTAGAAACCAGGTCATTCATTTGATTTAAAGAGGCATGCATCTGTCTGAGAATGAAGATATTTATTATGAACTGGTTTGTTACTAGTTAAGAATAGTTACATAATAGTTAAATATCACTGGACTAAAATAAAACAGGTATTAGTTGTAAGGTCTAAAGAGAAAGAAGAAGAAAAAAAAAGCAGTGCCCATTATAACATCATGTCTTCACAAGGTTGGTTTCTGCCTGGACATGCATAGTTTATTCAGTAGATTGTGTTCCATCTTGGCTACCACAGGCCCCTTCTATAAACCAAGAAAGTAAAAGGCTAATGCCTTGAAGTTAGAGTGTTATTTTGTTTTTTCCATATAGCCTCTTGAGAAATGTAGAATGCCAGCCGTGTGTTGTGTACCAAGATATACTTCCTACCTCTTTGGAGGATTTAGTTTTAATCTTTCAGTCTGAAATGTCATATGCTACTTTGACTTGGAAGCAGCAATTGTCAGTCTTCTCAGCTAGAACAGGAGAGTGTTCCCATCTGGAAACGAAAGGTGTGTTCTGCTATTTCCCTTTGTCCCTGTGCCCCCTACTTCCCTGGTGAGTGAAAGGACCCTGAAGATTATGACTACTGCTGTCTTATGGCGTTATCTTTATGATATTTGAATATGGTTGCATATTATCTTCTCAAATATTGGTGGCTACTGTTTAATTAAATTCATTAGTGGGAGGACATGGTGCTGTCACACTTTAAGTTATAGTTCTCATTGATCAGGAGAGAAATCAAACTGCTCTGGTTAAAAGGAAAGAATAAAGAATTGACATCAGACTGACCATCTGGATGCCCACCATTACCCATGGCCCACAATAACAGTTAATCCCTGAAGGTACATCTTCCAGTTTATTCTGGAGGAGGTGCAATCAGGAGAAGTAGGGAGTGGGTGGATAAGATAAGATGAACAAAGATTAAAATGGTGTCACTGACCATTTATGACCCTATAAATTTACCGAGTCGTTTAACAAAGAGATTAAACACAAACTTCATATAATTCCATACAAATAACCAAACCCACATGCAAACTATGTGGCTTTATGCAAGCTGCATGACTGACACAAGCTATTTACCATTTTATCAGTGATGGAATAATAGAAGCAGGTATTCCTGCTGCTCTAAGCAGAATACACTACTAAACATTTTGTAAATCTACAGGACTGTTGTATCAGTGATGTACTGCTGTATTTTTCTTAGGCCTAAGTTATAAAAAAAAAAAAAAATCACAAACCTCCTGCTAAGCATCAAAGAGTAAATCCACATTTCTTATGCTGTTTTTTCAATGTCTGTTTACAAAAACAAACAAGCATTCCATTGTACTTCAGGGAACTGCCGTTATATTAATTTGAAATAAAAAAAAGAGAAAATATATACTTTTCCTGTGAGCAAATCAATTTTCCAAGTTCTAGTTCATTTACTTCTCTTTAATATTTCAAAGCTTTATGGCTTTAGAAACATTTGTTTTTTTTTTTTAATGTGCTGCAATTGTAGGGAAGTGAAATGGCTGATAAAAATAAAAACTGGAATTGAAGGTTTTGCCTGGTGACTTTGTATTGTTCACAGTTCTCTTCTGGGATTCCTCTTTGATCCAGAAATGCTTAAGCCCCAGTCAGTGCCAGGATTCAGCATATACTACAAATGCTTTTACCCTCAGAGGCATGGAAGTCAGTATCCTTCAGCCCTATTCCAAGTATTGATAGCAGAAGCCTCTCTCCCTCATATTACCTTCTGGAACTTGATGAGCCACAGAGCTGGTGTACACGAAAAACCACTTAGTACCCCTTGCCAAAAAAAGCAGTGTCTCCGTGGTGACCAACTCCTGGGGCTCTGGGCCAGCACCTGAGCCCTCTATAACCAGCACTTAGGCACACAGAATGTACTCAATAAATCTTCATTGAGGAAACAGATAAATGAATAAATACAAGAATAATAGGATGACAACAGAGTGGCAGAACTGGCTGTTCATCCTGATGGGGTGGAGGAGCTGAGGGAGGCCACAGCAGAGGCCATTTTGGCAATTCTTACACATGCTCATTCCCTAATCGAAAAGTCTGAGCAAGTACTTTGACTATGAATGAGTAGACTTTCCCAGCCCCACATAAGAGACCAGTGACCATGCTATAGGCCTGTAGTTCAGAGCTGACTCCCTGTCAGGTAAGGGCCTGAGGGTATCTCTGTTCTAGTCAGAGAAGCACCTCCCAAAAGGATGGCTGGAGGTTGTCCAGATCCAAAGAGTATTACTTTTCTAACCTATTACTTGGTGGTCTCATGATTTAAAGTTTCAGTTTGAGACTAAGGGGATTGGAAAAAAGTACCAATTTATCCTTGAAATTTAAATGGCGTTTTTCAGATTAATAAGAGAAATGTATGTGAAGAGCTCGGGGAGCACAAAACACCACCACTCCACTGACATAAAGACTGGGTATATGGTTGGTTTTGAAAGCCACTCCAAGTATCAGGAAATCAGAAATAAAGTTATTCATCCTGAGATGCTTAAGTCAGACACGCAAAAGGACCTTCAGACTGGAAAAGCCACTGGACAATGGACTGCATGCCTAAGAGTACATATGAGACCATCCATGGCTTTTCCAGATGAACATCTGTTTGTAGGGATATGCCTGGGTCATGGGTGATCTCTTCCAGACCGCAAGATGACAGATTATGTTTTCCCCCCTCCATTAAAAACAAAAATATATTAACATGAAATAGCATTAGTTCTCATGTCAATGCCATCCTTGAAGACTCTTGTTAAACAACTAAGGAATGTGTTTCCACCAAGAAACCTGCTGGAGCACCCAGCAATGAAGGCCTTCGGACATGGTGTAAGGCAGCTGTATACTCTTCAAAGCACTATATAATGTTAACAGAGATGTAGGCTTATTCTTTTGTGTGCGTGTGTGTGTGGTATTATCACTATACAAAAACACATAATGGCAAAAAACTGCATAGCTATATCTTACAGTAACCAACACAGAGTACTCAAAAGTGCTTTATTTACATCATCTCGTTTAACCTTCAAAATATCACCCTTCTGTTTAGGGTCATGGTTTCATGCGACATTACAGTTATCTGACATATTATTTAGTGCTTCTGTTCTACCTCCTAGTTTGTTGTGTAGTGCCTGGGGTCTTAAAAGCTTATAAGTAGTCATCCAATGTACAATAATTGCTATCTATTTGCCTGGAGCAACAGACGAAGAAGCAGCACCAGGAATAGAAGGAAAATATGGAATGTGTGGGCTAACTGCCTCTGTGAACAACTGCCTCCTCTGCCATGAGACCAGAAGAACTAGATGGTGCCCGCTACCATTACTGAACATTTTGATCAAAGATTCCGTATATGAATCCTGATTAAAAGGGGGAAAATGCAGAAGAGAATTCCAAATTCTCATGGACACCACACTTCCTGGGGCCATGGAGGGTGGATGAACCCCTGAAACTATTGCCCTGAAATAACCGTTAAACCTTAAACCAAAAATATCCCCTGAAATCTTCTTGAAACCAAACAGTATTTTAAGCTTAACTAAAAAAATGTCTGTCTTAATCATTAGGCTCTTTTAAGAACTAGGTATTTGAGATCAAATTGACAATAAAAAATCCAGTGCTGTCGAGTCAATTCTGACTCATAGCAACCCTATAGGACAGAGTAGAACTGCCCCCCAGAGTTTCCAAGGACCCCTGGAGGATTTAAACAGCCGACCCTTTGGTTAGCGGCCGTAGCACTTAAAATTGACAATAGGACCTCAAAATATTAGACAGGAAGCTTAGGAAGCAGGGAGATTATATCAATGGGAGAAGAATAACTCAGAAAAGGAGGGTAAGAATGGTTGTACTCTCAAAGGATGTAATTAATGTCAATGAATTGTACATGTAGAAACTGTTGAACTGGTGTATGTTTTGCTATGTATATTCTCAACAACTACAACAAAATAAAATAAAATAAAAAAATACCACCCTCTTCTCACATGAGGTTCTATTATTACAATGAGAAATGCAGCTTGCTCAAAGTCATACAGTAGATTTGGGCCAGAACTAAATCTGACCCCATAGTCCATACTGACAGTATTATGACATTACTAATTAAATGTTTTCCTAATGCACTCTAGAAAATTCAAGAAAGGGATAACTCAAATTATCAGTTCACCTATTAAATACCTCCCTACCCAATAATCCAAAGTTCCATTTCCTAGAACTAGGAGGGCTGTACAAGCTTTATGCCAGTACTAGATTGTAATGTGACCCCAGTGGCAAGAACAAAGTAGACTTCCCAAACTGCACTCTCTGCAGTGGCCTTTGACTATCAATGCTTGAAGGTAGAAATCTAGTTTTCAGACTTGCCATATTTCTGCAATTCAATCAACAATCATCACAAGGAACATCACAGGCCTGTTTTTCATAAGGCTCTGAAGGGGAAAATGGTTTCAAAAAGCCAATTTTCTAACATCTAGAAAACGGCCTCAGTATGCTAACTCACTAAAGAATTATAAAAGACCTGTTGTAACTTTGCATTCTGCAATATCTAATGTGTATGAAATCTAATGGGGCTACTTCTTTCCACTTGAAAACTCCTTTTCAAGTGAAAAGCACTACAGGAGGAAGGACTGAAAGCATACAGGTTGGTTTCTAACCAGGTCAACTTGACTGAAAGTGAAATTCTAGATGGGTATAAAAATTCCGGATGTGACTTTTTTTTTTAATGGATACATATACTAACCTCCACCGATTTCATCTAATTAAAAAGGTTTCCAAATGCCACTGAATGTGAATTGCCCAAGAATAAGCAAGAGACCTTCAGGGTTGAACTTTCTTCTATTTGAACTAAGGATCTCTCTGGTTTATGTTGTTAATCTAAATACTGATCTGCATTCTTTCTAGAGCCATTTATATTTTTGTTAATTAGGTCCATTAGTTTATGTGGCTGAATGCTTTCCCAGCAAGACTATACCTCCAATGTTCTACCAGTCACCAGGCTTAGCTCTCACTTAATGCTGTGAGTTTAGAGTTGTAATAAACCTCCACAGTGCCAGAAATATTTTTCACTCTTTCTCTCTACAGGCCTAACAAGTCAGAACTTGACTTGGATTTTCCATGGAGATGAAGTGAGGACAATTTCCACTCTTGGAGGTGAACACTTCTTTCCTTGGAATGAGAATATTATTTCTGGTGTTTTTCTATGCTTAGATTTGGGTATTTCATGAATCCCTTTTAACCATAAGTGTATACAATGATAGTTTAAAACTATGAAGAGGATTCTTACAAAATGTTAAAATATGAAGAAAAATCATAAGTAACAAATTTAATATTCAGAAAAAGTAAATATGTTTTTTGATGATAAGCCTTAAAAAAGATTAAGCAACCAAAATTTTAATTTGGGTGTAATTAAAAAGTAATAATAGCAGCAGCTAGCATACATAATGTACTGATTATATGTCTGCTGTTGTTCTAGGTCTTTCTCCCTTGAGATTTTAATTATCACTTTGTTTCCATTTTTCAGTTGAGAAAACTGAGGTACAGAGAGTTGAAGGAACTTACTCAAGATTCCACAGGTAATAAACAGCTGAGTCTGGTACTGAATAAAGGAAACCGGAGTCTAGAATGGAAACCCTGGTGGCATAGTGGTTAAATGTTATATCTGCTAACCAAAGGGTCGGAAGTTCGAATCTGCCAGGCGCTCTTTGGAAACTCTATGGGGCACTTCTACTCTGTCCTATAAGGTCTCTATGAGTTGGAATCGACTTGATGGCATTGGGTTTGGTTTTTGGTTTGGTAAGTCTAGAATCCAGACCCTGCTAGCTTTGAATACACATTTCGAGTAAATATTAAGAAATCTCCTTGACCTATTGATAGTGAGTTAAAAATAACAATTAAGACAAAAAGGAAATGGCTTATTTCTGTGGGATAAGGAGGATAAAAACCCTAAACTTAAATTATAACAAATCAAGGATTCAAAACAATATTTTTAGAAAGAACCTATTAAAAGCATTTTATCTTTGTAGTGCCCTCTTCCTCATGGCACGCGGTGGTTTTCCATCCACAGGTGAAGAGACATTTCTGGAGCTACTACACTTTCACAGTAGTAAGTGCTGAACAAGTCTGTTTGAAACATATGTCTCTTTGAAAGTTTAATGGAGGCTTTTTCCTCATTCTCCTTGTTGCTCTTTAGGAAACAGCCTGCATTCTTTCAGGGACATCCGTCTTACCTTGTTCTACTGGAAGAGGCAAGCACTCCATGTTCCGACAGAAAAAAAATGATCACTTTGATCATGCTGCCTGCAGTGTCAGACTCTCTCCATGAATAATACCCTTATTTTAAAAGTTCGTTCTAACAAAAGAAAATCTAGTGTACAACTGAGTTTGGAAGAAAGTCACCTGTTAGACATCTTTTACAGCAATGCTCCTGAAATCTATCAGAGGTGACCCAACTGTATTTTCTTGACAAGTACAGTCATCCTCAACCAATAAAACACTTTATAGTGCTTCCTTTTGATTCATAACCAACCTCAAAAATAATCCATTTCCAGTTACAAGTTAAGACAGCTCCAACTCTTAATGTTCTAGCAAATAAATGGTTTAACAATTGGAAGCTAATTGTCACAGTGGGACAGTGTGAAAGGCGTGTAATCATGGCCTTTATTGTCACAATTAATTTTCATATTGTGGCAAAATATAACCTCAGGAACCCCTTAGAGTAGTAATAATAATAAAAAATCATTTCATCCTCAAAGGTGGCATTTATGCACTTTAAATAGATTTTGGTAATTTTTTAACCACCTCAGTCTCTTCAAAATCAAAAACACTTCCTTGCTCTCTGGGAATGACAACTGAAGCAGTAAAAATCCCGTTTCCAAAGAACAGATGGGCCCTATTCATGGGCAGGAAGCCCTGGTGGCATAGTGGTTAAGTGCTATGGCTGCTAACCAAAGGGTTGGCAGTTCAAATCCGCCAGGCACTCCGTGGAAACTCTATGGGGACGTTCTACTCTGTCCTATAGGGTCAGAATTGACTCAACGGCATTCAGTTTGGTTTAGTTTTTTCGTATTCACGGGCAAAGAGCTTTCACTATTTTAGAGATTTACTCTTGTAGACCTACATCACAAATCTTAACACATCTGAATTTATTCTAAGGCCACAGAACATTTAGAGACAAACAGAAAGCCAACATAAGAAGCCAATTGGCAAAATATACTTTCTTGTTAAGAGATAGCTCTTATACATGTATGCTGATAAATCCAAATAACTCTTATAGCATAGTACTCAGAGGAAGTTAAAATAGTGCTGAGATTTGGGGAAGCAATTAGTGCATAGAATATACCACTGGGGGTTACCTGCACTGTTTTTTTCTTTCCTAAAAAGAAAAATAACAAAGACTCAGTCTTGGATAATTAAATATACAGAGCATTCAAAATTCATTTACTTCCTAGGAACAAAAGTTCAGTAATTATCTCCCCCATAGCAGAGGGGAATTGGGCAGTGTGGTTTGACTAGGGCTCTGCACAGAACTGGCATTTTGTTTCTTTCATTTCACTGTCTCTAATATTATTAATCTTTGGAAAATCAGACTCTTCTCTGAGCAGTCTGAACTGCCATCCTCAAAACAACTGGATAATCAGGTAGGAAAAACCTTCTCTTCGAGACACAGCTGCCACTACAACTTGATTTTTCTTAATCATCCCTCCCCGAGAGGGAGAAATGAAAAGAACATTTCACTAACAAAATTTCTGGCACAGGCATACTCAAAAGATAATTGGAGGCTTCATATAAATCAGTTTGGCTGAACCTGGTAAAATGAAGCCAAACAAAAATTACCCCCCAAATGGATTGAATTCAGTTAAACAACCAGAGGACCCGTATATCTATATTTAACCTGTATAGGATTGGATCCTTTTAGACGAACATAAAAGGCATCTGATGAAGTGTTCGTTCTGCTGTATATATCCTACTGCTTGGAGTATAATGGTAAAAAACATGAGCTCTGGACAGAGGCAGAGCTGAATTTGAATTCTGGCTGGATCACTTTACAGTTTGGATGACTTACTTATCTTTAAACATCAGTTTTCTCATCTCTAAATGTATATAGTAATATCTGTATCCTAAATTTCTTGGAGTAGAAACTCTGGTAGCACGGTGGCTAAGAACTCAGCTGCTAACCAGAAGATTGGCAGTTCGAATCCACCAGCCGCTCCCTGGAAACTCTGTGGGGTAGTTTTACTCTGTCCTATAGGGTTGCTATGAGTCTGAATCGACTCAATGGCAATGGTTAAGGTTCTTGGAAGAAAAACCAATTCAAATAAGGTTAAGACACAACACGAAACCTAGCACACAGGGTGGCAATTATTAATAATAAATTATTAACCTCATGCAAGTGACCAATTAGAATAGAGCACCAATATAATGGAGTCACCCAGAAGCTGTGTGTTGTACGGCATAAAGAATGTAGAATTTAGATTCAGAAAATTAAAGACAAAATTCCACCTCTATTACTTGGTAGCTGGGAGATTTTGGCCATTATTTATAGGTTCTCTGAACTTCAGTTTCTCCATATAAATAGTAGGAATAATAATTGTCTTCAGTACAGAAAAAAAATGAGATCCTCATTTGAAAATGCTTTGTATTTGCAGCTTAGTAAGGACTTAACAAATATCGGTGGAAATAGAATCTTTTTGAGGAGCTGTAATTATAAGCCTCTCAGCAGCAGGATTTAGATCTGTAACTGATGTACATTTGGCCAAAATTGCCCTCTCACATATCAATATTATACTTGATTTTTAAAAGTCAAAAGCAAGAAAGCACCTTCTTCTCAATGTAATGCTAAGCTCACCATTCTCTAGGGATTTGACAGATATTCCTTTTGTAATACGAAAACGTGTTGTACCTCCACCATTTGGTATTTCTGTTCACATCATACGACAGAGTGAAAGCCTTAAGCCTAACAACTGGAAACCCTGGTGGCATAGTGGTTAAGAGCTATGGCTGCTAACCAAAAGGTCAGCAGTTTGAATCTGCCAGGTGCTCCTTAGAAACCCTATAGGGTAGTTAGTTCTACTCTGTCCTATGAGTCACTATGAGTTGGAATTGACTCAACGGCAACGGGTTTTTTTTTTTTTTTTTATGGAGTAATTGATAATGGAACATGTTTGAATGTTATAAAATTCCCATAAATAAGGCATTTGGGTATTCAATATCAGACTAGAGGCAGTTTTTATGGGCAGATGTAATATATGCACGTTATCTATCTATAGTAAACATGAGGTAATAAGTTCAGCTGAAATCCTTTAATTGTGTCTTAAGTATCACAAAAAGCACAAAAAGAAATTGGAAAAAATGTGCACAAAATTCTCCTACCAAGAAATTTAGGAGATTGCATATGATTTGTGAATGTGGTATCACAGAGAACAGAAGAAATGTAACCGCCAGGAAAAATGAGGAGTTTTTTAACAGCGAAATGATTTTGTCTCCTCGTGAAACACGCTTAACATGTTGGCAGAGGTGGAGTGAATTAATCCCGAAACAAACAACAGTTCTGCTATATAAAACTTAATGGATCCAGGAGCCAACAGAGAATTCTCTAGTCTACACAGTCAAAGTAAGACAATGAAGGTATTTTCCTCGAACCAAAATCACCCACCTTAAATTCTTCACCCTGCTCAGAGTCAAGGAAAGCTGAGACTACACTTCTGCCCTTAAATCATATGGGTCTATGTCAAAGGCACAAGGAAGGAGAAGACTCTAACAAAACCTGGGAAATGAGTTGTCTTTTTCTTGATCCCGCAGTGGTTGTAATGCTCTGATTCAACTTTCAATACAAACATTGCCAGAGAGTCAAGAAATCTGGGTAAAAAGTAATCTCCCAGCTAGTTGTCTCAAAGAAGTTCAAAGGGTCTTCACTATTCCTTAAAAAAAACCAGTTTGCACCCATTATTCACACAACACCTAAGTCAGTTTAGCTAGATGCTTCCTGAGCACCTGCAAGGGTAAATCCACTTAAGGGAGACAAAGATACTCATCCAGGTTTAGCAGCACCCAGTTTGTGAAGGCAACACTGGGCCTTCAAGTCCATTTGCTTATAATTGGAGAGATAAGAAGAAAACTCAGGATAGTTACTGCTACCAAGAGTGACTGGTACCTAAATGGTATTTAATCAATGCTCGTTTAATGCATAAATGAATGATTGATTGAATAAATGAATAAAGAATAAGCCAATAAATAATAAATGCCAAAATATCAGAGAAATAGGACACGGCAAGAGACTTGGAGGAACAAGGAAACCATTGCTGAAAAAGTAGAACTGGGCTGGGCTTTCAAGGCCAGATTTAAAATATACATAAATACACATTTATGTTTATATTAACTAGGTTTTATCGAGCAATTATAAATTTATCTCAAGTGGCAATGTTTACAGAGAATTCATTTGCTAAGGTAAAAAATAAAAATGACTAACGATAAAGTAATATTAGCCTTATATGGATAATGGTTCACTCTAGATAAACACTTTCAAAATTAAGATAGTTATCTTTCTAATGCTTTCATCTACTACCAAATATAAATGATAATATTTGTTTTCCATTGTTATGGAGCACTGACAAACTAATATTATTTTTAAGTATCTGCTGATTTCCAAATGCTAAACAATGATAATAACTCTTCACATGACCCTCCACAAATTCATTAAATTCTCTGAAGAAGTTTCTCTAGCAGAAAAATCAACATTACTTCAATTACCTTTTGAAAGATCTCTGCTATTTGCAATTCTGTGACTGCACGTACTGCATCTGCTATTTCAAACTTTTGCTACAACAAATGCACCAAAAACTGTTGAAGTCTAATTGTTATAATTTTGTAAAAACACATAGAATTTGCTAATGATTTTTTGCTGCTGGCTAGTTTGATGATTCTGATATTGATAAATAGGGGTGTTCTTGCACCACAATTTACCTACATTCTTATTTTAAATACCAGTGAGGCTTCTGAATATATTTTAAGTGCCTGGGTAATGATAAAGAACAATTTGCAAGGCAAATGTACTTATTAGCCTGATCTCTTGACCTAAGGTTTTGATGATGTTTGTTGAGAACTTTGGGCATAAACATTGGCCTGACAACTCTTCTGTCTCTGAAAGTCTAGTTGTGTTATTTCCTTCGGCTTGGGAAAAATAACACTCAAAAAATTTATAGGATAAATACGGAAAAATAAAGATCATGTTAGCATGAAAATAATTCCTTTAACTATATAATTATTAAAAAGTTGCAAAAAGAAATTCAAGCCATTAACAGCCATGAAATGGTAAAAGCTTAAATTTTGCTGAAGGTGGCAAGCAAGAGGCTAGGAATCCTAATCAGGAATTTGGATTCCTGACTAAAATCTTTGCACTGATTTGTTCTGTAACATTAAACTTTGCTAAACACTGTATTTTCCTTTATTTCTGGATATTGCAAAGAATGACATTAAGTAACTGTATTCTAGAGGAAAAGAAATATATACTCTGCCCCTTTAGTAAAACTGTTTTTAAATTCTAATAGAATTTCAAGGTTATTATCTATTTCAGATCAACAGTGGGGGTCAGAGTTCACAGCAGCCAGAATTTACAAACCTCCAATGGGTTTTGATTGACAGCAATCAGCATCTCTTCAGCATCACTGAGGGAACAAAGTACAGGTCAAGACAGCGGGCGATTTCATCTGTCATTTTTAATTATCTAAATGATATTCACAGACAAAACCTTTCCCATCCATCAGGGCATCACATTACCATAGACAATGTTTGTTTAAAGAAGAGGCCATAAAATCAAACAATTATGAATGCAGACAAGCCTTGCTATTGACTGCATAAATAATCAAGCCAGAGTTCCAAAACTCGCTGCTAATGAATTGGTAGATTGCTGGCAGGAAGTGGCAAGTAATAATATAGACAACAGTCTAATGTTCTTATCGACTTTTACTAAAGCTTGACTACAGTCACAAAGATACAGAAATGACGTCAAGTGAGGTTTCCATAGGAGCAGTATTGATAGCAGTACACAGCTAAAATACAAGTAGTTAACTCTTGACCTTATGGTAGGACCAGAGTTCCCCCGAGAGCACTGAAATGCTAGCAGTATAATACATCATGAACTGAGCCAACAGTCACAGGACCCCTGACAGCGTTACCACACAGGCAAGGGAACCTTCTTTGGCCATTTATAACTCAGTAGTCTCTAATAATTCAGCTGCAACCCTGAAAATAAACTTTATTTCAGTTTCTTACATGAGTAAATAAAGCCTACCCCTTTACTTTTTGGATCAGCAAAGGAGGAATAGATACTTAAAATACATGTAACTGGTACCAGCTAGGTGAAGTGGAAAACCTGGGACAGAAGGCACTGGACCTCAGAAATTGAGCAAACATTCCAGCAGAACTTGCATTACCTATCGGATGCGGGTTGTTGTTAGTTGCTGCAGAGTCGATTCTACTTCATGACAACACCATGTATGCAGAGTAGAACTGCTCCACAGGGTTTTCAAGGCTGTGACCTTTTGGAAGGAAATTGGCAGGCCTGTCTTTTGAGGTGCCTCTGGGTGGGTTTGAGCCACCAACCTTTTTGAGTGCTTAACTGTATGTGCCATCCAAGGACTCCATACTGGGTGCGTAGTGGTGGACAATGTCTATCCTCTACCCATAGCCCACTCACAGAAATGCAAATTAGTGGCATCTGTCTTTGCAGTACATCCTTATTCCTTTATTGAGCTATCTTCATAAGGAGCCCCTCCCTCTTCTTTTTTAACTATCAGCAAACAGAGCAACACCAGCTCTACAGATGCCATTTTGATGAGCTAAGGAAGTCATCAATTAATAGTGGTCAAATTAAATAAAGCATTTCAATATAGGCATACTTTATTAATGAGCTGTTAATTGACAAACATTAGCCATTACCCTCCCACTTCTCTCAACACACACAGAATACTGCCATATACTTAGTCCAAAATAACTTAAAATAATTGTATTTCCTTTGAGAAAACAGGTGAACAAACATTTTTGAGAAAGGGAAATTTCTTTTCAGTATCACAAAGGAGGATTCAGTGAGAGTGGGTTTTGCATCTAAGGCAAGAGCTCATCCCAAAACCAACCAAAACCAAACTCAGTGCCATCGAGTCGATTCCAACTCATAGCGACCCTATAGGACAGAGTAAAACTGCCCCATAGAGTTTCCAAGGAGCACCTGGAGGATTCAAACTGCCGACCCTTTGTTTAACAGCCGTAGCACTTAACCACTACGCCACTAGGGTACTTATTCTTACAGACACTCAGCAAATCACAACCCACCATCATGGCCATGAGACTGATAGGATCATTTTCTACTGTTAACCTTGGTGATTCCAAGTTCACATTTTATGACTTGAGAAGACATGGGGTAGAAGACAAAGGAGAAACATAGGGTGGGAGAAGGTAGAAGTCAATTGGCAGAAGATTGGAAGTGAGGACAGGATAGCACGAGTGGTAAAACATAAAATGCAAAAATGTAATCATCTATTAGCTTCAAGTGGCTTTCCAGGCTTCCAGACCCTTTTGAAACAGAAATAATCATAACAAATCACAAAAGAATGTTCTTATAGTTTCAAAAAAAGAGCAGATATATTAATACAGGTCTTATGCTGATAAACTCCTAGTTTACTTCTGAGCTTCAGTACTCTTATTCTTCAATTATCTCATTATTTTGATTATATTAAAATTTCTACATAAAAACAAAGCATAGTCACTGGCATCAGGTAGGCCTAGGTGCAGACCCTGTCTTTATCATTTACTAGCTAAGTGACCTTCCCCCTTTTTCCCGTATCTATAAAATGGGAATGATAATAATTATTTCATTGTGTGGTTGTGAATCTAAAGAACTCAGTTATAAAGCATCTGATAAATGTTCAATAAATATTAATTTATTCCCTTCCCCTCTGGTTTATATTTGTTTAATAAGTATATGTTGTAATCCAGGGGCAATTTTAAGAGCAGAAAATATGAGCTTGCTTTTTACTTCTGCACAAAGTAGCGTATGTGACAAGAAGAATTGTTACCTGGATGTTACTTGACTACTGAGATAATCCTATTCCATTACTCAAC
This sequence comes from Elephas maximus indicus, assembly GCF_024166365.1. Lineage (NCBI taxonomy): Eukaryota > Metazoa > Chordata > Mammalia > Proboscidea > Elephantidae > Elephas > Elephas maximus. The sequence goes on along the minus strand of NC_064828.1, from coordinate 45,774,075 downwards.
TTAACATTCACAATAAATTTGTGCTCTTATAAGAATTGTAGTCATTTTAACTTGTTGACTTTCTTAAACTGAAAATGTCAACCTTAATCTGAAAATCAAGCTTTAGGAATGTTTCAATTGCTGGCTTTATAGGAAATGTTCTCATTCAACAAAGGGGTCACCTTCATCAATACAACTATTCTCTTATTCATTTGAAATTCAATTAGCCAACTTTAAATTCCAAGTAAAATTTTGCTGAAGATAGTTCAAAAGTGGTTGCAGCAGTACGTCTACAGGGAACTGCCAGAAATTCAAGCCAGATTCAGAAGAGGACGTGGAACGAGGGATATCTTTGCTAATGCAACATGGATCTTGGCTGTAAGCACAGTATACCAGAAAGATGTTTACCTCTGTTTTATTGACTGTGCAAAAGCATGCGACTCTGTGGATCATAACAAATTATGGATAACACTACGAAGAACAGAAATTCCAGAACACTTAATTATGTTCATGAGGAGCCTGTACATAGACTAAGAGGCAGTTGTTCAAACAGAACAAGAGGACGCTGCGTGGTTTAAAATCTGGAAAGGTGTGTGTCAAGGTTGTATCCTTTCACCGTACTTATTCAATCTGTATGCTGAGCAAATAATCCAAGAAGCTGGACTATATGAAGAAGAATGGGGCATCAGAATTGAAGGAAGATTCATTAACAACCTGCGATGTGCAGATGATATAACCTTGGCTTGCTGAAAGCCAAGAGGACTTGAAGCACTTACTGATGAAGATCAAAGACTTCAGTATGGATTTCACCTCAACATAAAGAAAACAAAAATCTTCACAACTGGACCAATAAGCAACATCATGATAAATCAAGAAAAGATTGAAATTGTCAAAGATTTCATTTTACTTGGATCCACAATCAATGCCCATAGGGAGCAGCAGTCAGGAAATCAACCCATTGTATTAGGCAAATCTGCTGCAAAAGACCCTCTTTAAAGACCTCTTTAAAAGATGACACTTTGAGGACTAAGGTGCACCTGACCTAAGCCACGGTATTTTCAATTTTGTCACATGCATGCGAAAGCTGTACAATAAATAAGAAAGGCTGAGTACCTTTGAATTACAGTGTTGGCGAGAATATTGATTATACCATGGACTGCCAGAAGGACAAGTAAATCATTTTTTGGAAGAAGCACAGCCAGAATATTCCTTAGAAGTAAAGATGGTGAGATTTCATCTCACAACCTTTGGGCATATTATCAGGAGGGACCAGTCCCTGGAGGAGGACTTCAAGTTTGGTAAAGTCAGTGAAAGAGAGGAAGATCTGGATGAGATGGATTGACATAGTGTTTGCAACAATAGGCTCAAGCATAACAATGACTGTGAGGATGGTAAGGACCAGGCAGTGTTCCATTCTGTTGTACACAGGGTTGCTATCGAGTTGGAACCACTTGAAGGCACCTAATAACATCAACATGCTTGGGCTAAAGTATATCCAGGAGTTTTATCCAAGACCTCTTGCTGCGATCAATACACCCAAGGGTGAAGATTTCTCTGAAGTTTCAGAAGAGCCAAGAAGAATAAATAACGTGGCATCACATGGGATTAGCTGCAAATGTATTATCAATGGCCTCGCTTTGTGCTTTTTCAGACAGACCATAAAAACCTCAACACGATGTCTTCTCAGCCTTGAAAAAACATCACGCTTCTCTCTCTCTCCCTCTCCCTCTCTCTATGGATATGGGTCAGAAAACATGGACTTCCATTTTCCTTTTGTTTCAATGCCTACTCTTGTCTCTTAATATTTGATGTTTGTTTTGGCATTGTGATGTTTCATACTTGTATGCCATAACATTCCCCTTATTGTTACCTTGGTGGATATTAAGTAGTTCGAAGTGACACACAGTATAAATGGAAGGGATAGCTGAAGAACAAAATCTTCAAATGTTCCAAGGTGCACATTTATAAAAGAAAGTACAGGATATACAGAGTACATTTTTAGATAATTATTTTAAGAAAACGAACTACCATTTTTAATTGCAAAAAATGAGGTGGGAAATATATATTTTGAGACATTATAGGAAAGAAATGCAATGATAAATTAAGAAAAAAGGCGTCACCACCCTTTTCTTAGTGTACTACAGATTCCAGATCCTAAAAATACAATGTAACATGCAAATCAGATACATATTTTTCCCCAACATTTTAAAAATAAGAACATAGCAGCATCCACAGAAGTCTAGGTACTTTACAGCAAAGATTAAGGAGAAGGAAAATGCATTTAGAGGGGAACATCCATTGTCTACGTACTTCGTGCAGCACACCCTACAAATTGGCTATTAGACCTGCCCTCTCTCTCTCTATAGAGGCAGCCACAGCTGGATCACATCTATAATGTAATAGAGGGATGAGGTGTCTTTGGATAAGGGCCAGCACCTTAATTCCTGCTGAAAGAAATATTGCTGATAGAAATATTGACTGCTAAGTTATTCCGAAGCAAGAACACGTTCTTTTCTCTATCAGTCTAAGCTGTGAGAGAGCAAGCCTTTATCTCCTAAGTTTTTCTCTGTTATCTTTAGTAGGGAGGTGGCACTCTTTCTACCCCATTGCTACCAGGAATTCTGTTTGCATCTTTGCCTAAATAGCAAAAGACATGGAAAAACAGGCACCAAAAGTCCTGAAAAGAAACATACTCTTTTCTGCTATAAAATTAGAAATATTCAAAATGTAACTGATCATCTTTTAGCAGTCATATTCATAATGAACTGATCCCCTTCTGCTAACCATAACTCAATTCTACCCATCTCTAATTTCCTGACATCCAGATTCTTGAATACTGTTGTATTTCTTTCTTTTTTTTTTTTTTAACATGAGGCATTCTAGATGACATCTGAAGAATAAAATTCTTTCCATGGAACAACATTCGGCTGACAGATGACCATATGACACCCTTCAAACAGTACAATATGTCACTATCTGAACGCAACTGCTGGGAAGTGTATATTCAAGGTAATATTTAACGTTCAAGTCAAAACATAATGGAATTATACCAGCACTTAGTATGAACACACATAAAGAGAGTAAACAGCATGCCTCACTCAAACATTATTTGTGTTTGGTTTACAAAAAAAGATAAAGTGTTATATTTTATAGAAGATAGTGAATCAAGTTTTAGCTCTAAAGTTATATGAGAAAACGAATTACTAAGCTTTTTTTTTCAGGTTGAAGAATAGTCAAGATAACTTTAGCCTCTTTGTTTCATCTTTATTTAATTCTAAAATTTATTGGATAAATAAAAATTTAGCCCCTACCCTGGTGGTGGTGTGGTTAAGAGCTACAGCTGCTAACCAAACGTTCGGCAGTTCAAATCTACCAGGCGCTCCTTGGAAACTCTATGGGGCAGTTCTACTCCGCCCTAAAGGATCTCTGTGAATTGAAATCAACTCAACAGCAATGGGTTAGCCCTGATGGCATAGTGGTTAAGAGCTTGGCTGCTAACCAAAAGCTCAGCAGTTCAAATCTATCAGCTGCCCTTTGGAAACCCTATGGGGCAGTTCTACTCTGTCCTAAAGAATTTCTGTGAGTTGAAATTGACTCAACAGCAATGGTTTCTTTTGGAAATTCACTCAAGCCTCACAAGATATGAGGGTTGCATTAGCCTAACTTTGTAAATGATTATGCTGAGGGAAGGAATAGAAGTGAAGTCTCCAGTTCTTCCACTTATGAAGCTGAACATAAACTTAATATGCAGTTCCTTTTCTAATAACAAATATTTTGGGGGTAATTAGGAAGGCCAACGTATTATCCTGTTTTTTCCTAGGGCAATGCTGGTTCCAAAGGTATTGTAAGACAAATGACTCTGTCATTATTAAAAATACTTTAAAGGGGACATAGATTAACTTCTAAAACAAAATACCCATGGTAGAGTATTTTTGTCACATTTGTTCCAAATGACTCATGTTTTTATCTTCTGAATGAACTAATAATGACCACTTACTTGTTTCAAAGTGTTATCATTGTTATTTACCTCCTCACAAAGTCTTGCCAAGAGTGTGTTATATATCTTAGGATGGAATACCTTCAGTGTCTTTCCTAGAAACTGTGCCTTTAAATTAGCTCTGTGAAGCTTAAGAGTGAGTCTACAGTACAACCAGAAGGGTGCTTGCCATAAAAGGTGAGATGAGGGGCAAAGTGTTGGGACAGTGTCACAATAATGATGAAACTAGTAACAAAAGGTATCAGTTATGGCATCCTTACTATTTGCCAGGCACTCTGCTTTACATGGATGTTACTTAAGTCTCATATGACTCCCATAAAATAGATACAATTAAAATCTCCAGGTTTAAAACTTGAAAGCCCATCCTCTGATCCACTGCTGTAGAGCCTAAGTTCTAGATCAGGTTGTCTGGGTTCATATTTTAGCTTTCTATCTCGACGTATTTGAACAAGTTACTTAACTTTTTTAAGTCTCCATTTCCCAATCTGTAAAAGAGGCTTGACATAAGATTTTTTGAAACATCTCTCAGTTCCATCTCTATTACCATGTCAATATCACCCACCAGTTCAAGCCTCATCACCTTTTACTGAGACAATCACCATCACTGCCTGTTTGTGCTGTCAACACTTTCTTTTTTCTTCCCTATTCATCTCCCAAAGAGATCTCATATCTCCAGATTCACAATTGTTCATGGCTCCCCACTGCCTCAGGGTAAAGTCCAAACAACCCTGAGCACTGGCATTGGGTCTCAACCTAATGTTCTATCTAGATTCATTCCCTGCCCCCCTTTACCAACCATGCTGAAATCATCCATGGGAACACCTGCCTCCCCTATAAAACTGCATGTTCCTTGAAGGCAGTGGATGCCTTATTCATTAATATTCCCAGAACCCAGCTCTGTGCAGCACAAAATAAGCACTCACGAAATGCTTTCTGAATCAAAATGAATCCAACACCAACTTTTCTACAGTCCCGTGGTGTATCCACAGAGGACTACTTTCTACATCTTTGCAAAGCATTTGGTCATGCCATTGTCTCCACCTGGAGAGCCTTTCCATCATTCTCCACTTGGTAAAATCACACTCATCCACCACAGTTCTCTCTAGGATCACACTGCCTAGAACACTTTCTCTGATTTTATAAGGTAGAATTCTTCCTCGGGGCTCCTTTACTCTTTGTGTCTTCCATGACTCTAGTTTTGCTCTTAGTAGATTTTATCACAGTTACTTATTCTATATCTAATTACATATAATTATTTACTTATACAGCTGTCTCCTTAGCCTGAATGTGAAACTTTCCATCTGAATGTGAAAGGTCCATGGATACCCCTTGGTGTTTGTAGCAACTCATTGCAGGAAGTTGAACTTGGCAAATAAATAAATGCATGTCTGACAAATTCATATGCAAACCAGGGAGTGATATACATTGAGAGGCCTGCCCTTGGGATATGAGACCCACCATCACTGCAGCCTCTGTCACCCTGGGGACTAGGGAGTCCACCCGGCATTGTTCCTTTCCATAGCTCTTCCATTCTTCTCCCATCCTCTCTGTTGGATTTGGGCATAAATGCAGGCAGCCCACAGACTGTTAAACTTCGAAACCTGGATGCATGGGCTGAATGGGGACAGGTACCTGCACTGATGGCCCCTTGCAGAGCATGTGATATCTCAGGTGAATCTCCCCACCAATTACCAGGTATTCAGGCCAGACAAGTAGACAGCCAAATACTGTGGCTAAACAGCAGTACAGAGGTTCTCCCTAGGTAAGCTCTGGGATTCTGAATTTCACCAGCATGGGAGGGACAGTTAGAGGAGAGAATATATTTTTTCTTCACTAGAGCTCAGTTCTACCTAACCACCCAACCTCAAACATCCAAGCTGTTTTCATGGGAGCCTGACCAACCATTCCCCCTCAAGGCAGAATATTCCTGGCCACACAGCCTTGAGGTAGCTTAAAATTACCACTGTTTGTGTGATGTAGGGAGACCAAAGTCTTGGTACAAAAGGTAATATATAATATGTGAAACTTTGGGTTGTGTCAAAGTTAAAATTATGAAGCCAAAGCCCCTGCCCCAGCTTGGAATGAAGGTGATTTGAACTCTTGACTCCATATTGGCCCCTTCACTTCAATGCAAATGCCTCAATGCTAAGATCAAAGGGACTAAATCAACCCTAGCTGCACATTAGGTAAACAGGAATACCACAGCCCTGGCCACAGCCAAGACTGACGGAATACATTTTAGAATGGCCTAGAAATGGCATTAATTTGAGGCTTGCATTTTTTCTACACTAGATTATTTATTTAGATGCAAAAGACAAATTGGAGAACGTAGTTATGGACAGCATGGGAGGATGCCCGCCTGATGCTCATTAATGTCAAGTGCTATTTTTTGTTATGTTGCAAAACCTGTACTTTCATAACAATACTCAAAACTTAATGTTTGTGTAACTTAAATGGAAAGTTATCATAATAACAAAGGAAAAGACAAAAAGAAAGGCCAGGCTTACTGGTCTGATAGAGACTGCAGAAACCCTGAGAGTATGGCCCCCGGGTACCCTTTCAGCTCAGTAATGAAGTCACTTCTGAGGTTCACCCTTCAGCCAAAGACTGGACAGACCCATAAAAGAAAATGAGACTAAAGGGGCACACCAGCCCTGGGGCAAGGACTAGAAGGCAGGAGGGGACAGGAGAGCTGGTAAGAGGGAACCCAAGGTTGAGAAGGGAGAGTACTGACATGTTGTGGTGTTGTTAACCAATGTCATAAAACAATGTGTGTACTAACTGTTTAATGAGAAACTAGTTTGTTCTGTAAACCTTCATCTAAAGTACAATTAAAAATAATAATAATAATAAAGGAGTAGAAAAGTAAAAGTCTCCAAAGCTGTTGATAAAACAGGTTCCCAATATGGGGTGGGAGGTGAACAAATAGCACAATTCTTTCTTCCTATACCTAACCAGTTATCCACCAGGAACCAATAATTTTAATAAAGATAGATTATATAAACAAATGGTTGAAACTGAAAGTAGCTATGTAAACCGGGTAGTCCCTGGGTGATACACTAGTGGAAAGGTTAGAGGTTTGCTAGTGGAAAGCAAAACTAGTGGCTGCTAGTGGAAAGGTTAGAGGTTTTAGCCCATCCAGAGGTGCCTTGGAAAAAGTCCTGGCCATCGAGTCACGAAAGATGAGCCACTGAATCTCTGTTGAGCACAGTTCTACTCCGACACACAAGTTGCCATGAGTTGGAGACGACTTAAGGGCAACTGGTTTATATTAACTGGGCCCCAATGCATACATCTGTCCAGTAGTCATTCTTCAAAGTATTAACCTGAGATAATAAGAGTTAAGCCTACCCTTTTTTCTTTTTAGGAAAGATTTTAGAGCATGCAACTAATGAAAAGGTGACTTCTTCATGCTGAGTCATTCAGCTTGCTACCGGGGTCATGATGATAGGATAAGAAAGCACTTACTGAAAGCAAAATGCGTTTCATAAACTTGAGCCTCTATTCTAATTCCTCCCTCCCTTTTGTCACATGAAAGGGGTGAAAACTGTTTATTGACACTATTAGATTTGTTAACTAAATTTCTTTGATAGAATATATACATGAAGAGTTCACGCACCACGCATTGATTTAAATCATTGTAAAAAAATCAAGTAGTCCTAACCTTCCTTGAGCAGTCTTAGATTGGCAATTACTGTGTCTCTATGCAAATAACGCGTGCCTCCTACATTTCCATTTGCCAACTGCGCCCTCCTCCTGGGAGGTACTTTTGTAAGCATGCTATGCTAATTTTTTTGACAGCAACCTTTTAAAAAAAAAAAAGGCACAGCTCCACTTACAAAAACACTCACTGAGGGGAAGGCACAGTCAGCAAACAAACATAGAAGATGCGCGTTATTTGCATAAAAATATAGTATATATGTGCTCCTGTGCATATACATACTTACTGGTACATACACAGTTTTCACCACCACCATCTCCCTCCTACAATGGCAATTCAGAAAACAAGTCATTGAGGGTACTTTAAACCTATCACTCAAAGAGTGCAGATTGGTCCTCTAAAAATAAGCTTTCGTAAGGCTAACGTCACCACTTTTGACAGCTGTCTTAGCAGAGAAACCCAAACATAGAGCCCTGCCTCAGCTTGCTCATACCCTGGTAGCTGTGTCAATTTGGAAGCTTACTGCTGATATAACCTGAGCAGATGCAGGACCCATATGTGCAACTATAGATAAGATTTCCAAAGCACTGGCATCTGGATGTCAGTTTTTCTTTTCTGGCTCCACAGCTGAACGTTCTGCTAGACCTGACTGCTCCTCTGCTGGGGGTCAGTCTGCTGCCACCCTGTTGTGTTCAGTGGCACTGCCTAGACTTCAGTGTATTTGGGAACAATAAGCCAGATAGTAACCTTACATTGCAGCACACCATAAACTTACCTGTTTCACCAACTTTGGGTGCCAAAAGGTGTAAGTCTATTAAGGAAAACTTTTTAAGAAATTGGTGCCATTTCTTCAATTTTGAATTATTAAAGTTTTTTTTTAAGTTCCATTGATTAGAAAGAGTGCAAAAAAAAAAAAAAAAAAACCAAACCCACTGCTGTCAAGTCAATTCTGACTCATAACAACCCTACAGGACAGAGTAGAGCTCCCCCATAGGGTTTCCAAGCAGCTGCTGGTGGATTCGAACTGCTGACCTTTTGGTTTGCAGCCAAGGTCTTAACCACTGTGTCACTGGAGCTCCAAACCTATTGCCATCGAGTCAATTATGACTCATAGCGACCCTATATTATTAATTTTTTTTTTTAAGTTCCATTGATTAGAATCATAGAGTTCAGTAGTATCTAAAACAGGTATGGGTAACTGGTATTTGTATCCACCAGGTTTCCAGCAGGGAAAAACTAGCATGCAAAGAAAACGCACCATGGCAGAGATATTGTGTATGAGTGCTTCTCTGATTCCACCGCAGTTTCCCTACAGTGTTGGAACAGCTGCGTGTCACAGGCATCTACCCTGGAAAAAAGCAAGGAGGATCTCCATCTACACATCACCTCTCTTCACTTGCTCCTTTGCAAATGAGCCACTGGACGTACTTCCCCTTTCAACTGGGATCAACAAAACCAGAAGAAGAAAGGCTTGGCAAGTGTGAATCGTAATAGATTTAAAATGCAAAAGCCTTCCTCAAGGGACAAAGACTACCTTGATAATAAATTGACATTGATGTATCCTCCTGCTCATCTGTGCCAGCTTTCCCAGAGCAAAGACCCTTGTTCCTCTCCAGACCAAGCCTACCCCTTAAAAAAAAAAAAAAAAAACAAGGGACAAAGAGAGTCTCCATCCTGATCCCCAACCCATGGGCCATGGCTCAGTGGGGAAGAAGTAGGGGAAATGAGCTTTGTTTGACTGATAAGAACGCCCATCAATTAGATGCCTGGGTGATAGATGTCACTCTGACATATATAGCAATATTTCTGAGAACATAAACTGGATTGGGGATTTATATTAACATTGTACAATGGGATCGTTTTTTAAAAACAAAAACACTAAAACAATACTGCATTGATTTTAAATAAGATTGTTTCATCTCAAAATAAATTTTAAAAATTATCCATTTTATAGAATTCGAATGAAAATATGGAATTAAAAGACACTCTTGGGTTTTTTTCTTTTGTAGCTTAGGGTAGTGCCTTCATTCAAAAATTAGCTATTACAAGTTACTTAAAATGAAGCTGGTTGCTACTGAACATTTTAGCAAAGAATCATTTATAATTGGTCTTTTAAACTTTGTAATTTATAAAACATGAAAAATCTCAACCATTGCTATTTTATACTCACAAATAGAAAATAACAAAGGCAAACACCACCATGTATTCTTCCCATGATGTTATATGGATCTCAAAGTCTGTCTATCTATTTCACTCCAGAGAACAGCTGGCAGGTATTTTATTTCGAATATTGTCTTTTAGCAGAATGATTCATGTAAATAAAGCAGATTATAACACGTTGAGAAAAGAAACAGAAGTATTAAAGTTTTTGAGTTCTGAAGAGCACAAGGATGAAAATCACCCCTGAGTTTTTTAGAAAGATTTTCACTAAAAATCCAGGAGGGCTGACCAGCTTTCTGGAATTGGGAAAACATTTCTTCCTTTATTTAATATTCTTCCTAAGTGCATTCATGCAAAGCTTTTAGAAAGAACCGTCCTCTCTTTCAAAGGGGCTTGACTTGGGCACAGTTAATCACCACTGTGATAAAGCAATTAAAGGTATTCATAATTAGGACCAAACGAAATGTAAGTAATCAGAAAATTAAGGGGAAAACGACATTATGGTAGGACTGTGTTTTCTTTAATGACCTCTGAGCCGAGAAGGACATTCTCACGTTGGTGCGTGGGGACTGGGTGCATAATGCATTAACCCTAGTAGGAGCCCAGCATGTAAATGCCTTCTACGAGTGATAAGAATATACCCTGGAATCATTTAGTATCACTGACTTCTTAATAATTTTGCCCCCAAACAAAAGAGATAATTAACGATAAATCTGTTAGAAGTTACATGCACTGTCGACACAGATTCAAGTCAATTCTACAAACGTATTGAGCCCCTGCTCAGAACATGACACTGTGGAAGACAGATGAACAAGACACAATTCCCATCTTCACGTTGCTTACAATCTAGTAGGTGACATAAGACATGTATGCATACATTCTGGATTTTGTTTTTCCTCAAAAACCTCACATGGGTATTGTCATGGATTGAATTCTGTCCCCAAAAAGTATCTGTCAACTTAGCTGGGCCATGATTCTCAGTACTGTGTGACTGCCCATGATTTTATGTGATTTTCCTATACGTTGTAAATCCTATCACTATGATGTAATAAGATAGAGCAGCAGCAATTATATACTGGTGAGGTCTACAAAATTAGATAGTGTCTTAAGCCCATCTCTTCTGAGATATAAAAGAGAAAAGTGAGCAAACAGACATGGGGATCTCATACCACCAAGAAAGCAGTGCCGGGAGCAGATCGTGTCCTTTGGACCTCAGGCAACTGCACTGAGATGCTGCCAGACCAAGGGACTGATGCATCACAAGGACCTTCCTCCAGCGCTGACAGAGAGAGAAAGCCTTTCCTTGGAGCTGACGTCCTGAATTTGGACTTGTAGCCTACTCAACTGTGAGAGAATAAAATTCTCTTGGTTAAAGCCACCCACTTGTGGTATTTCTGTTATAGCAGCACTAGATGACTAAGACAAGTATGTTCAGGTACACCTAGATGGGAGAAACCTTAAATCTATGTTTATTTATTTTGCATGAATGATCCCAAAAGCCAAACCCATTGCCATCAAGTTGATTCCAACTCATAGCAACTCTACAGGACAGAGCAGAATTGCCCTATGGGGTTTCCAAGGCTGTAAACCTTTACGAGAACAGACTGCCACATCTTTCTCCCACAGAGCAGCCAGTGGTTTCGAACCGCTGACCTTTTGGGTATCAGCTGAGTACTTAACCACTGTAACACCAGCGCTGCTCGCATGAATAATTACTGGCCCTTAAAACAGTATCCTATTTCCTAAATTTATTCACTTGTGAATGCAATCATTGGGATTTTAGATCATGTCCCCAGTCTTGCACCTTTTATTCCAGGTTACGATACAAAAACGTATTTATAAATCCCTTGAGACAGACAAGGAACAGCCTGTACCCCCAAAGCCTCATTTGGTGTGCCTTTTTTTATACATAGCAAGCTATCTAGGAATACTTGTGGAATGTCAATATACACGTTCTGTATTTTTTCTACCCCAGCTAAGTCGGTTTACATTTAAAAGGACATTGGCTATACATACTAAGATGAGTAACCTCACCAACTACAAAAACAATGGGCAGTGATCTCAGTGGCAAAATCTACCCCCTCACAACCCCACCTCACAATTACGATAATCCAGAAGACTCTCCAAGGATCTCAGAGACACAATCTAATAATGTAGATATTGATTGAAATAAATAATATCATCTCCTTCTGGATTAACAATATGAATGAAAGACCTAAACATTAATGCGGGTGTCAGTAGGAAAATACAGTTTGGATTTTCTTTCAACTGAATGGATTATAAACAGTTCTTTTCAATGGGTGTGACTAAAGGTAAAAACGCAGCATGCAGAAACAAACAGAGTACTCTTTCCCATCTATATTTTCATGTTAGGCTTGACACTCTTTGGAGAAAAATTACTTTGTGCTTTTTAAAGCTTCTTAAGTTTCTCTGAAAATCAGGCTAACCTCCCCCAAACATAGTTGGATGGAGATGCTATTAACTGCAGTTTTGTTGATGTGGACAAAAAATAATCCTCCTCCCCTTTCAGCCTCTGCGGGCTGCCCCAAGTCTCCATTTCTGTTAATGACCTATTGCTTCTGTCTGATTCAGTACAGCCCACTGGCTATGGAAATGGCAAGTCTCAGCAGGAGACAACAAAATGGTCAGCAAACAGGGCTGAGCCATGTCATTTTCCTCAAATACTTCCCCAGGAATGAAATGACAAGCTTTAAAATGTTGTCTCCCGCTCAGGGCAAATATTTCTTTATTAAACAAAAGTGCGAGTCCTCTAGTTCCCATTCAAACCATAGCTTAAAGTACGCCACTTGAAAAACTTCAAATTTAAAATACTTTAAAATCTAGTATTTTCCTGATTAATTCCTTTCTGTCTCTCTCCCACGTCCACCTCAGGGTTCCCAGCCTGGCTGTGCCAGTTACAACAGTTGGAGGACCTTAACTATGTCACGTGAACACTCTGAACTCAGTTTTTTCATCCTTAAAATGGGAATAATGACAGGACCTAATTTAAAAAGTTTGAGTGAGGGGACTGACTGATGGAGCTGCTGCGTGTAAAGAGCCCACAATGGGAGTGCCTGGCATGGAGTGAGTCTCAACAAACGTGCTGGTACATATTATTATTCACAATCTTTTGCATAGTTCTGCATGGAAACCTGCATCCAGGGAACTGAGATCAAATTACTTTCTGCCAGAATCCAATTTTAACCTTTCAATTTAGCAAACCCAGACATCATCATACTTTCCTAGGTTCTTCTTAAAAGAATGAGCCTTCTGATTAAGAATTTCCATCCTTATTTAACAGAATCCTTCAGATGCAAAGGTGATCTACAGTGCACGGTGAAGATACATTAAGACACAGAAACAAAGGTATCCTAATAATTTCAGTATAGGACACTTGGCCTCTATGACTATCTCAATTAGAGAAGGAATTGTTTTAATTTAGCCTGAAATTTTTTTTCCACCCAAAACAGCCTAAGTATACTGTACTCTCCAAGTAAAAAAAAAAAAAAAATTAAAGCCAGGTTAATGATTAGCAATTAGTTACCAATCTGTCACATAAATTTCCTAAACTGATTAATAACCTTCCAGAACAGAGAATAATTTGATCTAACAATCTAATTTCTAGTATAAAAAAAAGAATAGTTTCACTGGATTCACAGCTAAGCTATAATCATTCAGCAGAGACAATAGGTACCCAATTCAAAGGACCAGGCCCTGGGTACTTTCTATTTAGAAAGACCCAACAATGTCTTCCGGAAGATTAAATGCTGTCTAAATTCTGGACTGGGCTTTTACATTCAGTCCACCTAAATGTGATCTCAAGAGAGGATACAGTTGATCTGACTATGCATTATTAAATAGTTACTGAGTTTTATCTCCTATGTGACTACAATTCTAAAAGTATAATTTAAAATGTCATTGAACTATCCTTATGGATTAAAGATGCAATTAAAATAGTCATTGATGTTATCATCTGCCTTTGTATTTATGTAGAACCCACAGACTCCCTCCTTATGAAAAAAGAATTTTCTGTTTCTTTAGGTCAATTCTACTCTTGGTCTAATCTCTATGCCAGGTTAAATTTACTAAAGCACTGCATCATCCTAAAATGAAGTATAAGAAGTGGATTATTTCAGAGGACATTTTTCTGCTGGCCTAACGGGTCACCTGCATTTTTTATGTATTTAAAAAAGGGAAAGAAGTGTACTGACCTGACAATTCCTTCAGCACTTATCTGGTCTCTCAGGAATTTGACTAGGCTCTTCTGTGTGGGTAATCCATTAGTTACAAATTTTATTCATCCAGAATAATAACTGTTCATAATAATTTCACTAATTCCCCCAAATGTTTATTTTTTCTAACAGAGGTAAAGCAACGGTCTGATATTTTTTCTTAGGCAAGGTTCTATTCTGTGGTCACGAAATAACACAGTGTTCTTTGAATTCCTTACCTTGCAATCATAAATCGTCATATCCTAAATTGGCAAGTGTCTGGGAAGTGATATTCACAAGACGCTAGCCGACATTAATAAATTCTGCCCAAGTGACTGAGAGCATCTGACCCAACTTCTGGGCTGGTCTTCAGCTGCACACCTGCAGTTTAGAGACGATGGAACCACGCAGAAATTCCTGCCGCCACCTAGTGGGGTTCCTACAATGCCTTCTTGTTGCTGGTGCTTATTTTGGTTTGCTATGGTCTTTGATGGAAACCCTGGTGGCGTAGTGGTTAAGTGCTACGGCTGCTAACCAAAAGGCCAGCAGTTTGAATCTGCTAGGCCTCCTTGGAAACTCTATGAGGCAGTTCTACTCTGTCCTATAGGGTCGCTATGAGTCAGAATCAACTCGACTGCACTGGGTTCTGGGTTATGGTCTTTGATGGGTACAGTATTACCCAAGTCAGGCTCAGAAAAAAACTGCAAAAATGTGTCAGCCATGATGTGCTCTAAAGTTCCCACTTGAGACCAGCTGTTCCTCCCACAACTGTTTTCAAGAGAGAAGGATCACAATCTTATTTAGGTTGGTTTACAGAAGGTTAGAAGTAAAATGGCCAATGGAACCTTTGATGGCGGAAGAAGACTTGGGTTTTATTTTTCTTTTTTGCGTGTATTTTTTTTCAACTTTTTTTTTTTACTTCATGTAGTTAAAACAAAAGATATTGATCCCCACCCCCACTACTACTACTATTATACACACACACACTCACAAACATAAACAAGTGCCATGGAAGATTTATCTGTAATAATCTTCCTGTCTTTAAAAAGCTAGTGAAGCACACTACAGATGTGACATTACAGTATAATAATTCTCCAATTATGTATTCAATGTAGTTCTTATTGTATCTAGAGATTTCTTCAATGTCTTAAAATAATTTTGATTCCATTCCTCTAAGCCAGATTTTCTCAACTGTTTTTGCAAAACAGGAGTGTTGCAGGATGCTCACAGGTGTCTGCAGTCAGCTTAGTTTGGGAAGCATCTCACATTACCCACCCCTGCTCAGTCTCTCCTCAAATCCAAACCCTCAGTAGAGTCTGAAAGGCTTGAGAAGTTCCAGAGACTGAGAAGGGGAAAGCAGCCCTGGCAATGCTGATTGTGGGTCCCTAACAAACAATAACAATAATTACCTGGGGTTACACTATTCCATGTCCAAATGTTCAGCTGATGCTGGTAACAAGAGAACATAAAGTCTACTATAACCCGTGACTATTACGACATCTAGAAGAACACTGTAATCTGCCACAGGCATGCAGTTACCTATATATGTCACCACACAGTTATAAGTACCTGCACAATAAAGAAATTATTCATATTTGATACGTAACCCTAAGATCTTCTAAGGCCTCGGTCCACTTTTAAAATTGATAGCGTAACTATCTTTTTGTTCCATTTTGATGTCCAAATAATTCAGCCACCCTAAAATTTTTTTTTAAGTGCTAGAGAAAGAATTAAAGCTACGTTCCCAAACCTTGCAAAAATCTTTCATATTAGTACGATCCAAACAAATTCTGCAAGATTACAATGATATTGCTGCTCTTTCCACTCCTCCCCTGATCCTACGCCACATGGGATCACACTTAAAAGATGTACACATCCTACTGAAGGTGGGATCCTCCGACTACTTCCACAGAGACTCCCATGGACGTCAAATTTAAAAGAGCGTGTGTGTAATGGGTAAGGGAGAGAACTGCTGTAACTTTCCATTTGTGGTCACAGGAAGTGCTCAGGGGCCAGCTGAGTTATCTGACTCTCCTTGCTCCTAGGGTGCAGCCTCTGCCACAGCTGTTACTGAGCACTCCCTGTGTGCCAGGCTCTGTGCATTATTCCACTTAATTCTTACCATCAGTCTGCGAGGTAAGAATTGCTACCGCCTCAATTTTATAGTTGAGGAAACCGAGGTTCAGAAGAATTTGAACAAATTGTTCACGCCTACATAACTAAATAAGAGCAGGGGTTCAAATTAGGTATAATAGATTCGAAAGCCACTAGTCTATGCTACACTGAACTGTGTTGGTCTGTGTTCTTACTGGTCTTATTGAGAGGCAAAACCATAACCTCTCTTTGTATCCCAGTATTTTCTCAAGTCTCTGATGCAGGTTAGGCACTCAGTAAATATTTACTGAACTGAAGCTTAGCATTTTTAGATTTACTGCCTCATTTTTCCAGATCCTGACCACTTGGTATAATTCATTTCGTGGCTAGAAAGTCCTCATTCAGTATTAGCATTAGTTTCAGTCACAAGAGCAAACACCAAAGCTTTTCTCCAACCTTAATAGTTACCCCAAACCCTTTCCCTGATCCACACCTTTCACACTATTTTTTAGTGAACAGTGACATGTGTTTTCTGCATAAATCATAGTGAGCAAGGTACATGCAAACCCGAGGGACAGGTATTTATAATAATATATATGTATATATATATATACACCAACCAACCAACCAGCGTTTTACCATTGAGTCGATTTTGACTCATGGCAACCCCACATGCGTCAGAGTAGAACTGTGCTCCATAGGGTTTTCAGTGGCTGATCTTTCAGAAATAGATCTCCAGGAGTTTCTTTCAAAGTACCTCTAAGAGGACTCAAACCTCCAACCTTTCCGTTAGCAGCCAAGCACATGAACCATTTGTACCACTCAGGGACTCCACCTACGTACACACACACTCTCTCTCTCTCTATCATCACAGAAATCCTGCTGGGAAGTTCTCCCTTCTGATCCTGATGTAAAAGGGTGTCTCTCTGGCATGGCAGATGATGAATTTTGTGCAATAGGCATGAGAATCATATGTGCACTTTAATGTCTCATCAACATAATTTATAACAATAGACAATGGACTGTTTTACCTTTTAGCTCTTCTAGACTTTTTTTTGTGTGTGTGCTTTAGGTCAAAGTATACAGAGCAAATTAGTTTCTCATTAAAAAATTAATACACATTGTTTTGTGGCATTGGTTGCTAACCCTGTAACGTGTGTACACTCTCCCTTCTTGACTTCAGGTTCCCCATTTCCATTCACCCAGCTTTCCAGTCACTTCCTGCCTTCTCATCCTTGCTTTTGGGCTGGTGTGCCCATTTAGTCTCGTATACATGGTTGAACTACGTGTGTTATTGCTTGTTTTATAGACCTGTCTGATCTTTGGCTGAAGGATAAACTTCAGGAGTGACTGTAATACAGAGTTAAATGGGCATCCCGAGGCTGTACTCTTGGAATTTCTCTGTCAGACCAGTAAGTCTGGTCTTTTGGGCGGAGTCTGAATTTTGTTATACATTTTTCTCCTGCTCTGTTTGGGATCCTCTATTGTGATCCCTGTCAGAGCAGTTGCTGGTGGTAGCCAGGCACCAACTAGTTGTGCTGGACTCAGTCTGGTGGAGGCTGTGGTAATTGTGATCCATTAGTCCTTTAAACTCATCTTTCCCTTGTGTCTTAGGTTTTCTTTATTCTTCCTTGCTCCAGGGTGGGGTTGGACCAGTAGATGTATCTTAGATGGCCACTCACAAGCTTTAAGACCCCATATGCTACTCAGCAAAGTAGGATGTACACTTCTGATTGGCTGTTTCTTCTCATTTTTCCAAGCAATACAGTATGATGAGAAGAGTAATGGCATATCACATTTCAGTCTAAAGGAATTCTTTCACAAACTTAACTTTTTCTAGTTGCCTCCAGGCAACGAATGAGATTATTCTGACAGCTCCTTTGGTTTTTATGAGGAAGATTTTCATTCGCAAGATAAAAACATATTCTTCCTACCAAATGTAAAATTTTTCCTGGGAACTAGCATATACTATCAAATATAAACATTATTAATGCAAACAGTCCATTTATGTTGTGTTCAATGAAAACACATAATTGTTTTTCCTGCCTTTCACCTGAGAGGACTTTATTGATAATGCTCCTATAGTCTTGAAAGCAATCATACCTCATTTTCTAATACCTCATACTCTATCTTTCCTTAAACTGCAAAATTGAGATTTGCTTTAGCAAATAAAACATTGTTTCCCAAAGAATACTCCAGTTTTTTTGTTTTTGTTTTTTTCCATTTTCTAAGACTTACCACAGATTTTTCTGGTATAGTATGAGGATTACCATTTTTCTTCAAAAACTTGACCATCATCTGGACAACCAAACATACACAAAAAATACTAGTAGATATTTATTATGTTCTACATGCCAGCTACTATTCCAACACTTTTAAGTACAATATCTTGTTCAATTCTCACGACATACCTGCCAGGAAACTTCAACTACTGTTTTCTCCATTTTAAAGATGGAGAAACAGAGACTTAGGGCAAGAGGCCACTGTAGATCAGTACAGTTAAGTGAGGAAGGTGGGATGTGAATGCAATTGACTAGATGCGAAAATTCATGCCCTTAATGCATATGCCATAGTCTGTCCCACGTGTACGGGGGTTAGAGAAAAACTGGGCTGCGGACATAAAGGTGAGATGAGGTCCCAGTACTGGGGTTAACTTTTGTGGTAGAAAGGTTTATTCATTTTTTTATTAATTTATCAGTATTTCTGGAGAAGGAGTCAAATTTTACACTTTTAATATACTAGTATCAGCACTTGTTTAGGCCCACCTCTGAGGAACATAGAAAAGTTAGCCTACATTTAAAAGGATTTGCACTTTTCAGAGAAAAGTTTCATGAGTTATTTTCCCAGATTGTGCCAAATGAAGAGCCGTCATAGCCCCATCTGTTTTTATACACAATGAGACAAAGCAGCAAATATTTTTTAAATGACACATTTTAAGCTTTCACAACTGTAAAATATTTTATCATACTCAATCATGGATATGATTTCTATATGGTCTAATAAGTTAATTTTGAATAATTATATTTTTCCTGCAAAGTGAAAACCTAAAACCATATAAAAACAAAACCAAACCCAGTGCCATCGAGTCAATTCTGGTACTATGAAATAATAGGTTTACCATCAAGCTCTGTATGCTTCAGTTTTTCAATTTAGAGAAGGAATATTTTGATAAAACATACATTGTTGAGATAACGCGAAGACCAATGAGATAATTCTTGGCAAACCACGCTGAGATTCTCTAATGAAAGCAATTCTGTAAGTATGAAACATTAATCTAGAGAGAAAATACATGCTAGGGTCATAGTGATGTCTACTTCATTAAAACCCAGCCGCTCAGATGACATGCACATTGCAGCTGAGGGAGCCAACTGACTACTTCGATATTAGTTTGCCAAATTAGGTAATGGACAGATGACATCTTTTATAAACCTTCTTCAGAAGTTACCATCCATTCACACACATCTTTAACTTTAAACTCAGGGCAGTTTCTAACAGAAGATGCAGATAAACTTTCACCACTAGAAACATCTGCCTAAATGGCGATGCTGAGATCTTATTTAAGGTGAGGGTATGAGAACAACTGACATTGGAAAATTCCGCTAAGCTTTTCTTTTCAAATAAAATTACTGTAAACCTGAACATTCAATTGTTTTACAGCTCAATTGATAAGGTGTGTTCCTTTTTTATTTTGTTCAAGAAAATTTAAAAGCAACTAATTTAAATATGCAAAATTATCTTGAGTTGTTCATACGTGAACTTAAAAGCCGTGCAACACAGGAAAATTAAGTAATTATGCCTCCAAGTTATTTACTGCAATTAAGCTCATTTATCATATGCAAATTAGTGCAAACTGGTCTCATTAGTTACTAAATTACTCAATATGAGCTGAACAATGTAGCACTCCAGTTTGTAATGAAAAATCCCTGTAGAAGCAAGCAGTATCAATTAAGCTAATTTGCATATGCAAATATATTCACTAACTTTCTCTTTTTCTATATTTAGTTTTACATTTTCTTACCATTTTGGATCATAGGGAGGCTATAGGGTCACTCACCTTTCTCTCCTTTCTCTATCACAGTTAAAGAAACTCTATCAAAATGCTTCTATTATTTAAAATTATTTTATTTTAGCACTGATGTTCAGCAGTATACTACTTTGCCAAAAAGAACCATCGGGAGTAAGAAGATGCAACTTCCCTAGAGAAGATCTTTTCTTTTATACTGGTAAGTTCCAATAAAATAACTGATTTAAATGTGAAATTCTGAATCATCAATAAAATAGAAAATGAATGGGGGAAGATGTCACTATGTTTCACAGAAGTCTTTTGAAAACACTACCATCAAATGTAAAGGGAATGTTGACCTGGGAAGGCCGAATCTTAATAAAATAATAATTTGTATCTTTGCATTACTCAGCCCTTGAGCTGTTTTAGATATTTTCGTTCACTTTTCCTTGTCCAGGTGTTTGAACAGTACTAGTCAACATTTTCTTTTCTTTTGCTGAATGAGATTAAATGAGACCCAGATCACAGCAGATTTAGGAGTGGTGGCACAGTAGTTAAGCACTCGTTGCTAACCAAAAGGTTGGCAGTTCAAACTCACCAGCCGCTCCACAGAGAAAAGATGTGGCAGTCTGCTCCTGCAAAGATTAGTCTTGGAAACCCTGTGGAGGAGTTCTACTCTGTTCTGTAGGGTCACTATGAGTCAGAATCAACTAGCCGTTACCCCCATTCCTCACACTTAATAAGTAACTCCTTATCCCACATACGTCTAGTCTATTTTCTCTACAGAATCTTCCATTTAGTCTTCTACAATTGGCTCAGTCTCAAAAACTGGAGGGTTGTGGCTTGAAACACTTTAACAACAACAAGGATATATAATATCACAAGATATTATTCATTTTGGCTTCCTCCTTACATCAATCACAAATTTTTAAATATTTCTGATAGAGAATCTATATGTTCTCATATGTCTAACGATAATTCTGCAGGGCCAAAATAGTATATGAACCAACTGGTCATAATTCAATAGCATGCACTTTGTCAATCTTCAAAATGTTAATTAATAATAGAAAAATAGAAACTTAAATGCAAATACTGATCTGATTTTCTTCCAAACCGGATTTACAAACCAAACCAAAACCAAACCCAGCGCCTTTGAGTCGCCTTTGACTCATAGCAACCCTATAGGACAGAGTAGAACTGCCCCATAGAGCTTCCAAGGAGCGCCTGGAGGCTTCAAACTGCCAACCCTTTGGTTAGCAGCCGTAGCACCTAACCACTAGGCCACCAGGGTTTCCTGATTCACTTTTTTTTTGTAAAATAGTCTCTTATTTGAGATGTTACTCTATCCTGCGTTCCATGATTAAAGGTGTTGAGATAAAAACACTGATTGAAACTTGACATATCGTTGAGGTCTATGGTGTCATCCATCTCATCCACAAAAATCTTTGACCACTTTGACTAACAAATAGATAAACAGCTACATTCGAGTTCCCTTCTTCCCTACCATTTTAAGAAGACATATACAATAGTAAAACTATTCTGCAAAGGCGATGGCCATACCTGTGTCTTCTGCAAGAGAGTTTTTCAACTAATAAAAGATTCTTGCAAAAACAATCACGTCCCTAATTATGGTGGGGCAGACAGGGAATCACACAACCATCCTGGCCAGCCTTTTCTGATCCACTCCCAGTCAAAGAAATTCAGGGATTATAATCTTAGAATGTTCTTGGAAATTCTCTCTTGGTCTTGGTCTCCCTCAAAAAATTTAGCCATGAGTTTTTCTTTCAGTTTGAGGCTGGGATGTTCTAAGAGCCATGCAAAAGTTCATTAATGGCCAGAAATAGTGCTGGGTCAAGGATATAGATATAGGAGGGCTCAGAGAATATGGCCAAACAAAATCAACACATGAATACCGTGCTTCCACCATTACCTCTGTTTCAGGCATTTCTTATGGAATATTCTTTTTATTCTCCCAAGACCACGTTTAAATAATAAATGCATTCCAGTATCATTTAGGTACAAATACATGTGTACTTATGATTATATTCACTCAAAATAAAATTTTATTTCTTTTATAAAAATTAGTTATGGATAAAGTTTATCTTTCAATCACTTTATGAGTACTTAATAGCTACTAGTAATGTTATGTACTATTCAATATCATTAATATAACAGACATATCTATATTTCACCATAATCTACTGACATTGAATACAAAAATAAACCTTAAAAATCTTCCATGTACCAGGTTTGATATGATTGTTTCAACACCTGTGAGGTGAGTGAAGCAGCACTAGTCTGTACTATGCAAATACGATACTACACTTTTGTAGAACAATTATATAACCATTATTTACAGAATGAAAAAACCTAAACCCTTCTGCTAAGGGCATGCAAATAATTAAAACACTCCATTCACAAATACGGCACCTAGAGGAAAGACCTTCCACTATTTAATTTTATGTGTTACCAAGATGATACTTGTTGCCATTTTGTGTTTCATTAAATCCGATAAAGTAAAATACGAATATTCTACCTGGTTGTTAAAACTGGGAAACTAAAAATAAATTCCACTCATATCTTTTCATAGTAAGGAAATCTTAAAAGAGAACATTAATGCCCTGAGAGAGCTTTTTAAAGAAGGAGACAAATTTGTGCTTAGTCACTATATTCAGGAAAGATCCCACAGAATGACATCCTAAAGTTCTTGGATTTTTACTCAGACTCCACATAAAATACGATTCCCAATCTTGGCCTGCTGACTTCCTGCTCCTCATTTATTAATTAAAGTCCAAGAAGGAAATAGTGAACTAAAATGTCTTGGTTCAGTCCCAACATATACATTTCACAGTCCAGTAGTTGCAATACTGACACCCCTTGAGCTTCTACTCTCCTGCAGAATATACCCCTGTCCTGAAATGCATGCCTGACACAACTACAGGTTCAATGGGCTATAGGACCGCTCTGTGTCTTGTGAAAAGCAGCTCCAGAGTCGCACATATAAAGCCTGGCAATGGCCCTGCCTACATACACCAGTATTGAATCACTAGATTGGAAACTGGTTTTTTCAGACTTGATTTTACACTGGTAGAATAACCATGAACTTTATTCTTTTTCCCGCCTCAGGAGAAAAGAAGTCAAATGTTAAGGGATCCCACCGAGCTTTCTTAATTTTCTAAGAGAATTTAAGTCTAATAAGATGCGTGTAGTGAAAATGCTTATTACAATCCACAGAATGCATGCACTAAAATTAAGATATCCACCCTCATTCCCCACCCCAACCCTCTAAACCAAGGGGTACTTAGTATGGACTTCAGTGAAACGTAACTAGGGGCGCAGGGAGCAGGGAATCTTGGAACCTGATACAATGAAGCTACAGGCATCTCTAGAATCATACTCAGGTGTTCTAAACTAACCTCTCTTTTATCTTCTGAAAGGAATCTGTTCCTTAATACTATTCACTCCAACTGTAAATGTCTTAATTCTTTCCTTTTATTACCATTGTCTTTAAAAATGCCCTTCTCATTTCTTGGGAAGTGTTATAATCTAGTTTGTATCCTGGATTCAAATTCCAATTCTGTCACTTAACTAGCCATGTGGGCTCAAGTCAGTCATTTACATTTTTTAAGTCTCACTCCATTTTAAGATGTACGTAATCATAATGTCTCTTTCATAGGTATGTATTGTGAGTATCAACGATGATATAAGAAGGTAATTTAGCACAATACATGGAAATTATTACATAATAAAGATTCAATTAGTTTAAGCTAAAATCAACTCAGACTAGGCTTTGTCTAACTTAAACACACATATATACCCCCCCCATATCCCACATGGTATTTGCATTAGAAATGCAAATTTTGAGATATAATCAAAATACCCAATGGCAGGAAACTGGTTAAATAGTGATACATTCATAGCATGGAATGGAGCTTACCCGTTAATAATAATGAAAACCTATTCTTTCTTAATGCAGACATAACCACAAGATACTGATTTTTAAAAAAGCTGATTGCTAAAGAGCACATAATTGGCCAACAGAGTCAGTTTTCCATTTACCTTCCAGAACACAGAAAATGTTTGGCCCCATGAGAATCTCAACATGTAAACATACTCTTACAATATTAAAAACAAAATTTTCCCTTGATACTGTCTTTTCATCTGCACCTTTCCCTTACCACAAACATCCAGACTCTCCTTTACCTTCTATCACTCGTTAGGTTTGTCTTCTGCACCTAGTACTTTACTGCAACCGTTTGACCAAAGACCTCTAATTGACAAAACCTATGACATCTCTTCAGTGCTTATACTACCAAGGACTTATCCTAGTAGCCTTGACGTTACTGATATTCTTTCCTTTAGCAAAATCATATCTTGTAGTTTTTCTCCTACCCTTCTGTCTACTCTTTTCCCATTTTCTTCTATTTGTCTCTTAAATGATGATATACCCCCAGGGTTGCTTCTCCTCAACCCTCTTCTCTCTTTGCTCCACATTTTCACCATGGGCCTGCAACTCAAGACTTGACATGAAATTATCATTCATTTATACACTAGTGATTAGTGATTGCCCTATTTTCTTTCAGCCCTAGCCTCAATCTTGCTTCAATGATGAGATCCAAGTTTCTCACTGTTTAGTTCATATCAACTTGGCTATTTAACAGAATATTTCTTTCAACTATTCTCAGGTAATAGTATCATCAGACAGCTAGCTATCAACCTAGAAAACCTGTGGTCAGTACTGACTCATATCATTCCTTAGCCTTTCACATCTAATTAAAAACCACATGCCAATGATTCTATCTCAATTTCATACTTGCGCCTCCATTCACAGAGCCTCTACTTTGGAATAGATGTTCCTTTTCTCTTTCTTGGACTATTATAACAATTTCCTAAATGGTCTCTTTATATCACACACTCAAAGCCTTCTTACACATTGTTTTTTATGATAACTCACTCTGCTGTGTAAAAAGCCTTCTCCATCAGCTCTACACTGGTTACAGAATGTAGAGTCCGAACCTCCTCACTTGGCTAATAGACCTGTCACATATATGACTCATGGGATTTCTCCATATTCGTCTCTCTTGTGCTCCCCTGTGCATCCAAAGCAACAATCAAACGATCTATCTTAAGAGTCCCTAAACAGGACCAATTATTACTTGCCTCCATGCCTTTACATGGATGTTATCTTTGTTTGGAATATTCTTCCTTTTTCTCTACCTAATAAATTCTTACTCATCCTTTGAGAAGTCTTTGATGCCATCACTCTTTTGCAGCCCCTAGTACTTGATTTGTGTGGAGCTCCTCACATTATGAGACCTCCTGATTTCTCTTTCCCCACCTGAGTGTAAGCTAGCTAAGTGCCTGGTACAACAGAATTTGTGTTCTTATTAAGTATTTGAAATTTTATTTATTTTGATAAATGACTATAAAATGTGAGGTCACAGACCATGCGTACCCTGTTGACCACACAAGTTTTTTAACAAAAACTTTGCAGGTGAAGGAAGTGTAGGAGGGGAGTGAAGGAAGAATTCATTCCAGTCCTCACTATCAACCAGGTTCAACCACCAATCTTCCTGAAGGTTAATATGGAAATCATATTATTCTTGCAGACAACTGAGGTACTGTTGAATGTGGTACAGGCATGGGTCTGTGGGCTCAAGAATTCATCTACCGGGGGCAACGTAACTAATTAGATACTCGGGGGGGGGGCCCTATTTATTTCTCCTACTTCCCAACCCCTTCCTGCCCACAATTCCAATATTTCATTTAGAGAAGTAAGTATATTCATGTGTTCCACTATATGACCATTGGTTTTAGGATCACATAATAAAAAGTTCTAGTTTCTACAGCAATAAGAAAATTATCTAGTCCAACTATACTTTTATGCCTAACTTTCTTGAAAGCTTTCCTACCAAGATACCCATACTTTCCATTAAATCTGACAGCTTTGGACATATTCGAAACACGGGCAGTTCTATTTGGAAATTTTCTTGCTTGAAGGCAATTTTTTTTTCTCTTCAACTTCTGTCCATTTCTCTTTTTTATTTTATACACTTTGAAGTAACACAGAATATAGCTAATCTTTTTTGCATATGGAACCTTCAAATATATACGAAAAGAAAACCAAACCCATCGCTGTCGAGTCGATTCCAATTCATAGTGACGCTATAGGATAGAGTAGAACTGCCCCATAGGGTTTCCAAGGAGCAGCTGGTGGATTTGAACTGCCAACCTTTAGGTTAGCAGCCAAGCTCTTAACCACTACACCATCAGGGCTCCTCAAATATATAGAGGGTATTAATAATTCTTTTAAGGCAAGTGTATTTCTAAACTAAACTTTACCAGGCCCTCTGAACACTCCTCATGTAACATGACTCCTAGGCCTCTCACCAGTCTGGTTATTCTACTCCAAAGGACATCCAGTTATACATGTTCTTCCCTTAACAGAGTGTGACAAACTCAGGGAGGAGGAAAGCTTAGCAGGCTCATTCTAGATCCTCTTTTCTCTCAATGCAACCTAATACTGAATTTGCGTTTAGCACATACATTCTACCAGTTTTATATTGAGCTTATGCTTTACATTCAATTCAGACCCCTAAGTTCTGTGTTAGTTTTAAATTCAACTCCTAAGCCACATCTCCCTCATCCTACAGCAGTTTGGAGCCAAGTAAAATATATACAGAAATAATTCAAAGAATAATAACATAGGGCTATTCTCTGAACCATTTCTTTCTTGACTAACTCTTACACACTGACTGCTTCAGAAGACAAATAGAAGTAGTTCTGAATCACATCAGAATCTTGCAATACATATCAGCAGTATCTAATAATATATACGTTCACACAAAACTTATAAAGGCGATCCTGAATAAAGTATGTACAGGAAAAAAAAAATAGAATTAAAATTTGAAGATCTAGAAACAAGTATGACCCATTCTGTATTCTTGAAATGAATCCTCGGTTACTGCAAAGGTAACTCAAAATTTAATGTGCACGACAGAACAGCATCTCTCAAGGTTTGTTTCAAGAAACATCACTTCCATTGGATGCTAAGAGATACTAGTGAGGAAAAGACACATACGAGATTAAATAAAGTTAACAAGTTTCCTTACTGAAAGATCTTTCAGGGTCTCAAATTTGCAAATGTTATTGGTGACTTCTTAGACTTGACAGAAGATCAAAATCATCCCAGAAAGTACTTAAAATTCATAAATCACTGAACTTCACCCTACTTATTCTGATTCAATACGTCCAGAATGAGGCCCAGGAATGACATCCTTTGAATATGTGCCTCAAGTGATTCTGAAAATCTAAGACACTGCTTTGGGACACCACTGGAATTTGACCATGAGCTATTTTTTTTAATGGAGAATCTGGTGATAACAGTTTTCTAGGGATACAACTTTAGGGAACAATATGCTAGATTCGATACTATTTTGGCTGTCTAGAAAATAAAAAACACCATAGAGGCCATTTTTAAATTCCGAATGGACTGGAATCTGGAGTTCATTTTTATTTTTATCCCAAAGTATATCTAAGAAAAATATAACCATGTTTTCAAAATACAATAAGCTGCCTAGATATTCTAAACATGTCTGTTTCTCTAAGACCATGTTAATAATGTATCCTACATAGTTAAAAGATGATTTGGACATGGTAGCATTTACCCTGGAAGCAGGAACAATGTAGAATAATTATTCATAGATGAAGGAACATGTATTGAATTGATGGAAAAAAAATCTTCAGAAAAATAATTTTTAGTAAGCAGGATGCCGAGTTTGGAAAGACTCTTCATTAGGAGTAAAGAACTACAAACCTAGTAAGCCTAAGGTTTATCTGTCATGAAATTCATTGGCAAAATCAATTATCGTTCCTTGTCTCTTTTTAGTTAAAAGTATACTTTAAAATTTCATCTTGAGAAATTTTGCAATTTGAGGAGGCAAACATTAAGACTGGAAGAACTTAGGAATACAAACTCAAGCAAAAAACAATCAAACTTGACGACATGTAAAAGTGTCACATTACTTTCACAACATAAATT
The DNA here is from genome assembly GCF_024166365.1 of Elephas maximus indicus. Taxonomy (NCBI): domain Eukaryota; kingdom Metazoa; phylum Chordata; class Mammalia; order Proboscidea; family Elephantidae; genus Elephas; species Elephas maximus. The sequence goes on along the minus strand of NC_064828.1, from coordinate 45,745,929 downwards.
TGCTCTTCCAAAAAACAATATATAGCTTGAAAACACACATATATCTACTTACAAACACAGTGCACACACGGTCATTCTGGGAACAGCCAGCAACTATACACCGCGCATCAACTAAATAGCGCAATTCATCTAAATGATTACAGCACAAGCAATACTTGCCCTCCCTTTCTCATTAATATTCTCTCAAGGGATGGCTTTCTAAAAAGAAAAAAAAATGAATTCATAAGAATTTCATAAATCCAGTAGAAATAATAATTAAATGCATAGCTGAAATTAAAAAAAAAAAACTTAAAAAAATTATCTAAATACATGGATTTTTCTTGGTAAAATATAAACAAACTTCTTTTTCTTTTAAAGGTACCTGTAAAATGTGACTTCCCAAATGTGCTTCAAATACTTCAATGGCTAGTGCACTGGGGCTTCTCCTTCGTTGTGCACCTATAACTTAAAAAAAAGAAGGAAGGAAGGAAGGAAGGCAGGAGGCAGGAGGCAGGCAGGAAGGAAAGAGACAAAAGAAAGAAAAAAGAGAAATTAAGTTGGAGCTCAGATTTCATACCTTCAGTTTAATTTATCTCTAATTATATTACCAGTTAGCTACTGTATCAGTGACCTTTGAAAGAGATAGAACCCAATGGTAATTTTGGTTCTGAGGTGTCTGACCATAAGCAGAGCCTAGGATAAATTTTCAACTCAGAATAATAAATCAATATCTAAAAACACTTAAAAAACCACATGCAGCATCCCCCTCCCCCATTTTTTTTTCTTTTTTAAAATTTTTACTTTGGGCTGTTTTCCTTCTACTGGATCAAAAACATACAAATACTGAGATTCCTTTTAAAAATTTATTAGTAAACTATGTTTCTTAAACTTGAAACAGATATCGACATTTTATAGCATACACACACTGCCTTTTTTTTTTCCTTCAGAGAAACCTATATTTTCTGTATCCTCTAGGCTACCAAAAAACTAATAGGAATTTTTTTTCTTTTTTGTATTTTTTAATGCAATAACTTTATCACAATTTAATAAGCACAGCATCTTGGATATTATTAAATTGCATTAAGAGATTTTCATTAATGACCATTTGCAACAGCATAAGTGTCTCAGGATGACTGGATTGAGTTTTTTACTGAATATTCAAGCGTAACTATTCCTATAAAACTGATGACAAGCCCAGGTGGTCTCTTACCTACATGTTACCCACCCAGGTTGGTGATTCTTTCTTACCAGGAGTACATGAATACCCCTGTTCGCCTACTAAGTAGCAGTCAGTCCTCTTGCTTGCACACCCTTATGCTTTGTTAGTAGGTACCTTCTACCCTAAGAGCCCCACAATCCTTAACAAAACTGGGCTTAATGCATGAGGTTTAATAGATCCAAAATTGAGGGTCTTTTCTTTACACATTTTTTGCATGTGGTCCAATTTTGCTTTTAAATCTACTTTCTAGGCACTGTTTTTCTTCTCTTTGTCATTCTCAAGATAACGAAAATTGGTTTTATTTACAGTACTTTTATAAAAGAAAATATTTAGATGTTTTCTATATTTTGAACAAGTAAACTCCCCATGTCTTCCTACTTTCCTTAAAATTGTTATTACAAACGTATGCTCCCTCAAACCCAGATATTACAAACTGAAAATTAAATCAAATTCTCCTGCTTTTTTTTACTTCCAAAAATCCTTTTAGCTAGTTGACAAGAAAATTCCAGTCAAATGCTGCTGGGATAATGCTGTTTCGTTTCAGTTACTGAGTCAGTCAGTTGGAGCCAGAGCTTAGGATTATAATATAAATGCACTTATGATTCTGCACCATGCAAAAGAGAGGCATTTGCCCTTGCAATTGTGAGTGAGCGTCTGCACTGTCTGAAAGGCACTTCGAAAGTGGCATGAGTGGTAAGTATCATTAATACTGGCAAGAGAAGCCAGAAGGAGCATTTTTTTTTCTGATGGAAAAATTTATAAAGTCTAATTGAAAAATGATTATTATCAAAGAATGTATCAGCTGGAAGGGGTCTCTAAGAGCTCTACTCCAACCTTCTCATTTGTTTCAGAAGTAAAGCACACAACTAATAATTTTAAGACAGAAAAATCAGTTTTTCTTTTTTTTAAGATTAATCTTTCATATAAGGAGGGACAGATATTTTAAAAGTTTAATATTCAGATATACTTAAGACAGTATTAGTGTGTGTATGTGTGTTTCTGATTAATTTCCTATTCTAACACGCACATTACTCCCTTCAAAACTCTTTTGGCAATTTTGATAATGCAGCTGTCTTGCTGAATACTGTTTTCAGTTTCTAGAGTGGTAATTGCACATTATGGTAGCTTGGTGTGAATGATCCCACATGAATAAATTCTGCAGTCTTTTTTTTTTCCTAAGATTGTGGGATGGGGAGCTCTCGGGAGGGAGAAGGCGGAAGTTGAAAAACTTTCAAAGTGTCCCTTTGTGTTGAGGCAGTAATTATGATTCAGAAAGCTCTTTATTAATAGTTCATAATTTGGGGGCACTTCGGGACTTCAATTACAAAGTTCAAAATAAACCATTGCATCGTATAAAAGAAAATGGGCTGATTTTAGAGAACAAACTATTCTAGAAAGCACTGGATTAAGAGGGGGATTCTAAAACATCATAGGTAATATAAGGACAGTGTTTATTTACTAGAAGAAGTCATGCTCCAGTAACAACAGACGGTAGCTTCACTGCCTTCTACAAGCATAGAGAGAGCTGCCTTCAGTCAGGTGCTGTCAGGGTTGGACAAGGTTCAGCCTCTTCTCTAAATAAACATTGCAAATAAATAAATAAGAATTTTATTTAAAGAACTTCTAAGTTAGCCTGTGGTTCCCAAATGTCTTCACCAGAACTTATATCCATGCTTCCTATGTGCGTAGTTATTCTCCTTTGTTCTTCAAATCCTCTAGCAATCTGAGTGTGCATCCCAGTGCATGTTAGCATAACACACAAGTAACTTGTAAGTAGTTTCATGCTCTTCTGTTCAATGGCATTTTTATGGCAATGGAACTTCTCTTGATTTATATGTTTTGCACTTATGCAGGTGATGTGGGGCTGTAATGACAGTTCCTAATTTTACAACCAACATAAATATGTTAAACAGGAGCCCATTATGGCCCTGGTAGGAGCCCAGCTCTAACACTAGCATTATTGGTAACTGAATAGATATTAAATATGTACCTCTTATCTTGTACTTTTTATCCTGTTATATTTGGCATTTTGAGAATTGAGACAATAATCTGATACCTCAGGAACAATGCAAATACACCTATTCTGCCTCTTCATATTAATCTCATTGAGTATACAGAGTATCACTGACATCTAAAGAAAAATTTAATGGACATTTCCACAATGAGGCTCACCGTCCTCAAAAAGGTAACATGCTGCTTAGGAAGCTCTCTCAGATTGCTGTATTTTCAAAGTTTGCAATTTCTAAAGCCACTTGGTAGCCCAGACACAGTGTGCACTTATTGTTGAATAGGTCATTGTTGGTGTTTAATCTGATCTACTGACATATTCCAGTAATTTGTTCAATTAAAGAAACTACTTTTTGAAATTTAAAGAACATTAATTAAATTAACCAAACAATGCGCAGGGCATTGGTAAATCCAAATAAATGTGTGATTCTTTATCACTAGCTCACCAACATTGAAACATGAGATTTGAACTGAAGTGGTTTACACAAATTGCTAAAAGAAAATAAAAATAAAACCATAGTAATTCAACTTAAAATCTGATTCAACAAACATTTACCAAGTGCCCATGTGATATGGAAAAGAGCTAGCGCTATTGTCACGTGACTAGTGTTATAAAACTGGTTAAGCGCTGGACTAATAGTCCAAAAGAAAATGTTATGCATTTTCAAACAAACCTAGGTACCACATGTAACTATCAACAAACACCGCAGTGCTACTATCTCATGTTTTACAAGAGTTAACAATAAAGCACTGAGAGTTTTAATAGACGTTAAATGGAAGAGATAAACAGGGAGAAGGATTTCAAAAAATTAGAACTGAAGAAGCTGTGATCATCCCTTTCAGAAATCCTAAATAATAAGAGGAATCATTCGGACGCCACATTTGGCCTTTCTCTCATTAAGTAGAAGACACAGAAAGAAAACACAGCCTGAAACAAGTATCTGAAAAATTAGTTTGTCCCTTGACAACGTCAGCAAAAATGTTCTAATGTAGGCTCTTCAGCATAACCTCAAATTGTAGTCTTTCAGAATTAATTCAGGGCAGTAAAAGACAATCACTCTTCTGGGAAATAAACCCCACACTCCCAGACATATTCTTAAACAGTGCTCATCACCTTTGGGGATGCACAAACGTGAGGAAGGCTGAGGATGAGAGCTCAGTGGGAGTTTGACCTATTCAGCCAAAAGGTCAGCTTGCCACAGAAGAACCCATCACAAAACAGAAACAGGACAGCTCAGTGGACACACATAATGAAAGGCAGAGAAGTCACGAGCCCTTACAGGCCTTGTGTCCTGCATTGCCCTTTTTCCTTCATAACCCACCCTGCCCCCATTTCCAGAGCAGCTGGAGCTGGCCCAATCCCTGGGCAGAACAATTCACAACAGGAAGGTAGACCACAGGCAAGGAGAGACAAAGGAGCTCCTTATCGAAGGGATTGCTTGAAAAGATATTAGAAAGTAAAGATGAGGATGAAACTGAGAAACATTTTCCAATGGATTGTTTTATTACAGAAAAACAGTCATTGTCAGATAGAGAAGACCATTTTAGGAGTATTTTCTCACTCCCACCACCACCCCCACAGTGACAAGCAGTGTGAGACACCATGGGCCTATGTTGCCTTAAAGTTCTACAGGCAGAATTTCAAAAATGGAATCACCTGCCAAGTGAAAAGCCAAGCTTCAGTGCCAGGTCCACTCTCAAGCTATACTCTGATGGCGGCCCTCTGAATCCTTCCTCCAAGGGGCAAGGATCTGTTCCCACTGAGTTTGGGGGAAGGGAGGACCGAAGTGCATGTTAAATGGAATCCCCGGACATCACTCCTTAGGCTTTAGCAACTGGGCTCTGCAAAGTCAGGGTCTGGGAAAGAATGGAGTACAGGATGGATAATGAGTCTTTTCCATGACTACCAAAGAAAAGAAAAGGGATTTCCCTTGAAGAATCTCAATTAGCTTCCTTCTCTGTAGGGCCAAAGAAGCCAGAGAGGGTTTTCCGAGGAGCCTCAGAGGTTTATAAAGTATATTTAGTGTGTGTGGGGGTGGAGGGGGTGGGGTACATTTGTGTATGTGTGTGTGTTTCCCCATCAAAGTAGAATTTGCTATGTTTGCATTTAATATGGGACGAAATCATCATTTTGAAATGGGTCCTCACAGTTCTTTCTAATTCCCACATTCACAACTTGCATCCTTGCAACTCTGAACTTCTCGGTGTTCGTGCATGCCTTAGACACCGGGTGCATCTCAGTGTCTGACAGAGAGGAGACACTGAAATAATTAGTGCTGGGTACATGCTTAACCAACACAGCAACACTATAATGGAAACCCTGTCGTCACAAATTACTGTATGTGGGGTTTTCACTCAATGAATTAAGTAAATATCTGAAAACAAATAATAGTAATTCTTTTTCAATGGGCTTTCACAAAGATTAATTTTTACCCTTTAAAAGCAAAGGCCAGAGAAGACAAGCAGGCAAAGTCGTTTCTAACCTGGATGCTTAATTAAAAATAAATCCACAAAAGAAAAACACCTGTATTTAGGAGTATGTACATATTGCATTTATTTTTAAATTATTTAGAGGATTTTTAAAGATTAAAAAACCACATTTTCAAAATTTATATCCCAGGACAAATGATTATATTATACTATCAATCTATACAAAAGAGATATTTAATTCAACGATACAACTGAAACTTTAACAGACCTAATATCAATTCTAAATTCTTTGACGTAGCACATATTTAAATTTCTTCTAATATTTAAGTATGAGTTGCGTCCATTATGGAAAAACATCAGGGATGATGTGGAAGTATTCATACTTAATAAATGAATTGCTGGATTTGGGAAAAAGAAATCATATCTGCTTCTCTCAAAGATGCATGTTTGCGTTGTCTCTACTAGAAAGGAACCAAGGGGAAAACATACAAAACTCAATACACTCCTCATCTTCTAAGAATCAAATAATATTCATAAGACTTTGGAAAACTTTTCAAATTTCATACACCAAAAATGCAAAGTCCTCTAGATGTGAAATAGTACCCAATTATTACTATAATAATTCTTGACAATGTTTGCATGTACTCACTCAGCAACGAATTATAGGGATTTCTTTTTTGGAGATATTTTCCATTTGAAAGATTCACTTTGTCCTTTTTTCCTCTTTCCTTTCACACTGAAGGAAATCAGAGTTCCTAGCTTTCTACTGTAGCTGGGGAAAGGGAAAAATGGTCTTTCTTTAACAATCTGGCAGTCACTGTAGGAAATATTATACATCCCTCACAAGGGCTACATATAGGGTTAATTAACATTCTTCATGGGAGGACCTGCACTTCTCTCTGACAATGAAATTCTTAAGGCAGTGGATTAAGCTGCTGTTTGGAGTGACAACACCTGAGGGAATGATGAAACTCTGACTGTCAACATCACTGAGGATGGGAACCTCAGGAAAATGCAGGCATGATCCACAGCCTGAACTGAGAGGTGAGGATCAGACATATGAGACAAATCCACAAGGGAAGGCAAAGAGGTAACATAAACAGTGACTATATATGTGGACCTTGCCAGATGGAAAACACAGGAATCAAATCAACTACATCTGTGGAAAGAGATGATGGAAAAGCTCAATATCATCAGTTAGAATGAGGCCAGGGGCAAACTGCAGAACAGACTGTCAATTGCTCACATGCGAGTTCAGAGTGAAGCTTAAGAAAATTAGAACGAGTCCACAAAATCCCAAGTATGACCTTGAGTATATCCCACCTGAATTTAGAGACCATCTCAAGAATAGATTTGACACATTGAACACAAATGACTGAAGACCAGACGAGTTGTACAATGACATCAAGGGCATCATACATGAAAAAAGCAAAAGGTCACTTAAAAAACAGAAAGAAAGAAAAGGTCAAAATGGATGTCAGAAGAGACTCTGAAACTTGCTCTTGAATGTCAAGTAGCTAAAGCAAAAGGAGGAAATGATGAAGTAAAAGAGCTGAACAAAAGATTTCAAAGAGCAGATCAAGTAGACAAAGTAAAATATTATAATGACATATGCAAAGACCTAGAGATAGAAAACCAAAAGGGAAAGCGCACTCAGCGTTTCTCAAGCTGAATGAACTGAAGAAAAAATTGAAGCCTTGAGTTGGAATACTGAAAGGTTCTATAAGAAAAATATCAAACTACACAAAAAGCATCACAAGAAGATGTAAGGAATATACAGAGTCACTACACCGGAAAGAATTGGTCGATGTTCAACCATTTCGGGAGGTAGCAAATGACCAGGAACCGACGGTACTGAAGGAAGAAATTCAAGTTGCACTGAAAGCACTGGCGAAAAACAAGGCTCCAGGAACTGATGGAATACCAAAGGAGATGTTTCAACAAGCAGATGCAGTGCTGGAAGTGCTCATTCATCTATGCCAAGAAATTTGGAAGACAGCTTCCTGGCCAACCAACTGGAAGACATCCATATTTATGCCTATTCCCAAGAAAGGTGATCCAACAGAATGCAGAAATTATCAGACAATATCATTAATACCACATGCAAGTAAAATTTTGCTGAAGATTGTTCAAAAGCAGCTGCAGTAGTATATCAATAGGGAACTGCCAGAAATTCAAGCTGGATTCAGAAAAGGATGTGGAATCCAGGGATATCACAGCTGATGTCAGATGGATCCTGGCTGGTATTCCAGAGAATACCAGAAAGATGTTTATCTGTTTCATTGACTATGCAAAGGGATTCAACTGTGTGGATCAAAAGAAATTATGGATAACACTGTGAAGAAACGGAATTCCAGAACACTTAATTGTGCTCACGAGGAACCTGTACATAGATCAAGAGGCAGTTGTTTGAAAAGAACAAGGGGATACCGCGTGGTTTAAAGTCAGGAAAGGTGTGCATCAGGGTTGTATCCTTTCACCATACCTATTCAATGTGTATCCTGAGCAAATAATCAGAGAAGCTGTACTATATGAAGAAGAATCAGCATCAGGACTGGAGGAAGACTTATTAACAATCTGCATTATGCAGACGACACAATCTTGCTTGCTCAAACTGAAGAGGACTTGAAGCACTTACTGATGAAGATCAAACACCACAACCTTCAGTATCGATTACACTCAAACATAAAGAAAACAAAAATCCTCAAAACTGGACCTATAAACAACATCAAGACAAATGGGAAAAAGAGTGAAGTTGTCAAGGATTTCATTTTACTTGGATCCACAATCAATACCCGTGGAGGCAGCAGTTAGGAAATCAAAAGATGCATTGTATTGGGAAAATCTGCTGCAAAAGACCTCTTTAAAGTGTTGAGAAGCAAAGACATCACCTTGAAGACTAAGGTGCATCTGACCCAAGCCATGCTGTTTTCAATCACCTCATATGCATGCAAAAGCTAGACAATGAATAAGAAGCCGAAGAAGAACTGGCTCTGTTGAATTGTGGTGTTGGCGAAGAATATTGAATATACCATGGACTCTCAAAAGAATGAACAAATCTGTTTTGGAAGAAGTACACCCAGGATGTTCCTAAGAAGGAAGGATGGTGAGACTATGTCTCACATACTTTAGACACGTTATCAGGAGGGACAAGTCCTTGGAGAAGGACATCATGCTTAGTAAAGTAGACGGTCACCAAAAAGAGGAAGACACTCAACAAGATGGATTAACACAGTGGCTGCAATCATAGGCTCAAGCATAGCAATGATTTTGAGAAAGGTGCAGGATCGGGCAGTGTTTCCTTCTGTTGTACACAGGGTCACTCTGAGTCAGACCTGACTCAACGGCACCTAACGACAACAACAACAGATTTGGTGTGCTACCTCAAGAAAAAGATTATACCTTCACTTTGAAAACTGTCTTAAAAGTCTTTCAGATGAGTGCTTCCTACTGTCCTCACCCCTTCTGACCTGAATGGCACACAAATTGTTAGTGTCATGATTCTGCTCTGGTAAGAAAGGAGTAGAGATTATCACTGAATCAGTGCAGTGTCAGTCAGCACTAGCTGGTAAAAGGAAGAGGTCCACATCTGTTATCTTGATTTTCTTTCAGTCTGATCCCAAAGTTTCATGTTATGACGCTGGTAACATCTGTTACAAATGCTGAAGTAAGTCAGGCACAACCTTATTACTCCCAGTCTAATGCTCCATCCACCCACTGGGTTTTCCTAGGGCCACTGATTTGACAGGGAACTAAGAACATTGGATCTGCAGGAGCAGTGTGTGTGGCTGTGGGACAAAGAAGGTAACGTCTCTTGCTCTCTCCCTCTTGTCTCTCCTGTTTATCCATTTATATATTCAGTCATTCTCGCTCTCTTTCTCTCTAGCTTTGGGGCCATGTCAATGCTTGGCAGCGCATTCAGTGACTTTCTTTCTGCCAAAAGAAAAGTCAACATAAATATTTCTGTGAGGCAGTGAGGTATTGGTCCGAAGGACACAATGCCCTGCTTCTAGCAGTGCCTGCTATTGAAAAGTCACTCTGATCAATTTCCAAAGCTCTATAATCTCAGGCGATGGTGTTACATTTATTCATCCAAAATTTAGTGTGCACTTATGAGAGATAGTAAGCCTCTGACATAGGTGCTGAAGATGTAAGCCAGGCTCCCATGTCCATTTCCAGATGTTTTACATGTTAACAAAAGAAAGCTAAAAGCACCCACGCAACGTATTTGCTGAGCCTGTCCTCTGTGAGGGGCACTATGACAAAGGACATAAACATTAAAAGGCACAGTCCTGACCCTTCAGGTAATCAGAGTCTAGTGGGGAGACTGACAAATAAGCTAATTAATAAAATGCAATAAGGGTAGAACTAACAGCTCAGGATGGAGATAGGGAAAAGTAGAGTTAGTAAAGGCATCAGAATCTGGAGTACGGAGGGTGAGCTCATTTCAACAATGAAATCCAACTGTCACGTCCCTGGGGTTCACTGATCAGATGTGAGGCCAGAGGAAATGTACATTAACACAGCTACTCAAGCAAGGTTCCAGGATCATCACCTTGTCCTGCCCCAGTCTGCTTTTCCCTAGGCATACACCAATGGATTGTCACACTCCGTTGTAGGCTTCCTTGGCTGGATCCTCCCACTACCACGGTGCCTTCTTGGAGGTCAACACTGTTGCTTAATAGCCATATGCTTACACCCAGGAGGAGCAAGGTCCACTCAACACTGTCTGAAAACCCTGACTTCACAATTTCACCTATCTACTGCCTACTGCTCTACTTAAACACCACTGCTTGCATCAAAGCCCCTGAACTGCATGTCCACATCACAGCACCGAGCGTGGCATGTGCAAACAAACTGAGTGACCAACCAGGCTGCCATTTCACCTGGAAATTCTGAAGGGAACTCTTACGACTCAGGCCCCTTACTCTAAGGACAACCAACTTGTTCCCAGGATGGGTCTGCCCTCTGTGCTTACAGGGAGAAGACATCATGAAGGGTCACGTTATTGGGAGACAGCTCTACACAGAGAAAAGAATTTGGATTTTGGAGTCAGGCAGAACAAGTTTTAAATCCTCCATTTGGCTTTAATTAGCTTAAGTTGTCTAGGATAAAGTAGGTTCTCTGGACCTCAATTTCTCCTTCTATAAAAGGGGTTAATGCCTTGGAAAGCTTTTGTGGGGACATATGCTCTCCCCCCCACCACACCCTGACCAAAAACAAACAAACAAACCATTGCCATCAAGTCAATTCTGACTCATAGTGACCCTATAGGACAGAGTAGAACTGCCCTATGGAGTTTCCAAGGTGGTAGGTTTGTGTTGCCGAACTTTTGGTTAGTAGCCATAGCATTTAACCACTACACTACCAGGGTTTCCTGATCTTCCCCACCCTGCTTTAATTTTCCTCATAGAACTTAAACTTGTATTTTGTCTATCTCTTCCACTAGCATGTTGCCTTCACAAGCCAGGGGTACCATTTTTTGCACTGTTGAAACTTTAACAGTTAGAATAGGGCCCACCCAGCATACAGAAAGCACACAATAAATACTTGTAAATAAATGAACATTCTAGAGCACAGTGTCCAGCCCATGGGAGGTGCTGAGCACATGCCAACTCCCTCCACCTTGTTAGGAAAAGCAAAGGCTGAGCCGAAGATGACTTTTCCAAATGAACTACCTGTATTCCAATTTTGGCAGTAATGTTAAGACTTTTTCCCTGTACAGTGCCTCCAGCTTCCACCTTTCCTGTGGCTTGATCTCCACTCTACAGTGTCACCTCAAAGCCTGCAA